>NC_070588.1:33151822-33459322 GCF_027409825.1 Scomber japonicus
CTGCACAGACGACATGATGATCCATACCGAATTTGTCATTAACAGGTGATTTCAGACCAATTCACATCTTGATTTGCTTGACTCTCACACCTCACCTGACTGTTACGTTAGCTCCTTGACTCTGAGGTGACATCAACTTAAAAATGGCCAGAATAAACACAACAATCGTGGCATCTACTACCACAAAGACCCATGTTGTGTCTCAAATCTGATGCTTCTGTACTAACACTTAATATAGTGCATAAGTGTGACAAATGCAGTGCACTATGAGTACCAAGATGGTTTCAGTCAAAACAGTCAAAGGTTAAGTGTGGATCTATGGACACTTGTCACCCTCAACGATCGCCATCATGGCTCCGTAGCAGAATGGGAGGGACCACCTATCAAACAGGAAATGGCAGCAGAGGATGTTGTTACTAAAGTGAACATTGTTGCGTTATACTAATGTAAATACCACCATCCCCCCAACGTCAATTACTAGCATTCTCCCAGAATGTGTACAGTTTTCTACCTGTTGTTCATGTATAGATTTTTTTCTGTTGTTTTTCTCAATAATAATAAAAAAAAGATACCAATGTAAATTATACATTACATTATACATACATTTAATGCACTAAGCACTACGCATCACATATAAACCAACAGTGGGTTTATTGGGTTAATTTAACAGTCTATAATGATTTGTTTCACTAACCTATTGTAATGTGTGCACTGCGTAAGTAAGTACACAGTGTAGTAATGAAAGTATGTGATTTCAGACACAGCACCAGACTTTAATACCAGATAGTGACCTCCAGTACACCTACTAGTGATGCTCATCGCCAGCAGGTAAAAAGAAGAAGTGGAACAGCCTCCACACACAGGACAGCAGGGGGGTTAAAGGAACAGTTCCACATTTTGGAACATGTGCTTATTTGTTTTCATGCATTAGATAAGGATCCAGTCTCATGTCTGTAAGGCAAATACTGCTAGCAGCTGGTTAGCTTAGCCTAGCATAAAGACTGCAAAGAGAGGGAATATGTTTCATGTTTGATCCAAACAAAAAGTGAAGTGTTAAAATACCATATAGTGATTTTATGGGGGTTGTCGTCACTGTGAGCTTGCCAAGCAACCAGTGGAGAATAGTTACTGCGCCTAGCAAAGAAATAGTACCGCACTTAACTTACAACTTGTCATTAGAATCAGCTGTCCTGCAGTATACTGTAGTGCAGTATATTTTGGAGCATGTGGTTTTTTTTTAGAAAGACAAAAACAGCAGTGTGAGAGGACTGGACATAACATACTGGGAGGAAACATTGCCGAAAATAGACTGAATTAAAAAAGAAGGCTAAAATGTCCGAGACTCGGTAACAGTCAGGAGAATTTAGGAAACCTCTTAGATGAGATGAGGACTGCAACATGGAATGAAACAGCAGATTTAGATGCTGTTGACACAATACTGACTCAATACTTACAATATACTATGAACTGAATCATTGGGAAATTTTTATAGATGCCAGAAACACCCACACAGACTCACACGGAGTCCCAACTGTGAGACTCAACATAAATAAACTTGGTCCAGTGAACTGTGTCAGAGTTCATATCATCAGTCTTATTTTCACTACGACACAAAGTCATTAATAACAAGATCGGAAAAATTTGACTGTTTACTTACGCGCATGTGTGTGTGTGTGTGTGTGTGTGTGTGTGTGTGTGGGACCATATGTTGAATCAGTAATGAGCTACAGTACATGCCCGCAGCAGTTTACTGTGTGTGTGTGTGTGTGTGTGTGTGTGTGTGTGTGTGTGTGTGTGTGTGTGTGTGTGTGTTGTCCCACAGGCAACACAAGCTGTTACTGAGGATGATGCCTTCGGACACACACAAACACACACAAACACACACACACACACACACACACACACACACACACACACACACACACACTCAAACAAGGTCGTGTTTCCATCACTTCAGAGGATGTGACTCACACACTGAGACTCTTTACTAGCTCTCAGTGTTTCGGAACACAGTCAAATGATCCACAAATACTTTCAAACTCTGTTAAAATGTCCCATAACTCCACACCAATCACAGTGTGGGTGTGTTTAATCAAATCAACCAATGAGCTTATCTTACATTCATTTAGGATTGGTCCAGTTCAACTTACGATGCTCTGAACTTAAGCCCTTTTCTGACTGATGGAATATGTAACATTTCTGGCTTCATCTAACTTTTAAGAGCACTGTGTTTGTTCAATTTTTGGCACATAGTGTACAAGAGAAGATGTATGATTGCTGGAGAACAGTTGAAAAGTTTAATTATCTGAAGAGAGAAGAGAGTTTTCCAGTTTCACAGGCTGCATCAATAATGTATTTTATTTTATAGTCAGAGCCTTAGTTAATCTGTGAAGTACTGTGCTGGATATTCATGTGTTCATCCATGCAGTTTGGATGGATAAAGGTAGACAATGTAGATTCACTGCAAGATAAGTCTACAAAGACAAATCCCACATACTGATCTGACACGAGAAGAAACTGCTTGATAACATTGTAAAATCATCTCATTCACTGTATTTCATAGCTTATTAAACTGGTCTTAGTATAGATGATTCTTATGTGGGGAACTTACTACAGTGAATAAGATCTCCTTCTAATGTGCTTTCAATGGGAGGGATGGAGGACTAAATCCACAGTTTGTCCACACAGTCATTTAAAAGTAGATGATGAGCTTCTATTGAGCTTCATCAGTGTGAGTTAGTCATATCAAGTGATATCTGATACATTTACAGTCTTTTTACCATCAGATTCCCTCTTAGTGTTTCCTGTTGAGCTGTGGTGGAAGTATAGTAACAAAAAGAGGGACGTGGGCACATCAAGCTGTGGGAACATAGAGATGCTTGTGGGTTATCGCACTATGTTTGAAAAAGATGGATGCACCAACACTGAGAATGCGGCTCAAAGAGCTTTGGGACTGTATTGTTCTGAGAAGACTAACTTACATTGCTAAGGGCAAATGGAAAAACTTTGAACCATATATGAATACCATGAAAGATGGAAATGTAGACTTTATCTGAAAAGAAATTGTAAGCCATGAAGGGAAACATTTAGTTTAAAGTGTTTTCTGTCTGATACTGGTGTAAGTTGAGTGTAAATGTTTGTATGTATGTCATTCTGGTAGTATGTTTTCATTTTGGGCTATTTTGCTTTTATTGAGATAGTATCTGGCAGAGATGTTGACAGGAAGCGGGGGCGGGGGGGGGGGGGGTGACCTGCAGCATAGGAGCATAGGTCTATGGCTGGATTTGAACCAGGGACGCTGCGATTATACTTGGGGGGGGGGGGGGGGGGGGGGGGGGTGACATTCCATTGTAAGTGTATTATGAAGGGATTTTCTAATAGTCAGTATGAACAGGAGGAATGATTACAGCAAGATAAACACACTTAATGTTCAACTGGGCTACTGGCTCATTTTTTAAGTCACACTTGAGAAATTGTGAACTTGTCCTTTAATATCTTTCTGCATGCAAAAGCAAACGTCTGTCACTGCTAACAGCTATGGTATGATGACAGTGTTTCTGTCTTCATGTTTGCATATGTGTGTATTCAGTTGAGTTATTTTCAGTCTTTTATGGTTTGGACGAGCAGAGAATGATGACTGAGCCTTCACACTTTTAACTAAACACAGCAGGATTTATACTGCTGTGTCTCAAAGCCCACATGACACCACATGGAGAGCAGTCAGCGGTCAGCTTACGTTTCCTTCATGTTTCTGAAGATGGATGAACATGGAGCTGCAAGAGAAGAGCTGACTGATATAGAACTTTACATAATTTATCTAAGAAACAGATCTCTACATGCCTTATATGCAACATTTTTTGGAAATACACTTATTGACTGTGTTGCTGAGTGAGATGAGAAGATGTCATACAGTGAATATGAAGTTCAAAGAGAGTAATTACATAGAAGAAGGAGCCAGCATCAAGCACAAAGACAGTGGTTTTACAGGGTGTTATGTGTGGGACTATTTCCTGGAGCCAGCATGAACTCCTGTGTAGTCTCATAAGCAGCAGCCCAGTAAAAGAGAGGCATATCTGTCCAATGTGCCATCATAATGATGTAGATGAAAATGAGTTCCATTTTGTTTTCTATTTTCATTTCTAGATGGAACCATGGCATACATTGTCTGTTTGACATTGTGTGCCTAAAATATTAAAGTAGATTTACAGTATAATATCTAAACATACTGTCCTCAGTCCCCAGCCAGCACGGACATGTGGGCCCCATGAAGGCTACAATTGTCTTATTTGTGTCTCATTAAATCAGTGGTACACATATGTAGCACTGTCCAGCTTCTATCTGTGGACATGTTGGTATGAGCAGAATACAGCTAAGTATGTTTTTATTAACTGGTATTACTTCCAAACAGGAACAATTCAAACTCAGGTGTTACGTCATTCCCAGCTCAGAGTTCCGAGTTCCGAGTTAAATGGAACACAGCATAAACTCAAGTGTATCACTCTCAGGATTTACAGGCTGTTTGTTTCCTGGATCACGAGGCAGATCAGGGGTGTCAAACTCATTTTAGTTCAGGGGCCACATACAGAAGGGCGGACCAGTAAAACCATTCCATAAAAACTTATAATAACCTATATATAGTAATATATATATATGTTTAAAATACATCTTATAACTTTACTGTTACAAACCATTTAGGGTTACCCTGGTAAGAGACACTGATAAAGTCAGTTATCTCAGGTTGGACTTCCACAGGAAGATCAGAAGCCTTGACTGTGAATAGTGGCAGTGTGCTTTATTAAAAAATGTTGTTACTTTTTTACAATTTTCATACTTTCATACTTTACCCAGTGGACTGGACCTCTGCGGGGGCAGATTCTGGCCCATGGGCCATATGTTTGACACCTCTGATCTAGTTAAACATTTGTTAATTGTCAGTCTGATCAACAAAAGAACCAAAAACAACTTTCTTCATTTATTGGAAAGATTGATTTTTCTCCCTGTTAGCTATTATTATAGATGGATGTAATATGTTATAATTGATCAAATGAACATAAGGAAGCATCTGTCTGTCAGCATGAGACACATTTTTAACTCATTTATATTTTACATCATTTGAAACTTCCTGAGCGTCAGGTTTGACCAGTTATTTTTTTCTAACTTTTTTTTTCCTGAAACATTTAAGCTTCATAAACAATTTCTATTGTTGGAAAGACACTCTGATCATAATCTGTGTAATGAAATAATCTGTGATTGTTCCTCTTGTTCACAAAGTGACTGAAAGAATGTAAACAGGATTACTTTGAATACATCACACGATGATGTACAACACATGTATCAGTGTGTGCAGTGCAGGAGATAAAACACAGAATGGCTTCCAGTTCCTCTGTTGACGTGCATCACATGACGGATGGACACGTATGATGTTCTGTCCTCCACCTTACAGGAGGAGATGCAACATTTTTTAACTCATATCAGCTCCTTCCTGCCCACCCACCACCCCCCCAGAGTCCTTGGTGATGATGTCACATCCTGTCTGGAACAAGAGCCATTGTGCTCCTCAGGAAGTGAACTTCCCTGCCGACAACCTGTTCTTCCTTCTGAGGGTCAATCAGTGCAGTCTGACTAAAGCAGGAAGAAGATTCTACACCCAATTCCATCACATAGATACAGAACTTTACACGCAAAATATGAGCTCATAAAATATGATGTACTATTACACATTAAACTACACTTAACCAGCTGTGACATTTGTTCTGACCATTGTTCTGAAATATGAGTAATCAATTTATTTGAGATATTTTAAGTACATTTTTTGGACATTATCAGTTCTTTACTTGTACTACAGTCTTTATGCCCCCCCCCCCCACACACACACACACACACACACCTCAGCTCATCATTTTCAGATAGTTATTTTTGAGTTTGATAGTGTGCTGTAGAATGAATGCTTCATATTTACAGTGGTGTGTGTCTGATTAGATGTGAAGTTGGCTGGTTATGGAACAACACAAAGGATAAAGAGAGTGTTTGATCTGTAGACAATGCTTCTCTGTGTTCTGACAGTACCAACATAGGTCAACATAGCAGTGGCACAATACAGGTAGAGCTGCAACAAATAATGATCTTTATTATCAATATGTGCTCATATGTGCTCATTATTTTGTCCATTAACCGTTTAATCAATAAAATGTATAAAGTAGTGAAACTCACCCTTATGGTATCTCACAATTAATATTGTTTCTTTTTTGTTGAACCAACAGTCTAAAAACACAGATATTCAGTTATGAATGACAAAGAAAAAACATGACATCATCACATTTGAGAAGCATATTTGCTTAAAAAAAAAACCAATAGTCTAATTATCACAATAGTTGCTGATCTAACCTGTCGATCCACTGACCAAATTATTGACCAATGACTGTAGCTTTAAATACAGAGTTAGCTTTACCCAGTAGCCATGAGCTAGAAAACAGTAATATCAAATATAAAACAATAGCACTATCACAGGGTCAAGTGTAAGATGAGATAAGATAAACTTTATTGTCCTGAAGGAAATGTGTGTTTGGCTAAAAACTGATGAATACAGCTGCACATAAACAACATGTATGACAGACACAGTGAACTTAATAAAATAATAGAGTTGACATGATTTAACAGTATTCAATGAGGTAGGAGAGTTGCATATTGCATATAGTTGAATATTGCATGTATTCCTAATTAAACATGGACATGAAATTACAATAAACTATATCAAATTATTTCAGTGTGTGTGCTGCCTTAAAGACACATTAAATAGGTCATAAATGTATTTCTAAAAAAGGTGTAAAAAGCATTTCAACCATTTAGATTTGAATTGTGGAGCTAGGCTTCACAAACTGTGTTTCAACATTTCTGTGTTCAGGATTTAGTGGGCAGGTCTGAAAATGATTAGCATAAACCCCGCCCCTGCTGCTGTAGAGGTATAAATACATTCAGCACACACTACTACTACTACAGTCTACAGTTAGCCAGTTAGCTGAATTAATCGTGTTTTGAATTGCATCGTTTAATTGAATTGTTTAAAATCCTGTTATTTTCCATTTGAAGGCAGTTTTAAGCCCATAATGTAAAGCATTTCTTACCAGAGTGTCTTAACTGGGAATCAATCACGGCTCTGCTGCGACTCCCACACTCCAAAATGGTCCTTTGGTGGAGCTGAGGCTGGCTTGGCTGCACCTGGGTGTTTAGCGTGGAGGTGCTAACTCAAACTCCACGTACTCCGGTGGTAGTTAAACTCCGTTTGACACAGGTTGCATTTTACTTTTGACTTGTCAACTGAAGCGTCTGGAAGTGTTTTAAAGTTAAACAAGCCGTTCAAAAGTCCAGTAGCTCTCTTACTTTCCATCAGCGTGGTAGGTTTACTGCAGGAGGCCACTTCAAAGCATAGCGCTACTAGAGGAGCCGTCTACGGGGGAGTAGAAGGGACAAAAAGGCTTGACACATTAAAATGCGATTAAAAAAAATTAACGCGTTATGGATTGCATTAATGTAATCACGATTAACACGTTAACGCTGACAGCCCTAATAAATATACATCTTATCTCTATCTTATCTAATTCTAATGATACTACTACTACTACTACCACTGCTGCTACTACTACTAATAATTATAATAATAATAAATAAAGCTTACAAATAGAGTGAACAAAGCAACTTTGGATGTTGTTCTAAAACCTTAAAAGCTTTTCTCTTCATAGATGAGTGTGTTCTGCAGAGAGGTTTCATTAAGGAAGCTCTGATGAATATCAATATCATTTACCTCATTGTGGTTTCAGTGGTTGCCATGATCCCACAGTGAGCCAGTGATGCAATTCGAGAATGAGTAACAGACTACAGCAGATAGCTCTCTCTCTCTCTCTCTCTCTCTCTCTCTCTCTCTCTCTCTCTCTCTCTCTCTCTCTCTCTCTCACTCTCTCGCTCGTTCTCTCTGTGTGTCCTCACTGCTGGCTGCCATCATGTTTACATTGGAAACTAAGGAGGGAGCGGCCACCACTTCTTGCTGCCATAAAGTACACATTGTAAAGTTCTAATAAGGTCGGCTTCACAATTTTTCAAGTCTGTCTTAACCCCTTACATACTGTTCAGGTCCAATCTGACCCATTTTGACATTTGACATCTGTAAAATCACCCCAAATGTTCTTTTACTTTTACTACTTTTATTTAATGACTTGTCCTACAAATGTTTGTCCATTAAGACGGTTCTGGGTCAAATGATCTCTGTATCTATTGCCATGTGTTTTAGTGAAATGAATAGTTCATAGTTTTAATAAGATAGTAGTTTTTATGATGTAGCAGTGAAGACTGATGGTTCTAATGCTTATACAATAAACCCCACACTTCCATAAAGTTATAAAATACATTTCCATCATTATTGCTATGTTATATTTTCATGTCTTAGGTAAAATAGGACATGATATTGTGTGATAGATGTTTATGGTGTAAAAGCTAAAAAATACACTCTCTCTGCTCTCTGAAACATGAATCAAGGTTTAATCACATTTACTGATCAGTCAGATCAACTATTGATGCTTTCTAAACACATCTGTGGTTCAACACTTGGTATAGACACTTTTTATGAGGAGATTCTTGGACTGGGTCAAAACCCAGAACACAGTGCGAGGCTGTAGAATATGAACAGCATGTGAGGGTCAGGAGCCCAAATGAATAATGAAACCCGTTTCTCTTGCTGTAATCATTCCTCCTGCACCATAAGGTATGGGGTTCATACCGACCATTAGAAGATTCCTTCATAATGTACTTACAGTTGAAGTGATGGAGGACTAAATCCACAGTCTATGAAGCTTCATTGCATTGAAAATTCAAAAACAGCATTTATTTTTTTCGCACTCTCTGTTTTATTTACTGATAATTGGTTGAAAGTCTGTGATGAATCACAGAAAAATATGAATTCTTCAGTAACTCTTTCAGGACAAATATTCTTTGTGTGAACTTGAAGTGAACACAGTTAACAACAGCTGTTCAACATTTCAAACCACTTATGAAGTCATTGTTTACTGCGTCCAGACCAACGCTGAATTAAAACACAGCTACTTCTACAGAAGTAGCTCTTGTGGAGAATTGACTTGTAGTGAATATTTACACAGAAGAGCTGAAGGATTAGTTCAGATCTGAATAGCTAACTGCTACCACAGAAGAAGAGTTACATGGTGATATACTGATACAGGACTACTGTACTGTAAATCATTCAGCTTTTATTCTATCATCATGTCTGTGGTATCTCTTTGACAGCTGAGTTTTTTGTTGATTTCAGTCAGTCAATCAAGCTCAACAGTGGTGCTTTGAGCTAAATGCTAACATCAGCATGCTAACTCAAATTGAGAAAGCTAACATGCTAGTGATTTTCAGATAGGCTATTGGGTTTAAAATAGGAGTTCACAATTTTTCAAGTTTGTCATAATTCAACGGTCAGGAGCCTAAATGAACATTAAAGCTGTTTTTCTTGTTGTAATCATTCAAGCTCAACAGTGGTGCTTTGAGCTAAATGCTAACATCAGCATGCTAACATCAGCATGCTAACGTTGTGTTCCAGAAGTTGGACATCAGAGATGGGAATGACGTCATACCTAAGTTTGAATTGTTCTGGTTTAAGAAGTCAGGAAACCAGTTGTAGCCAGGTTAGCTACTGATAGCAAAACCAGTTGATAAAAACACATTTAGCTGTATTTTGTTCATACAAACAGCACAGCAACATGTCCACAGATAGAAGTTGAGCAGTGCTGTGTGTACCACTGATTTAAAAAGTGCTATAACTTTCACACTGTTGATGCACAGGGCAGCCATGTTGGGTTTTGAGGTTGGGACTGGTGGGCCATGTTCGACTTTCCAAGTCGGAAATCCAACTTCAGTTGGCATTCCAGTTGAAATTTTCAACATCCTAGTTCAAATGGTATGCACCATAAGGTATGGGGTTTAAAGGATGGGTTCACATTTTTTTAAAGTGTTTTAAAACATTGGTCAGGTGCTTAAATGTGCACTGAAACCTGTTTTTCTTGCTGTAATCATTCCTCCTGTTTATACTGACCATTAGAAAATCCCTTCAATGTGCAGTAATGTACTTAAAAGTTGATCTGAAGCTAATATGAAGCTTCAGCATCCAAATGAGTCAAATCTTCATCTTCTATGTTTCAACGTTACAGTGTTTTTAGTACCAAAGTCTTTTTGTTACTATACTTCCACCACAGAGAAACAGGAAACACTAAGAGGGAATTTGATGGTAAAAAGACTGTAAATGTATCAGATATCACTTGATATGACTAACTCACACTGATGAAGCTCAATAGAAGCTCATCATCTACTTTTAAATGACTGTGTGGACAAACTGTGGATTTAGTCCTCCATCCCTCCCATTGAAAGCACATTAGAAGGAGATATTTTAATAGTCAGTATGAACAGGAGGAATGATTACAGAGAGGAAAACCTTGTTCACTGTTCATATGAAAACCTGACTGCTGCTTTAAGATACACTTGAAACACTGTGAACATATCTTTTGATAGACCGGCCTATAATTAGCCCACACTTGGACTGCTGGACAATAAGGGATTAAGAGTGTTTACATCCGTTTAACATGTATTGTATCACTAAGGTATTGTTTGTTGTAGTGTACAGTCATTGACAGTACACTACCAGGTCCTGTTGTCATGTTATTAAACTGTTATGAACACTGACTGAGTTCATTTTTCAGGCTGTTTAATTAACACCTCAGAATCACATGACAGCCTGTATGAACCTTAAATGAACACTGAGGACTTTCTTCTGTCTGTTAACCTGCAGCTTCATTAAGCTAACGAGCAGCAATTAATTATGTTAATGAACGGCCGTTAAAATCTCTCCTGGAGGGAAACTGATAGTCTGTTAATGAGCTGAAGGCTGAGATATGCAATCTGATTGGCTCAAACAGGCGTTAGAGTGTGTGTGTGTGTGTGTGTGTGTGTGTGTGTGTGTGTGTGTGTGTGTGTGTGTGAGCGGTGGTAGTTGTGGGGGGATGGGGGGGTTTCATGCTGAATTTTATCTCTCTGTGGCCCTGACCTGCTTATCTCTGACAAGTACACACACACACACACACACACACACACACACACACACACACACACACACACACACTTCTCTCTGTGACCTCCTGTGGTGTGTGTGTGTGTGTGTGGAGGAAGTTGTAACGGGCTCATCCCTAATGAAACTCCTGTGTGTACATGTGTGTGTGTGTATGTGTGTCAGCTGGAATGAAGTTGGATTTCTGTTGATAGACAATTTAACAGCAGGCCCCAGAGGTCCTCATAAACCATTAAAGCCAAAAAACATTATAAAGCAGTATAATGTGTTCATTAACTAAACAGAGCAGGTAATGTGCAGTTTGGAGATTAAAACCATTTAAACCAAAGATAGACCCACAACCATCTAATGGCATTAACACTGAAGTTAGAGGATGCTCAGATAGCCTATTGATTAAAACATATACTGTATAACTGCAATGCCAACACTTTCATTTTACTCATGTTTCCTGACTCTCTCTATACTTTACTATCAATTCAATGTAAACATGCCCAAAATAAAATCTAAAAGAAGACAAAAGACCCCATCAAAGTTAGACCCACAATCAATTAATCACACACCTTTGCTGTCATTCATGCTGCTTAGTGCAGATTTCTGTGGCTTAGGAGGTAACCTATTGGATGATTGGAGGTTTGATTCCCAGCTCCTTCAGTCCACATGTTGATGTGTGTGAATGGGTGAATGTGACATTTAGTGTAAAAATCACTTTAAGTGGTCAAAAACTAGAGAAGTGCAATATAAGTACAGTTACATCCACAACTGTGAAGTCAGACTGACGATCGTCTAATGTATGCAGTTGTATTTAAATGATCTTCACATTCAGTCTGAGCAAATGTAATCATACTAACAGTCCAGTTATAGCTGTAGTCCTGTAGAAGTTAGACCCACACCACACCTAATCATTCAATCACACATATATACATGTATATTCACAACCACTTCTTTCCATTGCCATCTTTCTGTATACATAGACTAGTGTGTGTGGTGTGACTCAATTTAACCTAAGTTGCACTTCAGCATCACAGTTAGACCCACACATATCTCATCACTTGTAGTTTGCATCACCATTAGCAAATGTGCATGTTTGCAACCTTGCATCAACTTCCACTGACTTTGCACACAATCATACATAGTCTTCAATTAAACTTTATGTTCATTATGAAAACACTGAATTTGTCTGTGTTCATTTCAAAAAGCCTTTTCATTATTATAACTTTTTTACATGATTTTTTTTACATGATGATGTTTTTAACCTTCACCTACTGTTCATTCTTCTGACTCATAATTAGTATCTACATCATTTCACATTAATCAGTCATTCATACATGTCTGATTAATCCTTCTGTTTGATTAATGTTATAGAAAAATGCATTGATAATTAGTATATTATGGCCCAGGAGAACATTTTACATAATTTGAATACTGATTTTTTTTTTTAAATGAACACAGGTCAAACTCATACATTAGCATATGTTAAAATGTGTATCAGCTGCACAAAAATGATGCATTTTATTTCCATGTTTGTAAACTATGGGTCACATTAGGAAAAGTCCAGTTAAAGGAATGTGTGTATGGTGTTTATACAGCTGTCAAATGTAAAAATAGGTCAAATTTGACCCTGAAGGGTTAAATCAACACTGTAGCCCACAAATACATGTTTTTGTTTTTTTTCCCTTAAAAGAACTGGAATAAAAGTCATGAAATAAAAAAACTGTTAAAAACTGTGGAGCTACATTAATAACGATGTTTCTAATTATTCCTGACCTTTATGACAAATCAGAGTTTCTTTCCATTGACTGGGATCCTCATCGCTCATCTCATGTGGGACGGGGAACGATGATGTCATTGCAAAGAGGACAGAGACTGCAGTGTGATGTCTTAACAAGGCTGTTAACTACAGAACACACCCTCTCTCTCTCACGCACACACACACGCTCACATTAACAGCCGAGTTCTCTCCCGCAGCTCTCTGACTGTTGCTGATTCATTAACACCTCTGCTGGAGGTGGACTGATGCTTCATGTTATAGAACTGCTCTCTATTAGCTTCCATCCTCTAAAGCGTGTGTGTGGTTGTGTGTGTTTGTCAGGCGGTATCTAACACACACAGCTGTAATTCATCATGAAATAATCTTATCTGCTCAGAGGAAGTGCCACTGCGGTTGAGTGCAGGCTTCTGGCCACATCTGTTAGCTCATCTTGATCTGTTGTGGAGTTGTTTGTGCTGTGTCAACTTCAAACTGTCCTCCCAACCAGCAAACTATAAAACATGTTATTTAGAACTGCTCTGCAAACCATGACACTCTTATTTATTGGTGCCTTCCAAAACTGTTACAAATCACCGCTGCAAAACTGCTTTCGGATTGGTCACTGCTATGGTTACGGGACTCAGTTTCAGCCTCGTCATACGTGTGATAGAGCCATCTTTCTTGTAACATCATTATCAAAGTGCTGCTGCTATTTCCCGCTACTTTGGTCTCTCCTTCAGTGATCATGTGGAAATAGTCTAAATGTCCCAGCACAGTACTGCACTTAAATGACATCTCCATTGGACAGACATTTGGCTCTAAAGTGAACATTTTCAGTGACTTTGGTCTCTGAAAGAAGAGATGCTGCTAACAGAGTCTTCCTCACTTCCTCACCATCACTGATGTACTTTTTTTGTGGTTGTTATCTCATTTTAGTGTTGTTCAGTACGTTCAGAAGCTTTCCTGTCTGCTTGCTAGTGCGGTAAATGCTGTGACATGTTCACTTTAATCTGTGGTTGCACATCTTCTCTCTTGCAGAATATGCTAATTTGAAGAGATTAAGATAATTTGCCTGTTATCAGTTTCTGCTCTGACTTGTAATACGTTTTCATCCTTACCAGAATGTGCTGAATAAAAACCCAGCCAGCATGTCCATGTGGGCCCCATAAGGGTTACATTTTAGCTGCAAAATATGGGTCCCAAGTGGATTTGTCTGCAGTTTCCATGGTGACCCCACCTGTGTTTGTCCATATGAGCTTCAAGTGGGTTCTGACTGGGTTTCAGGAGGGGCCCAACTGGGTGAGGCCCATGCAGGCCCCATATTTACCCATGAGTGGGATCAGAATGGACCTTAAATGGGGCCCATTTAGCCAGGGGACCATGTTTCTGAAACAATATGGGGCCCGTACAATTTGCCCTGTTTATGCCCATGTCCACTTTGCCCACTTACATCCTTTATGGGGCCCATGTTAATGAAACAATGTGGGGGCCCATGCCCACTCAGTACCCACATAGCCCCCATTTACCCATGGGCCCCGCATGGACATGCTGGCTGGAAATATGCTATGAAGTCAAATTAATCTTGATTTATTTTAGTCACATTGAACACATTTAATCATCTTATTTCTAGAGTCTGGACTGGACCAGAGTGGCATCAGTACGTCAGACACTTTATTTTGATAATCCTGATGCCTGACTCAGAGAAGGAATCAGTCTGATGATTGGTGTTTGGTGTCATCCTGTCATGTGACCTAAATACCTCCAGGACCTTAAACTTATGACTGAAAACAGCCTGTGGTGTAAGAAGCAGCTCAACAGTGGACTGACCTCTTTCTGCTGTTTGTCCTTCAGGAGTCACAAAAATCACATGATGACCTGGATGCAACATGGCGGTCACATGGCACGCACACACACACACACACACACACACACACACACACACACATAATCAGATCATGGCCAGTTTTTGGGGACATTACATAGATTTAGATTTATTCCTGGAGACTTGGAGACACGGCCAACCCCAATTAACTCATCCTAAGTCTAAAATTTGTCCCCAAAATAGTCTAACACAGATCTCTCTCTCTCTCTCTCACACACACACACACACACACACACACACACACACACACACACACACACTCATATACAGGAACTGCCCACAGATAAACACTTTGATCCAGAGCAACAACACTGATCGATTACGTTTCTGCTGTCCACATGACTTCTTCATGGACTTCCATGACATTTCCTGAATAGTTACCTGATGATGATGGTTTCTCATTGGAGGATGACTCCACACCTGACATATGAAACTGCCCTCTTCACACCCAATGAGTGCTCTCTCTGTTAAGGTAGCAGGACAGAAGGTCTCGCAACATGAGATGTAGTGTGTGTCCGTGTCTCTCCCTGTTTATTCTATCAATATACAATCAAAAGCTTCACGATCTGGCTAGTAAATATAGTGAAGGTAGGCCAAATAACAAACTGAGACATGTTATTTGTCTATCATTTTCTTACTAAATAAAATACATATAGATGAAACTCTCAGCAACATATTTCACATTCCAATGAATGCTGAAATGTTCACAGTGACACAATCTGAGACCAATTCACAAATATCAAGCATGTTTGACAGACTGACATCAGCTCTGTGTGAAATAATGTAGCCTTGTCATTCATTTGCAAAGATGAAACAGTGAAAATCTTCTTAAGTTGTATATGTGTGTGTATCTCGTGTGTACTACAAAGTTCTGTGCAGTGTTTCAGCATCTGATAAAACTTTAAATACATTAATCTGTAACTCCAACTGAGCTTTATGGGTTATATTTCATTGTCTCGCCAGTACAACCCACCACCTTGTGCTGTTGGACTCATTATATTGTATTCATTTGAATGGGGGTCTGTTTGCACGGTGGACGACTCAGGATCATCTGGTAAAAAACGATGAACCCAGTTCAACTTTTGCTGCAAATGTGGCATCATCCAGCATCTGCAGTGGCTAATCACACACATACACACATTCCTGGAGCATTACTGGTGTTTGGAAATGATGAAAAATTAAATACCGGTAATTGAGAGTTGTTCAATTCTGTCCATGAGTACTACAAAGAGAATTTCATGTCTCGATGGTACCTGAGGCAACACACTCCCACCAAAGCAGTGAACGCCCCACTTCATCTGTTTGAGTTTTAAAGTCCGTGTAAAGTAAGAATAAATATGTGTTCTGAGTTTGACATACTACAGAAAAGTGTGTTGTTAACCACCCTGCCAAATTTGAATGATTAAAAAAATCACCAAATATATGAAATTAGGCTTCAAAGTTGTGTAAAAATCAGCCTCTTTCTCTGCTACCAAACGCTGTGGGAGTGCCTGCCGAGTCTGCTAAAACCCCGCCCCCTACCAAGTGTCACCTGTCAATCAAAGTCACCACCTCTACCAGAAACATGGACGCTATGTCTGAGAGCTTTCTGCTGCTAGCTCGGCAGCTAACTTGGCTGCTAGCTCAGCGGCTAGCTCGGCGGCTAACTCAGCTAACTGGCTAACTGTAGACTGTAGTAGTAGTGTGTGATGAATACCTCTACAGCAGCAGGGGCGGGTTTATACTAATCACTGCCGCGTTACGTAATGCAGCTGTGATTTTCAGACCCGCCCACTCAATCAATCAATCAATCTTTATTTGTATAGCGCCAAATCAGAACAGAGTTATCTCAAGGCACTTTACACATAGAGCAGGTTCTAAACCGAACTCTTCAGGTTTTAACTTTAAAGAGACCCAACATTCCCACATGAGCAACAGTGGCGAGAAAAAACTCTTAACAGGAAGAAACCTCAGAACCAGACTCAGAGTGGGAGAACATCTGCCTCGACTGGTTGGGGTTGAGAGGAGAGAAAATCCTGAAGACAGTAATGTTGAAACACAGTTTGTGAAGCCTAGCTCCACAATTCAAATCTAAATGGTTGAAATGCTTTTTACACATTTTTATACATTTTAATACATTTATGACCTATTTAATGTGTTTAGAAGAAAATGTCTGAATTCACTTTACACGGTTTTTAAGTTAAACACAAAATTCAAACTCAACACAACAGAAAAACATGCATCTAGGTTCAGATGAGTGATGATTATCATTCATTTCTCTGTCAAAAGTGATGTACAAATGTTTTTTTTTATGTGGTCAAAAAATGCTGACATTGCTGCATTAGTTGTGTACAGTTGAGGTTGAAGGTTTGGGGGTTTTTTTGTACAGTTTCAATTTTCTGGACTGAGGAAATGTGTCTGCAGTTGGAAAAAATTGTAGTCACATTTCTTAGAGAAGGGTAGAGGTCAAAGGTCACCACACTTCCAGCTGCTTCCTCTCAGCTGGTATGGGTTGTCCCCATGGCAACTGTACCACACTTCCTCTTTGCTTTTTTTGACAGTGAGGTGGAAAAGTTTTGGCACTCGTTGCTCCCGGTGACAGATGTTGGCTCATCTCTTTCCATCGTTCCCTCTTCCTGTCGTAACAGCGAGTTCCTCCCTGTGAAGACCTCTCCTGTTAAAGGACGTCAAAATTAAAGCACTGATGGATGACCTCTTGTCAAAATCAGAGTTTAGTCCTTAACTTCTGTCAGAGAAAATAATAACATCCTGGATACACACACACATCAACAGCTTTCACTTATACTCTCTGGACAGCTATGGCTCAGCTTCACTCTGATTGGAAAACGGAAGAGAGAGGGTCACTGTGACATTGCAAGCTGCAGTCATCTCTAGAGTAATGAGGCTAGAAATCTCATAAACTCAAACCATCATTAATCCCCAAATTATTAAACCCCTGTGCAATGTACAATAAAATGTATCAATAAGACTCTAAAATGAAGGGTTATGGACAATGGGGTGATGTGCTGTTTTGGATTGGTTGAGGACCAGACATGCCACTACATTTTTAATCATCAATGCATGATATTACATGAGTCTGTACCAGGATGTAAAGGCTGGGGTTAGAGGTTGCTCAGACAGGTAGAGTATAATCCTCCTGATGTTCTACAAGGAAGATTGACTTGACCTGAGGAATCGAGTCCACGTGAACCTTAAAGGTTAGTTGGTTATCAATTATGATGCCAACGTTTTGGGCAGACATTGGGTCTGTTGGAAACCGCATACTTTCCTACTACTCGTACTAACTCTGACGTCATTTGAAGTATGTAGTGTGTTTCAACTGCATAGTATGCAATTTAGAGTATGTGAGAAGTTCCCAAATGGTTTACTAGATTCACCAGAAATGCAGAGTATTCACTAAGAACTGACTACTCACACTCAAATTACCCAAGATGCAACGTAACTTCTGAAAAAACCCAAAATACAAATTACTCGCTAAACAGGTGTTATTTGGACAAATTAGCGTCACATTGTGGATCTAAAGGGCTACTTTACTTTCTTCCTAAAAAGGTTAGAAATGTGGATAAAGTGATTTATTTACAGAGTTAGAGCTAAAATAAAATCAGCTTCAGCCTGATGATTTCAGCTCGGGTAGGAACCAAATGCATTGTGGGTTATTGTGTAGTTTAGTACAGTGTAAATGGTCAGCTTACTATCTGGTAGTTTAGTGTGTAGTGTGTAGAATGGAAGTATATAGTATAGAAGTATGTAGTAT
Source organism: Scomber japonicus (assembly GCF_027409825.1). Lineage (NCBI taxonomy): Eukaryota > Metazoa > Chordata > Actinopteri > Scombriformes > Scombridae > Scomber > Scomber japonicus. The sequence goes on from NC_070588.1 coordinate 33,170,313, forward strand.
GTAGTAAGCGGTGTCGAACACAGCCATTGTAAGCATGAAATGGGCAGATTCAAGCTAGATGTTGATCTGTTGTTGTAGAGAGGGACTGGATGGGATGACAAGGAGCTCGGTCTTAGACAGGTGAAGCTGAAGGTGTCAAGATATTGGTTAGGCATTTAGAGATGTGTCCAAAAACACATCTCTAAGCGGTAATGAAAGGAAGATATGGGTATCATCAGCATTGCAATGGTATGAGAAACCGTGGAAATAGATGATTGCACCAAGTGAGGTGGTGTATATTGAGAAGATAAGGGGACAGATTCAGGGGTGAGCGCTTGGTGCAAGGGCCTTGAGGAACCCCTGTGGATAAGCTGTGTGGTTTAGGCTCTTACTCTGTTTCTCTATCTTTTCAACTGTTAAGGGTTAGGGTTAGGGTTAGGTGTGAGTGTTAGGGTTAGGGTTAGGGTTAGTGAGGGTTGAATGAATGATATTGAATTTATATTGAATGATATCATCACTGGCACAGTACTCACCTGGATCCACTCCTACCTCACCAACTGTCACCAGTTTATCAGCGTTAACAACTGCACCTCCACCACCGCTCCTCTGTCACAAGGTGTCCCCCAGGGATCGGTGCTTGGTCCCCTCCTCTTCATCCTCTACATGCTCCCCCTTGGCAAAATCATCCATCATCACAGTCTCCAGTTTCACTGTTCTGCCGACGACATCCAACTATACATCTCCACCAAAGCCATCACCAACACCACCCACTCCACACTCAGCAACTGTCTCACTGAAATTCAAAAATGGATGCAAAGAAACTATCTCCAACTAAACAGTGACAAATCGGACATCATCATTATTGGTCCCACATCCCACACCAGAACCCCCCAAAACTTCAGCCTCACCTTCAACAACTCCACTCTGTCCTCCTCCCCTCACATCCGGAACCTTGGAGTCATCTTTGACTCCCAACTCAAGTTCTACCGCCACATTAACCACATCACCAGGACCGCCTTCTTTCACCTCAAAAACATCGCCTGTCTCCGCCCCTCACTCATCTTCTCTGCTGCCAAAACCCTGATTCATGCTTTCATAACATCCAGACTAGACTACTGCAACAGCATCTTATACGGTTCATCATCCAAACTCCTCAATAAACTCCAATACATTCAGAACTCTGCTGCCCGCCTGCTCACCCACACCCACTCCCGGGAACACATCACCCCTGTCCTCCAAAAACTGCACTGGCTCCCCATCTCACACCGTACACAATTCAAAATCCTCCTGCGCACCCACAGATCACTTAACAACATGGCCCCCACCTACCTCACAGACCTGCTCCACCATTACACCCCCCCCTTGCCCTACCCCTTCGGACCAAGCGCAAACTTGGGGGGACAGAGCCTTCTCCACTGTCGCCCCCACCCTCTGGAATTCACTCCTCAAACCCATCAGAGACTGTACAGACCCCCATACCTTCAAATCCCTCTTAAAAACACACCTTTTTAAACTGGCTTTTAATCTGTAAACTGTTTTTTATCCTCTTTCCATTTTATGTCTTTTTAACCTTCTACATTGTTTGTTCTTTTCATTTTATGTCTTTTTTACTTGTAAGCGTCTTTTTTTTTTTTTTTTTTTAAGTATATTTTTTTCGGGCTTTTGTGCCTTTAATGTACAGGACAGTGGAGATAGATAGGAAACAGGCAGAGAGAGGGGGAATGACACGCAGGATAAGACCGCTTGGCTCAGGATTTGAACCGGGGGTTAGGGTTAGAATGTATTATTATTATTTTTATTATCAAGGGTGAAATCTTCAGTCAGACATTGGTGGCGCTATGTGGGTATGGGGTTTTAGGCTTATCTTGGATTTTCAACAATTCAAAAATAAAAGTGTCCTGACAGCTCTGATGGAACTCAAGATTCATTAACTACCATCAGATCCTGACTGATCTGGTGTCAATGAAGTTATCACTGCTGAGCCTTGTGGGTAAATGCACACTGCCTGTGTTTCAGTTTGGTGACATACTTATTGTTTCAGCTGCTGTGTGACACTGCAGCCAGCTGTGACACTCAGCCAGCTGTGGACAACAAACAGAACATCAGTACTGATACTTCTCCAAAATCTCAAATACAATTCACTTACACCTGAACATTTTTAATAAGATTCAGACATTAAACTCACATGTGTCATTCCTGTCTCAGTCACATTAATAGCTGCATTTTGATATTTCAGTAGATTATGTTATAGATGTAGAACACTAGAGAAGTAAAAGAAGCAAAATACATGAAAGGTGATTGTAGAGGGCTCTGTGTGCACGCCTCTAATCTCTGCAGTTTTCATTATGGATCGATCTGTGTGCTGAAATGTGGAAAAAAGTCTGAAACACTGGAAACATTTCCACTTACTCAAACAGACACAAAACAAGAGAAAATTGCACTCAGCTGCAAAACTTTAAGGCTCTTGAAATGGGGCAGATTGCAGGTGCAAATGCTGCACAATGCACTCTGCTGTTAGTGGGAACAATCCATTCTGTGTGGATTTGACTCGATATCTTGTTTTGTTTAATAACTACCAAAATCTCTCCAAATGTATCTCAAATTTAACTGGATTTCCACAAAATCTGTAAAGAAAACTAGGAAGTTTCCATCTACTGCTGTTACACACACTGTGACAGTAATGGATGTTACTTATGGAGTTGTGTCATTAAGAAACATAACATAAAACTTTATTGTCCACCATGGTGGAAAATTGTCTTTGGCTCACCAATAACAGACATACAGTACACAGAAATGACATAAGATCCATAGAATCCATAAACTCACTCCACACAGATCTTACATTTTTTTCCCCCTTTGCTGTCATTTTTCATCTCTCAGTGAAGCAGAACCTTTAGTGGACATTTAAGTCACATGCTTCATGTATGTCATCATATATACACTGAGGCTGTTTCCACTTCCATTTGGTCTCTCTCTGCTTTTTTTCAGTAATATTTGGATTTCTTGTTTAATTCTTGGTGTTTCCACTCAGGAAAATGTGAATAAAACAGGTGAATGGAAACACACTTACTTTGCTGAAAACAAGCGGTACAGCTTCTGGACTGGATTACAATGACTGACCAGTGCAGGTATGTAGTCATCCACCTCTACACACATAAATCCAAAAGAGTCCCAATGGAGCTTTAGACTCTCTAAGGTTTGCAAAGTGCACAAGTTATTTAAGAATGGTCTTTATTTTAGTATAGATCAGTAGAAAACCAGACTTACACATATTTGCCACACTGCTGATTCCTAATACACATACAATTCAATATTCAGTTTGGTGTCATTCATGCTGTTTGTTTTATTTTTATAACTTCACAGGATGAAGCGGATAATTTCATTAAATGTGATGTTTACCGAATGCTCTCCTAACAATATCTCCACTGTGTGTCTCTGTTCATTCATCCCTCCCAAACAACAAGCACCCATCCTCTCAACCAGCTGACAGCTGTATTAAGTGTGTGTGTATGTGTGTGTGTGTGTGTGTGTGTGTGTGTGTGTGTGTGTGTGTACAATCTCTATGGTAACAGTTTCCAAAAAAATAAACTAAGCTAATATAAACAAACAGGAAGTGAGACAGAATGGCAGGAATGGGACGTCCTGTAGGAGGACAGTCACAATATTCACCCCCAATAAGAGACTAGAGCTATAGTGAGGTCACTTCCTGTCAGCTCAGGGCCCTTGGAGGGACTATCTGAAAATAGTATCTGGTTTCTATTCAGAAATAAACAGCTTTCTGATGTCAGAGGTTTCTGATGACTGGAGCAACACACACACACACACACACACACACACACACACACACACACACACACACACACACACGCAATTACCCTGTATTATGTTAATGAAGGTATTCATGTGGCTGTGTGTGTATGACTAAACTGTATCCTCACTGTAGAGACGATGTTGATCAAATGATGTTGTTGTTTTCATCATGGTTGCCAGTAGCGATGTTGACATCAGGAAGTAGAACAGCTGGCGTAACTGGAGGCATCGCCACAGCAACGCAGACCCACAATGCCTCTGGAGCAAAACAGCTGTTCTGTCCAGGGGCAAGAGTCCTAGACAGAGACAGGCTGTCTCCTATAGTAGCATGATGCTCTGATATCTTCTTCTAATGAGACAAATCTTCACACAATTTGAATTGAATATGAAGTTTACAATTTATGAAATTTAGTGGAAATGTAACAAAAGTCATTATAATTTTTTACTTAAAGGACAGCCTCACAATTTTTCAAGTCAGTCTTAAAGCAGCAGTCAGGTGTCCATATAAACAGTGAACAATGTTTTCCTCTCTGTAATCATTCCTCCTGTTCATACTGACTATTAAAATATCTCCTTCTAATGTGCTTTCAATGTTAAGTGATGGAGGACTAAATCCAGAGTGTGTCCACACAGTCATTAAAAAGTAGATGATCGGTCTCCGATTATGGCGTGCACGGAGTAGACGCAAATTCTCAGGCTCCTGCCACAGTTTCAGTTTCCACCGATTTAAACTCCAACTTTCTTAAAACACGCCGACTTGACCTCTTCTACTACTTTTACTGTAGTGTTTAGTGTTGCCGGACTGCACATTATGCCTCCTAAAAACGCAAAATACAACAAAGATGAGGACGCACCGACAGCTAGCGATAGCCTAACTGTGGAAGCCATGACGGTGCTACTGGAGCAGCACAGAAAATCTCTTTCCACTGAATTCAAGACATCCCTGGGCACAGTGGATAACAAGCTAGACCAGATCCGCTTGATGGTAGAAGACCACGGCGAGCGTATTTCCTTGCTGGAAACCTTCTCTAACGACGCTGACCAGCGCCTCCAGGACCTGGAATCCCTCTGCTCCAGTCTCCGTGAAGACAACACCAAGGTAGCGGCTAAAGTTAGCGACCTTGAGAGACGCAGAAGGCGGCAATATATCCGCATACTTGGCCTCCCCGAAAACACCGAAACCGGTAACCCTCCTCAGTTTTTCTCCGGCTTGCCGACCGAAGTTTACGGAAAAGAGACGCTTTCAACCCCTCCAGAAGTCGACAGAGCACACCGGAGTTTGGCTGCTAAGCCCAAACCAGGAGATAGACCGCGCCCGGTTGTACTGTGCCTCCACCGCTTTCAGGTCAAAGATTTTCTGGTCCGGGAAGCACGTCGCAGGGGCAAGATGGATTACCGCGGGCATCCCATCCGCATCGTCGAAGACTACAGCCCGGAGGTGCTGGGCCAGCGCGCGGAATACAGGGACGCCATGACCACGCTGTACAAGCTCGGGATGCGGCCGGCTCTCCTATTTCCAGCGAGACTACGCATCACGCTTCCCAACAGCGAAAAGAAGTGGCTCAAGTCTGCTGCTGAAGCACATAAATACATTGATGAAAACAAAGTAGATAATCAAGGTGATAATTAATCTCGGTCGGTCAGCACCAACGTTTTAACGTATATGGATGTATGCTTAATACTACTGTGCTGGGCTCCCGACATCTGTTTTCCCTCTCAACTGACCATTAGCAGCTCGGGCTTGTTTATACTGATGCAGCAGTGTTTAAAATGTGTGCCACTGCCAAACGGCCACTGTTAATGTTAGGAGAGTTATACTGTTTAAAATATCCGGTCAATGTTACTATTATGACCAATAAGCTGAATTACCGGGGGTTTCGTTCTTATTACTAATTTAGGAAAAGGGATATCCTGAGAGGTAATTGGAAGACTTGTTGCTAATGCATATGTTTTTGTGTCTGATGCCACTACATGTGGTGATCAGATGGGTTATGGGCTGGGGTGGATTTTTCTCTCTGTTTTTGGTTTTGTTATGTATTGACTGTCATTCTGTTTTGTCTGAAATGTCACATAAAGCACTACTAGGTATACATCCAACTGGAAACAACTTCTCACAGATGTCAGTACCCCCAGTGGGTGCCTGCTGCAACTTTTCTACTATAGCCTCTGTTCACCTAATAACAACCTACAGTGACAATGTAAACCTTATTAGCTGGAATGTCAAGGGTCTAAATAACCATGTCAAGAGAAATGGGGTTCTGACGCACCTCCAACACCTTAAAGTGGGAATCGCCTACTTGCAGGAACCCCACCTACGTGACATAAACTGTTCTCTGCTCAGGAGAGGCTGGGTTGGGCAAATATTTCATTTGTTTTTCCAGGCCAGGGCGAGAGGAGCCGCCATTCTAATTGAGAAAAACATTCCATTTGAACCTTCTAGTGTTGTCAAAGACCGAAATGGCCGCTACATCATTGTGTCCGGAAAACTGTTTAATAGAAATGTGGTTTTGGCTAATGTTTATGCCCCGAACTCAGATGATGCTGCCTTCCTGGAGCGCTTCTTCTCCCTTTTTCCTGACCTAGACTCACACTCTCTGATACTTGGTGGTGACCTCAACTGCTGGTTAGATCCAGAGCTGGACCGCTCATCTCCTAGACCAGCTGCAGTCAGTAAGTCAGCCATATGCATACAGTCCTTCCTCTCCGAATATGGTCTCTCAGATGTGTGGCGTTTTCTACATCCCAAAGACAAGGAAGGAAGGTCCATCACACTTACACTAGAATCGACTATTTTTTCGTCAATAACTATCTTTTAACACAGGCCCGCTTTTGCAAACTAGAAAGCATTGTAATTTCTGACCACGCCCCCTTGTTCTGGGCTTATCCCTCCCTGGCACTGGTCAAGTGAGAAAACACTGGCAATTTAATTCAACTCTACTATCAGATGAAAATTTTGTTAAGTATATTACACATCAAATATCATTTTTCCTTGATATGAATGCCTCCTCAGAGGTCTCTAGTCTAATTTTATGGGACATCTTGAAGGTGTATCTGAGGGGACACATTATCTCCTTCATAGCGAACAAAAATAGCACCCCCTAATAAGAAACGATTAGACATTTTAAATCAAATCCATAATATAGATAACCAATATGCCAAGACACCCATGCCTGAACTGTATAAAAAGCGGCTTGGGCTTCAGACCGAATTTGATCTTTTAAAAACTTTTAAAAACTTCTATTCTAAATTATACTCCTCCCATACCCCCTCCTGCATCAGCGACACAGAAAACTTTTTGAGTCAACTAAATATCCCTACATTACCTCAAGATTTAAAAAACAGGTTAGAACAGCCCTTTACAGCAGGAGAGATATCTAAGGGTATTTCGGCCATGCAGTCTGGGAAGTCCCCTGGCTTCCCGTCAGAATTCTACAAAAAATTCTCTACGCAGCTCACGCCGTTACTCACCTCAGTTCTATCTGATTCTCTTAAGACAGGCAGCCTTCCACCAACCTTTAATCAGGCTTGCATTACCCTCATAGCCAAAAAGGGTAAAGATCCAGAGGATTGTGCCTCCTATAGGCCCATCTCCTTGCTGAATTCAGACGTTAAAATTTTTGCTACAGTGTTGGCTGGGAGGCTGGAAGATGCTCTTCCCACTATTATAGAAACTGATCAAACCGGTTTCATAAAAAATCGCCACTCCTTCTTTAACCTACGCCGCGTTTTTAACATAATATATTCCCCCTCAGACAATGTTCCTGAATGTGTGGTCAGCCTTGATGCCGAAAAGGCTTTCGACAGAGTGGAGTGGGACTATTTATTCTCTGTCTTGGGAAAATTCGGATTCGGACCAACATTTATTTCTTTGGTAAAACTGCTATACACCTCTCCCTCAGCCTCTGTCCTAACAAATTCTATATATTCACAGCCCTTCAGACTGGAAAGAGGTACGCGCCAGGGCTGCCCTTTGAGCCCCTTGCTCTTTGATCTCGCAATAGAACCTCTGGCCATCGCCCTTCGCAGCCAAATCCCAGGTATCAAGAGAGGGGGGGTAGAGCACAAGGTATCACTGTATGCGGACAATCTGCTGCTATACATCTCTGACCCGCTTTCTTCTATACCCGCTACACTCTCCCTGCTCAATCAGTTTGGACGGATATCTGGATATAAGTTAAACATTAGCAAGAGTGAACTATTTCCAATTAATGCTGAGGCGATGGGATTAGACTACTCGAATATTCCACTGAAACTTGAAAAAGAGAAGTTTACTTATCTAGGGGTATTCATCACAAGACAATACAAAAACATTTACAAAGAAAATTTGTTCAGTTATTGAACAAGACAAAACAAGACATTACAAAGTGGTCACCCTTATCTATTTCCCTAATGGGGCGAATCAACTCAGTGAAAATGACAATACTGCCCAAATTCTTATACCTTTTTCAATGTGTTCCTATTTTTATAACCAAATCATTCTTTAATTTACTAGATTCTGCTATCTCGTCATACATTTGGAAACATAAGAAAGCCAGACTTTGTAAAGCCCACTTACAGCGACCTAGGGGTCGTGGAGGAATGTCTCTCCCCAATTTTCGCTTCTACGACTGGGCAGTTAACATTAGATGTCTTGTTCTTTGGCGACACTCCCACCTCAAACCTAACTTCCCAACATGGACATGCTTGGAGGCTAATTCCTCCCAAGGCACATCCCTTCCTGCACTATTGGGGGCAGCACTCCCTCTGCTCCCTGGATCCACTGGCATTATGGTTGTGCGCAGCTCCCTGAGAGTGTGGACCCAGTTTAGGAGAAGCAGCTGCCATCCCTTCTGTGCCCAATAGAATCCAATCACTTTTTCCCTCCATCAATGCAGGATGCAGCATTTCTTGAATGGCATAAAAAAAGGTATAAGAACTTTCAAATATTTGTTCATAGATGACTGTTTTGCCTCATTCAGTGACCTGTCCAATAAATTTAATCTGCCATCTAACAACTATTTCAGATACCTGCAGGTGAGGCATTATGTTCGATCTCTAATACCTGCTTCCCAAAACTCCCTGCCCAGATCCCCATTGACAAACTCCTTCGCTCCAGCCCCTTGCCAGGGGATCAATATCTGTCATATACAATCCGATATCTGAGCTAAAAGGCACCTCCCTTAACAACATTAAAACTGCCTGGGAGCAGGACCTAAACCTGTCACTGCCGGATGATCTGTGGGATGCGGTCCTTAAACAAGTACATTCTACATCTATGTGCGCGCGCCACTCCCTGCTCCAATTCAAAGTTGTACATAGAGCTCATTTTTCCAAATTGAGATTATCCAAGATGTTTCCAGATATCAGTCCCAACTGCGACAAATGTCAAAGTCCAGGTTGAGCATCGCTCAGTGGGTAGAGCACCCCCCCCCCCCATGTGTAGAGGCTACACTCCTCGCTGCAGGCGACCCCGGTTTGAATCCCGCACCGAGCGGTCTTATCCTGCGTGTCATTCCCCCCTCTCTGCCTCCAGTTTCCTGTCTCTCTCTACTAACCTGTACATTAAAGGCAAAAAGCCCCAAAAATATACTTAAAAAATTTAAAAAAAATGTCAAAGTCCAAATTCTTCATTAATCCATATGTTCTGGACATGTCCCAGCCTTGAAAAGTTCTGGAGAAATGTATTTCAGACCCTCTCACTGACCCTAGACACTGTCATAAAACCTGATCCACTCTTGGCCCTTTTTGGTGTCATGAAAGATGGGGGGCTGCCAAAAACCGAAAGCGCTGCCCTATCGTTTGCTCTTCTTCTGGCGCGCAGGTCAATTTTGCTCAGATGGAAAGGAACCTACCTTCCCACACACTCCTAATGTCTACAGGACCTCATGTCTTGCCTGAAGTTAGAAAAAATATGCTGCTCTATTCGTAAATCAGAACAAAAGTTTTATAGGATATTGGTGCCGCTTCTTGCTTATTTTCAAAGACTTCATGTTATAATTGAACCATGATACTCCCAACACTGCCCTTGATATTCCAGCACTAAGACCCACAGACCAGGCTCCCAAAATGGAACTACTGTACCTTTATAGCAGTTGTCTTACTGTGATTTCCTATTGTGTATATACCACTTAATAGTTTCATTCATATGTGTATTATTTGCATTCCTTTACACATATACTTGTGTCTATGTTTATTTTATTTTATTTTATTGTTGTTTGTTTGTTTGGGTTTTTTTCTGTTTTGTTTTTCTTTGAGTGGAGGGGTGGGGTGGGTTTGAACATGCAATACTGTGACTACCTCTAAAGACTATCCTGTACACTCAATACCTGCGTAAAAATCAATAAAAAGAATTTGAAAAGAAAAAGTAGATAATCAGCTTCTATGAGGCTTCAGCAGTGTCAGTTAGTCATATCAAGTGATATCTATTATGAAGGGATTTTCTAATGGTCAGTATGAACCGGAGGAATGATTACAGCAAGATAAACAGGTTTTAAGGCTCCTGACTGTTGTTTTAAGACACACTTGAAAAAATAATTAAACATTCACATACTTTATCTCTGACTTCCATAATAGTGGCACTCTGACAGAATAAGCTCTGTCAGCCATCAACCTTACATTCAGTACAGTCAGGAATTTCCTGCTCAAGGATATCAAACTGTGTGCATGTTGATAAGATACAAGTAACTCAGAGATGTAATCTATGACTAATTCATGAAGTACTTCAAATATAAAGAATAGAGTCTTCTAAAACCAACTGGCAGCCAGTGTAAGGAAGAGTTAATGATGTGTGAGTGTTTGATGAAGTCCGACTGGATCATTTTGTTGATATTTATTTCAAAGTTGAAGCTCGAGTCAATCATCACACTGAGGTTTCTGACAGAAGGCCTAAGGTATTTGCAGAGTGGACAAAGTGATGACTGAATTTGTGGCCATGACTGCGATAGGAATTTAAGTTTCGTAGGAATTTAGTAGGATGAAAGGTTGCAAGCATCCAGTCTGTTTTTAAAGACTGTGTAAAGTGAATTCAGACATGTTCTTCTAAACACATTAAATAGGTCATGAATGTATTTCTAAAAAAGGAGTAAAAAGCATTTCAACCATTTAGATTTGAATTGTTTGAATTTGAGCTAGGCTTCACAAACTGTGTTTTTTAATCATTCAAATTTGGCAGGGTGGTTAACAACACACTTTTCTGTGGTATGTCAAACTCAGAACACATATTTATTCTTACTTTACACAGACTTTAAGGTGGAAATGCTGATGGAGTTCTTAAGCCTCACCAGCATGTACGTCAGTATATCGTCTGCATAAAAGTGGAGTGTGATGCCATGCCTGAAATTGATGGAAAGTCGGGGCATATACACTGAGAACAGAATTGGTCCAAGGATGGACCCCTGGGGTACTCTGAAGTTTACAGATGTGGGGCGCGCAGGTGGTCGAGTGGTTAGCGCGCATGCCATATACGCAGCCGACCCCGGTTCGAATCCCGATCGGAGGTCCTTTGCTGCATGTCACCCCCCTCTCTCTCCCATGTTTCCTGTCGATCTACTGATTAATAAAGGCGTCTATGCCAACAAAATCTTTAAAAAAAAAAAAAAAAAAAAAAAAAAAAAAGTTTACAGATGTGACAGGTGAAGTACTGTCACCAATAGAAACAAAACATCTTCTGTTTGATAAATAGGAGTTTAAGGCAGTCCCAGATATGTGAGCTTATCAGTCAGTGGTCAACTGTGTCAACGGCAGACAAATCTAACAATTGGAGGATGAAGACAAATTTTCTTGACCACACAAATATTTATCTGTAGCTGCGTTTTAAAAGTGTTTAAAAAGGGAAGATAGACAAAATAAAAATAAACACAAATTCCTCTTGATAACTGAGCTCAAAGCTTCACATGTGAAACATGAGCTAAAATAAACCAAACTGATTTATTTCATGATGTTTATTATGCAGACAGACTCTGGCCTCTATACTGTCTGCAAGGGCCACTGATAGAAAAAACCTTATAGTTGCATTAAATCAGCTGAGTGATGAAGTCATGAGAGTTCAAAGAGAAACATACACTGACAACCACTGAGGTCAATGTGAAATATGAATCAGGACATACAGTGTGTGTGTTTGTGTGCATAAATACCATGTCTAATTAAAGTTCAAATTCATCCTTCCTGTCCACAGTTCCCATGGTGACCGTGGGAGAGACTAAGAGGATGTTTGATTGTCTAGACACACAAATACACACACACACACACACACGCACGCACTGTACATTCACACACATAGCAGATATATTTACCAGAGAAGACCTAGACCGTTCTTGTTGTATTGAATAGTTTTATTTTGGCGGTTTATAGAGATCCTTTTAAAAGTAAAATTTCAATTGAACTTATGAATAACTAAGGAAAGAAAAATCTAGTAGGAATCAGCATAAAACCCTCTGACATAATGCATAATGTTTATGTCTCTGTCTCTTGCTGTCTCTGTTAGTTTGCTGTGTCTGCTATCCTGCCCCCCCCCCCCCCCCCCCCATAGAGAGAGAGAACTGTTTCTTTGCACCTCCGTCTGCTAATTATGACAGAATCATTCATAAATTCGAGAAGTATTTAGTGCTCTGCTAGTGCTATGAGCGCTATATATATTTATTTTTTTGAAATAGTAGCCTCATGTTATTTACCCCCTCCCAATTTTTGAACCCCCAGGAAGGTTGAAGGATCACTATTGTTCAATTCACCTTAAATGGGAACATGAATATCTTAGTCTGGCATCTGTCTGATAGTCTCAATCAGAGTGGTGGACCAACATCATTCTCCAGCCAAAAATAAAAAGGAAGCCAGAACAATAACATGATATAACGCTCCAGCATTTAGTCATAGCTTTCTTACTTACAGTGCTGGATAGCAACTAGAAAAAGTTCAATATTGTGGGAATATTGATTATTTCCTTTCTTGTTAAGAGTTAGATGAAAAGATTGATATCACCCTCATGTCTGTTGTCCAAAAGTACAAAATCAACCTATCAGCACCTTTAAAGCTCACTAATTAACATGTTATATCTCATTTATCCATATAAAAGGGTAAAAATATCAGTATATAATATGCAAATGTATTTATTTCTATTTTATGGTATTCTTCTTCTTCTTCTTCTTCTTCATACCTCTACTACATTTAAGAGTGTAAAAGTCCCATACATTTACTAGACAGTTAGTTACTTAGTAGTTAGTTAGATAGTTACTTGTGGAAATACATATTTTTCATGAAAATCATATGATCTGATATGAACAGTAAAAAAAAATAAACCCGATATATTTATAGATAATAAATAGTTCAAGCGTATATCATTGTTGCCAAAAACTCCTTGCTATAAATACATTTATAGAGCTTATAAATGTATCGCTTCATGATCTCTAATCCCTGATTGGTTTATGTGTAGATTTGTGTTAACTTACTTTTGTAATCAATAATGTTCCATAACTGCAGCAGTAGAATCTCTGCTGGAAATCTTCTGGTTAAATGTGAGCCAAACAGGACAGGAAACAGTAAGATACACAGAACAGTGTGTGTATTGTTAGTCTTCCAACTCTATTGTTCTGTTGTGTCCTAGATCTGACACACTTAACTGTATTAATGATAAAGAGGCTTGCTTACACACACACACACACACACACACACACACACACACACACACACACACACACACACACACACACGCGCACACTAACACAGTGCTGTTTTTAATTGGTGACCAGCAGAATGGAGCTCTGTTGTCACATCTGCAGCTCTCTGCATTTTCCCTCTTATAGAAGACTAGGGTTATTCTACCACTGGGAGGTCAGAGGTCAAAGGTCAGCTCAGCCTCATCCCATAGCCGCTCTTCTCTCTGTCTCAAACTGTAGTTCGTGTTCCTTCTTTGAAGAAACAAAAAACTTTTCCCATCCTGAGCAGACCATTACTCTGCTGACTCAGGAGACGACAGCAGGATTCAGTGTGGAACCCCTCACAGACCAAGTTAACTGTTAAATACACAGTGAGCACCACACACCAATCATCAGTAGGCTTGTTAGAAGTCTTTCTGTGAATCCAGCACCAGACGTTCTTTCATCCAGAACTTCATTTATCCCACTGAGCATGCTCAGAAGATTCCCCATTCACCAGCTCCTTCTTTAAATTTGAACCCTTCTCTGTTCTCTAAAAATCTGTCAGCTGCAAAACTCACAGTGACACAAACGTCTCTGTTTGTCCCCCAGCAAACTAAACAAACAGCTGAACCAAACTGTCTTCTCAGGACATCAGAGGCCCAAAAGATCCATCCATCCAAAACACTGTCATAGCCAACAATCATCAAAATAACACAAAAAACAAATAGAAGTCTGGTTATTGAAGTCTTTAAAGGATAGGTTCACATACTTTCAAGTACTTATATACAATATTCACATACTCATGCACATTGAGAGCACTGTTGGTCACTTTAATTGTTTTTTCTCTTCTGGCTGCAAAGAGATGCTGTCTTAAAATAACTGTAAATGATGAGGGACTATATTCAGCAGTTTAGATTAACTGGTGACTCTAAATTGCCTGTTGATGTCAATATCAGTGTGAATGGTTGTCTGTCTCTATATGATAACTCTGTAATTGACCAGTGTCAGCTGAGACTGGCTCCAGCAACATCTATGCTCTGTAAATCACTCACCTGTGTTCTCCTTTGACATAAAACCCAGAAGTTAATATTTGAAATTCTTCTGTTTCATGATGGTGGCCCCTGATTTTACATATATTCGATATTGTACAGTTGTGTTATCTATGTATGCAAATGAAGACCATGTAAAAACTTTAAAAAAGCAATAACATGTTCTATCATGGAACAAGAGCAGAGTCACACTGAGCCTGATAGCATCCTGATACTAAGCTCTTGGGCTACTCTGAACAACAACCCACGTTAACTTTCCTGATAATCTTATATAACTTACAAACATTAACACATATCTTGGTCTGCAGTTTGTTGAATGGGCCACCAATCAAACAACATGGCCAGGAAAAAGGTCCCCCGCTAACACCAGTTAGCAGGATGGATAGCTAAGTAGCTGCAAAACATTAAAAAAAGCAGTTTTGACTGAAAAGAGGGATGATTAAATGTGATGTCAGTTGGAATGTAATAATGCATTTGAATGAAAATACAGAGATATTTATGGTTAGGGTCAGGGTTAGGGGTTAGGCTAACCCTAACCCTGACCCTAACCCTAACCCTAACCCTAACTATCAATGTATTTCAGTGCATGTATAAGCATCTGACTGTTTTAAGGAAAACCTGATGAACCTATCCTTAAAGAGCTGATATCAAGTAATTAAACAAATATTATATATAATATAATAATATTATATGATAAATATTTTCATCAATTTAAGCATCTTCATCAGAATTCAATCTGTATCCTCACAGGAAAACAAACCTGCAGAGGAATGTGTTTGAAAGAAAAACAAAAAGAATTAAAGCTGCAAGCAGCGATGATCGGGCCCAAGCTCCCCCGCCCTGCCACGACTGAGCGAGACTTGCCACGACGCATCTTCCAGGTCTTGAGATGACACAGAGTCAAAATGAAGTCGGTCGGATTAGGAGGAATTCATTAAAGTGCGTGGTGTGAAAATTGTATCAAACCGTGCCAAAATTGCAAATTCACCTCAAAATTGCCGACTTCCTGTTGGCGTGAGGGTGTGGGTCCAAGAGACTTTTGTGTGCGTCTTTACACGATACATATCAGAGCTGGTGACTCGGACTTGCAACTTGTACTCGAGTCGCACTTAAGTCGCACTACACATTGACTTCAGACTCGACTCGGACTCGACCTCAAAAGACTTCAGACTTGACTCGGACTCGAGGCTGGAGACTCGCAAATGACCATTATTTTCATGTTATCATTTATATTCTCATTATTTATTATCTGTCATTCGTCTTCTCTGTTTGCATTTGGGAAGTGATCTCTGGCTGTGACTGAGGCTGACAGTAAACACCAACATCACGCACGCGCCGTGTGTGTATGCGCGCATTTCGAGCAGAGCCCGTCTACTACTATATACTGTATTAGAAACTCTCTGATTTCAAGACAATGGCGAGTGAAAGAAGCCCAACAGGAGTCCCTTGGATGGTTACATTTGGCTACAATGCCTTCACGCAGTCAGCCAACAAACGGACAGCAGTGTGCATAGTGCGCAACAAGAAGATTCAAGATTTTGGTTCAACCACTTCAAACTTCATCCGGCATCTGAAAACGCACCCAGACCGGTCAGTCACTTGCTAATGTGAAAGACGTTAAAATTAGCAATTAGCTCTCAAACGAATATTAATGCTACATTCTTGCTGCTGGCCATATGATGTGACAGGCTGAGTTAACATTTCATAACGGTGTGCCAGAAGATTATTCTGTGACATTGTCTTAAGTTAAGTTACAGTACAGTCACCCAGTGGCGTTTTATGTGTAAATAATTAGTGGAGCACCTACACATTTAATGCTTTATAAGAGTCATACCCAAGCAGCCTATTCTAGATTTCAAGAAGGATATTTGTCACATATCGAGAGAGAGAGGGAGAGAGAAAGAGAGTGAGGGGGAGGGAGGGAGGGAGAGAGGGAGAGAGAGAGAGAGAGAGAGAGGAGTCATACTGTAATAACCATAACGGTTATCTCTTTTATTGTATTTTACAGCATTGTTAAAAAAAAAACTCTTGTTAAAGAAAAATACAGTTATGAAATTGAAACAATCCTTTGTATTTGTTCCACATCACATAGCTGTAGATTCTAGTGAAACAATCATCAATACTGTCTTATATAGAGGATTTTACAGAGCTTATAGAATTTGAATTTGATTTAGTGTTTGCGAGAGACTTGAAACTTGACTTGGACTCTTAACCAGAGACTTGAGACTTGACTTGGACTTGACCCTCAAAGACTTGAGACTTGACTCGGACTCTCACTCAAAGACTTGAGACTTGACTTGGACTTGCAAAAAATGACTTGTGAACACCTCTGATACATATATATACCAAATTTTGTTCATCTACGTCAATCTGGAGGGAGGGACTCAATTTTCTTAATCTTCTACGGGGTGCAGTACCCCCATTTGGCCAGCTGTTCCTGTTTAATGGTGAAACATCAAAATTCCTCACATCGCCACGAAGCAACCAAATCCCTAATCAGAAAGTTTTTGATAACTTTTCATCTCCAATGTCTCAAGATGTTTCTGAGTGAATTTGAAGTTGGTGGGATTAAATCCCGAGGAGGAGTTCGTTAAAGTACGAGGCGTACGCCAAAATTGCACATATTTTTCAAAATATCCGACTTCCTGTTGGAGTGACATCATGTGTCCAAGAGACTTTTTTGTGCGTCTTTACACGATACATATGTGTACCGAATTTCGTTTGTCTATGTCAATCTGACTTGAGAGGCTCAATTTTTTTTCAATGTTCATAGGTGGCGCTAGGTGGCGCTATGGAGCTGACACAGTATTGATGCATATACGTGTTCAGGGCGGGACCCTCTACAATGCGTGATTAATTTGGTGTAGATCGGACGATGTCTGTAGGAGTTATAAGGACTTCCTGTTTAATGGCGAAGGATCGAATGGCGAAGGAAATTGTCGGTGCCGCCACGGCCAAACCGGATCTCTAATTAGAAAGTTTTTGATAACTTTTCATCTCCAATGTGTCAAGATGTTTCTGAGTGAATTTGAAGTTGGTCAGATTAAATCTTGAGGAGGAGTTCGCTCAAATATGATGCGTTGAAAACACCAAAATGGCGCCAAAAATTAGATTAGATTAGATTATTTTTTATTTCGAATGCGTGACAAAAAACAAAACAAAAACAGCACATAAAAAATGAAAGCACAGTGTTCTCACCAAAAATAGCAGACCAACACCCGACAGAAAATATAATGCACTGTCAACAACATTCGAAAGGGAGTGGGAAGAAGTCCAAACTTATTGAATCCCACCCCCACCTCTCAAATCAGTGCTTGCCAGTTCCCAATCAAATCACCCTTTCACAAAATCCTACAATTTCCTACCAACACCATATGCAATGTCAACATTCACATCCATACCCACTGTTATCAACACCACAAATCATTGCCACATTTCTTAACCTCCTCTACTAGTTTTTCTAGTATTTTGGAAAATTGGGGGAGCAAAGAAACAGGCCTGTAGTTTGTGAAAAGGTGTCTATCTCCGGCTTTAAACAATGGTATCACTTTTGCAATTTTCATTTTGTCTGGCAATGTACCTGATTGAAAAGATACATTACAGATGTGGGTGAGTGGTTTCACAATTCCTTCAATAACTGTCTTTACTGTTGCCATGTCTATATCATTCCAGTCAGCAGAGGTTTGGTTTTTACATTTTCTTACAATTTGTATAATTTCTTCATCATCAACTGCACTTCTCAGTGTAATACCGACAGCTGATATTGATGTTGCAGAAAAGATTATTTTCCGGATCAATATTATTTTCCATATCTTGTGTTTTATGCTCAGTATAAAGGAAAGTGCCCAGTTCTTGCGTCCAGTGACTAGTGTCTAGTCCTTGTGTCATGATTGTAAGTTTGTCCTTGCTTTGATTGGCTCCCTCAGAATTTGTCCAGCTCCCCCATATCTCTGATGACCAAAACCTTGGCCTCTTCTGGAGATCCCTTCAGCTTTATGAATATTTTGCAATTTTGTGTCCAAGTGTTTTGGATTTTCCCCTGTTTCCTCAGCAGTCTCGCCTTTCTTGCAATGTCTGCATTTTTTTTGGTTAAGTGCTCATTTAGAAAAACGTCTGAGCCTTTCAGTTTCCTCCCTTGCTTTAACAGTTGTATTTTATACTTTCTGTTGGCAAATCTTATTATTACAGCCTGTTTGTCTGTGTTGCTTCTCCGGGGGAGAGGGTGACAAGCTTCGATGTTTGTGCTTTTTACCTCTATCCCTTTGGAGTGCAGGAATGCTGTCACCTGTTGCTCCACAGAGTTAGCATCCTCCTCGTTCAGCTCCTCTCCGTCTCCTCTCGCCACTGCTCCAGCATATGACCGTGGTTTAATCCGCAGTCCGGTCACAATGATGTTATTGATCCGGGTGTATTGCTCCAGATCCTCCACTCGATTCTCGAGAAAGGCGATCCTCTTTGCCTTCTCCGTGTTCTGTAGCCGCAGAACTTTGACCTCCTCCACTAGGTCCAGGATGGTCTTCTGCTGCATCCTGACAGCAGAGATTTCCTCACCCAGAAAGTCGAGGGATTTTTTTATGTCCTCAATCTCCTCGATCGAAGGAGCTCTCTTCGGGGGCATTGCGTTTGTTGTTACGCCACCCGCAGGTAGCCTAGCCGACTAGTTAGCACACTAGCTAGTTAGCACACTAGTTAGCACACCAGCTGCAACTCACCGTTGATTTAAAGTTCATAAGGAGTCAAAGTTGGCGGATGGGCCAAAAAGGCTTCAGTCTTCATGTACAAATGAAGTACAAAAAGATATTCTCCGAGGCACTGGGCAGCAGCAGCCGCTACTATCTGTCATCCGTTTTCCAAAATCCAATACAAAATTGCCGACTTCCGGTTGGAGTGAGGGTATGGCTCCAAGAGACTTTTTAGTGCGTCTTTACACTATACATATGTGTACTGAATTTTGTTCATCTATGTGAATCTTGAGGGCTCTTGGTCAGATTAAATCCCTAGGACAAGTTCGTTAAAGTACGAGGCGTGGAAATCGCCAAAATCGCACATATTTTTCAAAATGGACGACTTCCTGTTGTTAGTGACGTCATGGGTCCCACTGACTTTTTTGTGCGTCTGGACATGATACATATATATACCAAATTTCGTTCATGTACGTCAATCTTTCACATTTTTATATTCGTTAGGGGGCGCTATTGAGCCATTTTGCGACGGCCATTTTGCCAGACCATAAAATATCACTTTTTTCGCCGGGTCTGATGTGCGTGCACATTTTCGTGAGTTTTGGGGCACGTTTAGGCTGTCAAAAAGGCGTTTGTTTTGTATAATAATAATAATCAGTACGATTACAATAGGGCCTTTGCACTGTGTAGTGCTTGGGCCCTAATAAAGGAAAACAAGAAAGAAACAGTGTTAGTGCATGTACGTGTGCACAGTATTAATGCATGCTATACCAGTGGGACTGTGTAAAACAATGCAGTATCATAATAACTGAACCAGCTATTTATCACCTACAGTGTCAGGCCTGCATGCGTGTGTGTGCTCTCATTAATCACAGCAGTGTTGTTCCTCCAGTCCAGCGGGACGCTCTGATCTCAGGAGGGGAACCATCTGTTGCTTTAAAGCTTTTCTTCTTCTGCGGTGTAAAGAAACAACACAACTCTGAATTGAGCTCATGAAGCATCAGATATGATAAAGCACTGAACATCGGTTCTCAAAACATCATGACTAAGTCTGTTATGGGGAAAATACATGATTTTACAGAATGACATGCAAGTTGAATTTTAGCTTCTGGAGATGACAAAATGAAATATATGTACATATGTTTTACAAGATACAACATATCCAAACTGACACATCTTTCTCAGATATTACAATAAACACTATACAAAGAGTACAATGGAAAATATTATATGAAAAGCTTCAAGGAAAAGCTGGGATGCATTTTTTCCACATAACTGGATTTAATTGATTTAACCCTCGTATTGTCTTCGTTTTTACTACGCACCTTTTGTCCTCCCGGGTCAAATTGACCCGGTCTTGTTCAACTGTTTATAAAGTATGTAGTATAAAATGATCCTCAATTTTTTTGTTTCACCTTTTCAGTGAACTTGTTTCCAATACATTAACATATATTTTACACTTTTTTTTGTAATATATGGTATTTTAGCCCCATTTACATAACAGTATACCTCATTTTTGAGTTAAAAAAAGCAGAAATTCTGAATTATTTTCACTATGGTTTTGATCAGAGGCACACAAATTGATGGAATATCACAGATTGGTATATGTCAAAGTTTAGTCAGGATATTGTTTTGAAACCACTTAAATTTTTTTAATGGCAGCAAATAGTCACACCTGTTGTCCTCCCGGGTCAATTTGACCCGGTCTTGTTGGACTGTTTATAAAGCATGTAAGTATAAAATGATCACACAATTCTGTGTTACACCTTTTAGTCAACTTGTTTCCAACACATAACCACAGATTTTTCATTTTTTTTTTGTAATGTATGGTGTGGTAGACCTCATTTACATGAAATGTCAAATTTACCTGTCTAATTCGACTGTTTATAAAGCATAAAGTGTCAAATGATTACACCATTCTGTTGCATATTTTTAGCCAACTTCATTCCAACTCATTACCACATATTTTAAACTTATTTTACACCTCTTATTCTTTTTTATTATGCTTAATTTATGAGCAATAAACCTAATTTACATGAAATTATACCATGCTTTTGAATAAAATAAGCAGAAATCATTACTTATTTTTGGATAACCACTGACACTCCAAAGGGGTCAAAATAAGGTCAAGAGGCTGTGATATAGTGTTGGTCATCTTCATCATGCTGTCTCAGAGTGAAATGTGAAATGCCCCAAGGATGCTATACACTCTGTCTTATGTTTATTGTCATCTTGTCCCCAACTGGAGAAAGCATATCAAAAGTGTAGCTTGTGTTTTGGCCCAGTGCTTTGAAATGTGTTTGAGTGTGTGTAGCCCCATGTAGGTAGATCAGAATTGTGATGAAATCAGGTTTACACATCTGTAGCTTTGGAGTTTTGTGTGTGTGTGTGTGTGTGAGTGAGTGAGTGAGTGAGTGTGTGTGTGTGTGTGTGTGTGTGTGAGTGTGTGTAGCCCCATGTAGGTAGATCAGAATTGTGATGAAATCAGGTTTACACATCTGTAGCTTTGGAGTTGTGTGTGTGTGTCTGTATGTGGGGGGGGGGGGGTGTTAGGGTGTTAGAGGTAATTTTTTTTGTGTGTGTGGGTGTGTGTGTGTGTGTGTGTGTGTGTGTGTGTGTATGTGTGTGTGTGTGTGTGTGTGTGTAGCCCCATGTAGGTAGATCAGAAGTTGTAATGAAATCAGGTTTACACATCTGTAGCTTTGGAGTTGTGTGTGTGTGTGTGTATGTGGGGGGGGTGTTAGAGGTAATTTTTTTGTGGGGGGGGGGTGTGTGTGTGTGGGTGTGTGTGTGTGGGAGGGGGGGGGTGTGTGTAGCCCCATGTAGGTAGTTCAGAAGTTGTAATGAAATCAGGTTTACACATCTGTAGCTTTGGAGTTGTGTGTGTGTGTGTGTGTGTGTGTGTGTGTGTGTGGGGGGGGGGGGTTGTGTTAGAGGTAATTTTGTGTGTGCGTGTGTGTGTGTGTGTATGTGTGTGTGTGTGTGTGTGTGTGTGTGTGTGTGTGTGTGTGTGTAGCCCCATGTAGGTAGTGCAGAAGTTGTAATGAAATCAGGTTTACACATCTGTAGCTTTGGAGTTGTGTGTGTGTGTGTGTGTGTATGTGGGGGGGGTGTTAGGGGTAATTTTTTTGTGGGGGTGTGTGTGTGGGGGTGTGTGTGGGGGGGGGGGGGGTGGGGACGGTGTGTGTGTAGCCCCATGTAGGTAGTTCAGAAGTTGTAATGAAATCAGGTTTACACATCTGTAGCTTTGGAGTTGTGTGTGTGTGTGTGTGTGTGTGTGGGGGGGGGGGGGTTGTGTTAGAGGTAATTTTGTGTGTGTGTGTGTGTGTGTGTATGTGTGTGTGTGTGTGTGTGTGTGTGTGTAGCCCCATGTAGGTAGTTCAGAAGTTGTAATGAAATCAGGTTTACACATCTGTAGCTTTGGAGTTGTGTGTGTGTGTGTGTGTGTGTATGTGGGGGGGGGGGGTGTTAGAGGTAATCTTTTTGTGTGTGTGTGTGTGTGTGTGTGTGTGTGTGTGTGTGTGTGTGTGTAGCCTCATGTAGGTAGATCAGAAGTTGTAATGAAATCAGGTTTACACATCTGTAGCTTTGGAGTTGTGTGTGTGTGTGTGTGTGTGTGTGTGTGTGTGTGTGTGTGTGTGTGTGTGTGTGTGTGTGTGTGTGTGTGTGTGTGTGGGAGGGGGGCGGGGGGGCGGGGGGGGTTAGAGGTAACTTTTTTGTGTGTGTGGGTGTTTGTGTGTGTGTGTGTATATGTTCATTGTGCTGGAAAGCGCAATAGCGTGACCAATTACACCACTAAATGTGACCGGGTCAAATTGACCCGGGAAGACCACAGGTGCTATAAATTTTAATAAAACACACATAATTTAACAAAAATAGTCATAATTAATTTTACTTGCAAAGAGCATAGTCGGGGACCATCCATGTCATTTTGAGGCAATTATATATAAGAAAACCAAAGTTATGACATTTTAAATGTTGTCTTCGGGTCAAATAGACCCGAAGACAATACGAGGGTTAAATAAGTGTTATGTAAGAAGAAGAAAAATAAATATATCTGCGTCAGTATGAGGCACTTACAGAACGTTTAGTTACACTTTCTCTATTTTGAGGTGAACATAGTCAGCTGTTACATAAATTAGACCCAATGTCACTGTCAGTGTAAGTGTAGTTAAAAAAAAAAGTATGTTCGACAGCATGCTTCCTTTTATTCATGTCAGTTTCTAACCCAACAAAATTAAGAATTTACAGCAATGCTATCAGCTCTGTGAGGCTGGACATTACAGCTGTGCTTTGAGCTAAAAATGCTAATTGCCAATTGGCGGCTAAGATGAACTACGGAGGAGTTTGATAGGAACATCATGAGTTGTGCTGATATTTTGTAGTAAACCAACCGAAAGATGGAGCTAGCAGAAAGGTTAAGGGATCATCAAGTGACCATTCATCCTAAGGACCACACGAATGTCTGGAACTAATTTCATGCCAATACATCAAGTGGTTGTTGAGACGTAAATGTTAAACTGTAGGTGTCACTAGAGGAAAAGTCAGAGGATCATCAAAGTAATAGCATTCATCTTCTGGGGAACACAAAATTCCAAACTAATGTGGTGGACCAATCAATGACCACCATTACTATTCATAAAGCAGCAGAGGAAATGAAAAGAGTAGCTTAAAGAATGTGTTTGTATCTAAAAGTAGGATGTTACAACCACAAACTGACAATGACAGTGAACTTCTGAGTAAACTTTGAAAAGTTCAACTCTCGTTAGAGTTTCCAGGAGTTCTCTTTCATTAAGCATTTGTACTGGAAAGATGGAGGGAAAAGGAAAGACAGAATGAAGAGTGGAAATGAAGACAGAAAGATGGTAGTAGAGAAAAAACAAGGAAGAAAGCAGGACATGTGGAATGAGGGAAAGGACGCATGTATACAGATGTATTGAGCTGTGACATCACCCATTAGTTTCACTGAAGCTGGTTTGAAGCACAGAGTTGCTATTTATAGCTGGCGCCATGTTTTCTGTTTGGAGCCAGGAGCTTCCAAATAAGGAGTGCACTCTGGAGATACGCCCCACTACCTCAGACCCAAGCTAACACTAGCTTACTGGGAACACCGAGTGCTGCAAACTTGTGATAACGTTAGCTACTTTAGCTAAATTGTGCTACCGGGACTGGACAGGTATCATTATCAAGTAACATTAAACATAGTGAAATGTTTCAACAATAGTCCTGGAATCTAGAGCAGCAGGTTAAGCAACTGTCAATCACAGCTGTCAATCAACACCCACACTGCAGACATTACAGCAGTTATAAGTCTACAAACAAAGCAATCATTTCTAAAATGAAAATGACCACCAGCACACTTATTAGAGGGACTGAATTTACAGATTGAGACCAGTTGATAAAAAGTGTTGACTCAGTATATCTAGAGAGAAGTTGAGGCTTTTTGAAAGATAGTCAGTTGGAATTCCTTTAAGGGACTTTCCACATCAGCTTCAGCCTCAAGCAGTGGCGGTTCCTGCCTTGGCTGTCGTTCCATAAAAACAGATTACTTGTTTTTTTTGTGATTAACATTTTTTTTTTCATTATTTCAACAATAACAATAATAACAGTAACCCCACCCCCCACCCCCAACAAACAAACCCCTCCCCAATCACCACCATCCACCCTGATCCCTTTGTGGTTACCAACATCTACCATTGTGCTCCTTCATGTACAGCTATTACAGCTAAAAACAAATTACTTGTTAAACCAGACTAACTTCAAGCTTATTACTAGTCTGCTTTATTTTCAGGAAATTCTGTTGTAAAGAAAGTTTGACCTAAGTTTCTATGGAAACATATCCCTCCAGTCTAACCAGGTCCTGCATGGTCAAAGCTAGTTTCCATGCTTAGTTTCACCTCTGGCTGAACTAGTCTTCCAGACTAAAACACTGTGAGTTCCTCCTCTAAGGTTCCTCTTTATGCGTCACTGTAAACCTTGTGTAATGAAAAATGTACGTGACATATGGATAAAGGCTGTACTTATTGAGTAATTAGGACCAGAGGTTATATCAGGCCAAGTCTGTGATTAACAGATTTACATTGCTCATGTAGCTCCATCTAGCTTCATGAATTCAATTCTGGTTCAGTTTATTAGGTTCATTCAGGGCTTTTAACAAGATGCTACTTTACTGAGCACTAAGAAGAAACATTCCTCTGGTTAGTTTTCAGACTTAGCTTCATCCCATGCTGATCCATTATTAATGTCAATCTGTTCTGAAGCTCTTTCCTGAAGGTTCCTTTTACTGCTGCACAACAAAGGCTGTCATTTATACATAACAAGAAAAGCAATCCGCCTTAAAAAGAGCATTATTTTCTAAAAGTGCACATATCTTATTTTCTCCTATTGGACATTTCAAAGTAGTTTAATGGTATGTTGTACCTTCTACATCTATATGTTCATTTCCAGCACTTACTATGTATATATATATATATATACTTACTTCAAAGTTCACATTACAGTGTGCAAAGGGCATATCTCTGCCTTTACATGTCCCTTTTGTTCAAAGTTTTAAAAGAATCAAATGAATCCAGATTTGGTTTGTTTGACTCAATCAAGACACAATTCGGTTTTCACAATAAATTCTGCTTTTATGCCACTGACACACAGGAGTTGAGAAGCAGTTATAAAACACACCCTCACACAGTGTACATAGCTAGGGGTGTTACTTTGGTAAAGCTGTCTGTATGAGAGGGAGAAGATGATGGGTGGAAACTCAGGATGTGTGTTTCACTAATGTGTGAAGCTCTTCTGTTGGTCATCAACACAATCATGTGTGATAGAGTGGTCATTTAGCTCTGCTCATATGCTCAAGAGTTTGAACAGGTGGAGAACCAAGAATTGGCACTGTGATGAGACTTAATGCAATTTTACCGTGCTGATGATAGGACATGACTTCTCTGAAATAACACTTCAGCACAAGACAAGAAGCATTTCAACAGTGGTGTGAACAGCATCATCTTTCATAGGCCAAGAGCATCATTTTAACTTCCCTTATGAAAGACGGAGAAATATCAGAAGCAGGACAGCACAGACTTACCCAGAGGCAGTTTGTATCCTTAACTGCTTAATTACCAATGTGCTTACTTTATTTCCCAAGATAGTCTAATGATATTTTTATTATTTTATGCATTAAATATCCAGTATATCTATATGTATGTATCTCAGTCTATTTATACGTTCAAATACAATACCTATAATGTCAGGTCTCAAGCTATTTTAACATTATCTGTACCTCTTGTAGACACTGAACTTGGTAAACATGGTTTCAAATATTTTGCTGCACATAAATGGAGCTCCAGAAGATTTTAAAACTGGATTGTCATTTCATTCAAACTAGGTTGTACTTATGGGTTAGCAATCATGCTTGCACATGTTTCTCTTAATGTGTGCAAATGATTTATTATCTGTTTATCTGTATGTATGAACTTTTTGTGCACAGGTCTCTCTTGACAAAGAGATTTATATCTCAATGAGACATCTCTATTGCACAAACTAACAACACACATATTTAGGAATTAAGATAACATCAACTGGACTAAAAGAAACAAGGTAGAAAGAGAATTTTACTCCAGAAAAAGAGCAGTAAAAATAACACCCTGATTCACATCTGGCTGAAAATACTCAAAGCAGATAATGAACCAACCCAAACTGAACACACAACAACACCTGCTGGAAGGAGTTAGGTCTGCTGCCTCAGAATACTATCATTGAACAAAGGAACCTTAAGTTTGGAAAACACCTTAGAACAAGTGATAATAACAAGGGTTAATTATTATTATGGGCATTGGTCAGGATGCATGGAAAGAAAGGCCATGAAACTTCAGTCAGCTGCTCAGCATCTCCAGCTATGTGGTGAAACTGAGAATTGAGACTCTCTATTGTACAATCTAACAACTCCATAGGACTACATTAAAAGAGCAGTACAAATAAACATCCTGATTCCGGAAACTATTCAAAGCAGATTTTGAACCAACCCTTCAAACTGATAGGAAGGCAGGAGCACACCAGGCTTCACTCATTCAATCAACTGATCCTGATCTCAGTCTTCTGACAGTTGATTGGTCAAATGGTATACTCTTGATTGGTTGGAACAAAAACCTGCAGACACATGGAACCTTGGACATGCCTGATCTAATTGGACAAATTAGACACAATCAAAATGAAACCTACAGGTATTGTTAGAATGAAATCAAAACACAACATAGAATTAATTGTCATTTAACCCTAAAACACAGCTATAACCCCCCTCCCCCTCCCTTATCTCAGCACTATACAGTCATGACCAAAAATTTTGGCACCCCTGCACTTGACACTGCTGCTGACACAAAGGCATAAAAAAGCCAGACTGGAGTTGCCAAAACTTATGTGATGAAGCCAAAATCCTTGTGGGAGAACATACTGTGATGTACCACAGAGTACATCATGGTACTGTTTACAGCAAATGAAAATAGGCCTTCTAAGGAAAAAACACGGTCCCTTTGGTCAAACATGGTGGAGGTTCACAGATGTTTTGCTGTTGCTTTGCTGCTTCTGGCACTGGATACCTTGACTGTGTGAATGGCATCATGAAATCTGATGTCTACTAAAGGATTTTGGGGTGCAACGTAGTGCCCAGTGTCAGAAAGCTGTGTCTCCACTAGAGGTCAGAGGTCATCCAGCAGGACAATGACCTAAAACACACATAAAAAAGCACTCCGAAATGGTTCAAGACAAAGTGCTTGAGAGTTCTGAATGGCCAACAATGAGTCCAGATTTGAATCCTATAGAACACCTGTGCAGAGATCTCAAACCAGCAGCTGGGAGAAGGCATCCTTCAAATCTGAAAGACTTGGAGCAGTTTGCAAAAGAGTGATCCAAAATTCGAGTACAGAGGTGAAAAAAACTTGTTCATGGTTACAGAAAGCGATTGATTCAGTTATTACCACTAAATATTAAGTTGAGGGTGCCAATAATTTGTGTGGAATTTTATCAGCTTTGATTTTTTTCTCTGAAAGAAATACACATGTGAACACCAAAGCACTTGTAATTGCCATACAGAAGAGCAGGGGTGCCAATATTTTTGGCCATGACTGTAGGTAAAATAAAACCGTAGAAACATTAATGAGCACAGCCTGGATATCCACACAGACAGACTAACATTGCTGCTGACAGAAGACAGCCTGAGTTCTCAAGTACAAACAAGAGAATTCCTTCACCGTGTCCAGAAAAACTCCAACGCACAAATGAGAGGAAAACTCTACATCCCTACATTGTGGGAAAAACCACAAAGAGAAAACACAATTATTCATTCCACTTAGTTCAATCATTTCATGTTTGGATTGTTCTGTTTTGAGTGTATTGATGTGATCATTGAGTCATGATGTGATGACTAATACACTTTATTAGTCATTTTGTTATCTGGTGAGAACTTGAACTTGAAGATGGAGCTTTACTTGAAGCTCTATCTTTGAAACCATTAACACTTGCTTTTGTTGTTTGAGAAGTGAAGAAATAAACGGTCCATATGTATACTTACTCTTAACCTCTGACAACTATTTATAACCAAACTATTTATATTTATTAATATTTATATATTTATACGATTGATTTATTTTATTTATATTTATATGTTTATACAATTGATTATTTCGCGTATCACGTTTTGAGTCTGGCTGTGTTTTTTCCTAGCGGAGTTGCCGTACATAACCGTCCAAGATGGCAAACGATCGTGGACACTACTGCGCATGTCAGACTCAAATCGGGTAGCGACAGACAGTCTTGTCACTCAAACATGTCTGACCAATGGGGAAGCATCCGCCCACTGCGGGACGTTTGTGTCAAAATGATTCAATCAAAAAAAAAAAAAAAGGACTCCAAAACTATTTTCACTTCAATTGAAAAAAAAAAAATTCAATCAAAGAAAAAAAGTGTTCAAATGATTTAAAAAATAAATCTGTTTCATTTTTGCATTTGAACACTTTTTGTTTGATCGAATTTTTTAATTTTATTGAAGTGATATTTTTGGGGTTTGAATAATAGACACAAATGTCCTACCCATAATAAGGCCCAAACACAAAAAAGGTTAATTCAATCAAAGATAATATTTTCAAATAAAAAAATAAATCACTTCAATCAAAAAAAACATTTTCAATCAAAGAAAAAAAATGTTCAAATGCAATTTTTTGGGTCTCAAATATTTTTTTGCATTCAAACACTTTTTTTTAAATTAAGAATGTTCTTTTTGATTGAATAATAAAGACACAAATCTACCTTCATACAAATATAGTGTCTAAACAATCAGAAAACTGTAATATAATACAGTTTGTATCATTGGGCAGTGATCTCTTAGTGAGTCATGTTTAACTATCAGCAGGTGAACAGTGCCACCGTGTGGCTGCTGAAAGAACTATGCATCACTTACTTTAGAACAGAGAAACTTTATTGAGACAGAAACAGTAAAAACAGATTATAAAAGAAGAGAGACACAAAGACAATCAATCATTGTCAATCATACACTCTCTCTTACGCCCACGCAAGCGCACACACACACACACACACACACACACACACACACACACACACACACACACAGTGTAGTGAGTCTTTAGGCTGCATGTCACCAGCCAAACATGTATTCCATCGCCTTGGAAACAAAACTGTCGTCCTTCCTGGGGGTCTGTCTGTCTGCTACCACCTGAAGACACACACACACACACACACACGTTTCAAACACAGCTCAGATTTTTAAGTAGATTTAAAGTGAAGGCTGATATCTGGAGTGAAAGGTCACCTGGTAGTCGCTGCCGGAGCTCCTGTAGGCGGCGCTGAGCGGTCTGATGGCTGAGCGAGGTGTGGAGGGGAGGAAGGAGGAGGAGAAGGAGGAGGAGAGGGGAGAGGAGATGGCTTCACTGCAATCCATCACACTCTGACAGAGAGAGAGAAAGAGACATCATCACACACCTGATGTGAATAACGTATCAGAAAACACACAGGCAGGTAGAATGAGGTACACACCTTGTCTATGCAGGGTTTCACTCCCACCATGATGGCGTCACCAAACACTTTCCCATCTTTAGACAGAGCTTTCCTGGCCTGAAGTCTGGACTGATACTGAAGATGCATCCAGTTACCAGGAGACGCCATCTGTCAATACATCACCAACACATCATCAATACAAACAACACCTATAATAACTAGGGCCTGACTGATACAGGGTTTTAAGTGCCGATGCTGATACAATTAGGGAGCAAACACATTTCGAAATCGTTATATTGGCAGATAATGTTACATGTACAGAATATATACTTTAACACACTGCTTTTTGTCATGTTCCCTCAAATGTGGTTATCAAACACACAAAGAGATGTTATAGAGGAATGACATTTTACAGTCTAACAATACACTTTATTGTATGAAATGACATCAGTGCACTGAAACAGTAAGAACAGCTCGGAATGTAATCAGTATAAATAGCTATGAATACAAAACACAGAACAAAAAAAGCATACATATGCTAAACCTGAATTAAGAAAAAGGATCAAATATACATAAAATGCTATTTATATAAAACTTTATAAAAAAATTAAATAAAAATCAGCACATATTGGACAACATATTGACTGAAACTGATATATCTGTGAAAGGCCAATATTGGCTGATAATATCAGCTGACTGATATATCGGTTGGGCTCTATGAATGACATAGAATCCAGTATTTATTTTCAATTGAAGCAGAGTCTGAAGAGAGACATTCAGAATACTTATTGTCTGGAATATAAGTCTCAAATATTTGTATTTCCTGCAGACTTTCATAGAGTCTGCTTGTGTACATATTTCACCAGACTTTGCTTGGAAAAATGACCCATCATCCAGGGTACATTTCTATATAATAATAAAAACTATACAATAAAAATATTAATAATAATAACAGCTGATGTAAAATAAAATATGATGACATTTGTTTTTTTCAGGTTTGTTATATAAATTGCTAAACAGAATAACAGGTTTATAGGTTGAATTTCTTCATTATAATCTAAATGAGATGAGGTAAAGTGTACAGTGTGAAGCATGTGATGTGTATATATAATATTAACAGTGTTAAGCAGCTCATGTAAAGAGACAATCTCACTAAGTGTTCTCTTCACATTTGTTGACAGTAACTCAGCCGACATAGCAAAACTGTTGGGAGTCCTTCAGAAAAACACTGAGGTCAGGAATTTTAATTTATCTCCATGGAAACACTAGAGGTCTTTAGTCTCAGAGCACATTGTATCACAGACCAGCACCTCTGCAGGTTCAGAGTACAGTATCTCTCTCTAAACAACCAGCTTCCATCTAATTCTTCTTCTGTTGAGAAACATGTGATCCAACATTTGTCTCAGTAATAAAAACCACAGCAGTTAATGTGCTGCTTGTATTCATGTAACACTGAGCCATCATGTCAACATGAGGTGGAAGTTACTGCACACACTGATTCAGAAAGACAAAAAGGCCCACTTTCCTAACATCACACACTGTGAAGAACAGGTGTGTGTGTGTGTGTGTGTGTGTGTGTGTGTGTGTGTGTGTGTCTCACCGTGTGTTTGAGGATGTTTCCGTACTGAGCGAACTGCAGGAGGATGTAGGAGGCTGAGGCTGGAGGAAAACTAACAGACACACAAACGCACTGTTGGTATACACATATACACATACACACACACACACACAGAGTTTACAGCAGTGCAGCAATATCAAGAGTATAAATACCCAAACACAGTGACCCAGGTCTGGTCCAGCTGATCATCAGCAGACAGAGACTCTCCCTGACTGTAGAATGGATCCACCTGAGCTGGAGACAGACACAGCTGCTGCACACCTGGACACACACACACACACACACACACACACACACACACACACACACACACACACACACACACACACACACACACACACACACACACACACACACACACACACACACACACGTGGGTGAACAGCTGTAATCAGATGATCACACAAAGACTGTTTGACCAATCAGATCATGTGACCTGAGTGTGACACTGACATGTTTTAAGAAAGAAGTTCCTGACTGTATTTCTATTATCATGGACATACAATACATACTATAGCATACATATTATTCATATGGGGACCCCACTAATAATGCCTGGATTGTTATCAAACTTGTACAGTAGTACAAATAGGGTCTTCACTCATAAATCCATGCTTTGGAAAGTTGAAATATTGCGTGATCACTGAAATACCATGTGGTCTCGCGAGACACCCGCACAGCACATCTAGAGATCTGTGCGTGACTGCGCAATATTTCGACAATGTTTCCAGCTTTAGCAGTAGCAGCAGAGTAAAAGCCATCAGGTAAATGTTTATTTTAATAAACTCCTGGTGTACTTACAAACTTTCCAAAGCATGGATTTATGAGTGAAGAGCCTATTTGTACTACTGTACAAGTTTGATAACAATCCAGGCATTATTAGTGGGGTCATTTATGAGATACACTGGTGGTCCTGTTAGTGCCTGTACTAAGCCATTCGGCTGATGGCTCTAACGCCACTATTTTCCGACCAAATGAAAATGAACGGCTGAGGTGGTGTTTAGATAGACCTCATGGTGCATATGACGCTAGGTCAAAATTATGCCGAAGCATCGCTTTAATAGATGCCTTTATTTTTAACTACAGTGCATCAGCATCAGCAAGTGTTGTAGAATCAGTACTAATAGCAGCAGTAGAAAAAAGCCAGTGTCAGTAGTGTCAGTAGTGTCAGTATGAGTGTGTACCTGCTGTTGGTGTCGGGGCCTGACGAACAGACAGAGGAGACTGCATGATGGGAAAAGCCTGGAGACAGACAATGATAGAGAGAGTGATATAAAAACTGTTCTTTTATTATTAATCTTCACATCTTCTGCCTTTGTACTGACCTGTCTGTGTGCACTGAGAGGTGTCGCTACATTAACCAGGTCGTCATGGATACTACGGACAGGCGGGGCTCCACTTTTATCCTTAGGGGTGGGGACGACGGGCTGCGGGGCGGATCCTCCTCCTCCTCCTGATGAAACAGAGAGTACAGTATGATCAGAATACATTGACACATCTATAGAATGAACAGTATCGATCAGCAGGTGTGTCCTGCTCACCTGTGCTCTCTGTGATTGGCGTGACCAGGCTGAAGGGGCGGGGCTGCGGGCTGGCCGGAGCTGGCAGGTCACCCATCAGGAAGCCAGGGAGGAACTGAGCTCCGGGGGTTGGTTTAGGAGAGGTGGGAGAGCCCAGGGTCATCGGTTCAGATCCCACTGAGAGACAGAGAGAGTTAGTTAGAGCTACTAGGCAGCTGTTTTTATTTCTACTACTTTAAATACCTAGCTTCTCCTTTCCTCTCTACACTTCCTCCAAGTTATTTCTTGCCAGGAAATCAGACAGCTTCCCAATCCAAGAAGTAGCCACATGCAAAGGTGGCAAATCTCCATAAAACATATAGACAACATGTTCCTTTAAATCAGGGGTGTCAAACATGAGGCCCGTGGGCCAGAACTGGCCCGCTGAGGGGTCTAATCCGGCCCACTTTCCTTCTTGTCTTTTTTACCAACCGTTCTTTCTCCCTTCCATCTGTCCTTCCTCCCTTGTTTCTTTTTCCTTCCTTCCTTCCTTTACATAATTTCCTTCTCTTTTTACTGGTCCTGTCCACATAAGGTCAAATTGGGCTGTATGTGGCCCTTGAATGAAGATGAGTTTGACACCCCTGCTGTAAATGAAGACAGAACTTTATGAAGCATCATGAGATACTTGGTTGTAATTTTAACTCTGTACAAACTGAGCACAGCTTCAGGTCAGTTCTAGCTACAGTCTTTATAGGATTAAGAAATACTACTCTTATCTACTACTATTATTTTTGGCAGACTGTTGACTATAGAACAGAGTGAGTGTTAAAGCAGCGCGTGTGTTATTAGCAGCAGTTATTATTCACTTCTCTCTGATGCAGTGTATTATAATGTGTGTCAGTGAGAGTTCATAGCTACTTTAAACTACTTATAATC
The DNA here is from genome assembly GCF_027409825.1 of Scomber japonicus. Taxonomy (NCBI): domain Eukaryota; kingdom Metazoa; phylum Chordata; class Actinopteri; order Scombriformes; family Scombridae; genus Scomber; species Scomber japonicus. The sequence continues at coordinate 33,204,492 of NC_070588.1, forward strand.
TGCTGTGTGAAATAACACGTGTTACTTTTAATTCAACCACCACAGCTAACGAGCTAACAGCTAGCTCACAGTTAGCATGCCGGCACAGTGGAAACATGAACATATAAATAACAACATATCAGTAGAATGAACGAATGAATCAAGGTTTATAAATCTCGTCTTACCTTGTAGCTCCATCTCTGCTTCCAAACTTTGTCACCGCGATTTTCAAAAGTAGGAAGTGACGCCAGGCTAACGGGATACGTTAGCTAACGAAGCTAACGCGGTTAGCAAAGCTAGCAGAGTTTTCACTAAAACTTACTGATAAAGAGTTAATACACAAGCAGTGTTATGCTAACTGACAACAACCAAGCAGCTACAGTTACGTGATGTTGAACCGGGTATTTGTCAGTTCTCTGCAGTGTGTTTACAGCGCTGCAGCTAACATGCTAACACTAGTAACACTGTCAGTGTCGAGATGCGTTCAAGGGACTTCAGGATATAATGCGTAACATCAGCGTGAAACTGATAAAAAAACCCCTCCAGATTAAAAGATGGATCCATGTGTTTCCATTTCCATGCTCAGATGTACACTGAATTAGTTTTTGGACACTGTAATAATTCCTGCTTTTTATATTGGCAGTGAAGTCTCACACAAAGTTTGTGTTACTATCCTTCTACAGTAGCCAAAGAGAGGAAAATAAATACATGAATATATATTTATACATATTTATAGATTCAGTCATTTGTAATGAGGGAGGAGGGAGAAATGTAATTTTAAAGGTTTTTTTAAAAGATCATTTTTTTGAAACCACAACACATTATTCAACATACATCTTAAAACAAACAAACTCGGTTTTAAGGTGAACTCAGAAAAACTGTCAACAGATGAATGTTGAATGTAGCATTCTATTTTTTTTTTATTTATTTAAAATTTTTATTCGTATCATGCATTTTATGTATCCCATTCAATTCTTGATTCATGTACAATTAATAAATAAAAGAAATATAAAAACAAGCAGTAAGCTGGAGGAAGTCCACACACCAAAAGTAACAGAGAAAATAAAAAAAAGAAAGAGAGAGAAAGAAAGAAAGAAAACATATTCTCATGAGACACAACAGTTAAAAATAGCATTCTAATGTTAAACTGTGCTTACACATTATTCTGTTCTGTGGAGTTTACACAAGAAGAACAAACACATTTTAAGTGAAAGGGAACTTTATTGTTTGTTAATTACTATTATTTATTTTTTATCAGACTTCAACAAATAAGGGCCGTGCTTGTGGAATGTTTGTTATGTGAACGTGCAGCCCAGAATGCACCAAACTTTACTTCACTTTACGTCATGACAATGACCAATGAGATTTATTTTTTTAATTAAAAATGGGTTGGTCACATATTTCAACAAGACGTCATGGCTCTGCCTTCTCCATGGATAATACACACATAGCGTCATCATGTTGGGGCACATTTTTATGTATTTGTTAGAAAATCATAGTGTTTGTTTGACTAATAAAATGCTTCACAGGTTTTTCATGATTTAAACTTCACTGCATATGACAGTTATCTCTGTTTGCAGTTCTATTTAATTCATTTACTTACTATTTACACAAAATTATGTATTCACAAATCCAAATAAGCAGACTTCTCAGAGCTGACTGTCCACATCAAAATATACATTTCTTTAATAACTGAATGCGCAAACAAAAATATGTTAAAGTGTAAAACTACGAAAAAACTTTACATGTATTTCACTTTTTATGATTATGATTTTATTTTATTACAATCTTTAGTCCAGCCGGCGTGTTTGTGATTGTGGGCGTAAGCTTTGTACACCGGCTGCTGTAAACGTGTTCTCCACTTGTTTCAATAAAGCTGTTTCAAACAAAAGAAGGAATTTGATCAAGGTAGCACAGACATCACGGTAGATGTGATTATTCCGCTTTCAAAATAAAAGCACAAAGCATCCAATCAAATTTTGAGTCGTAACCTGACAGCTGAAATTTTTGTAATACACTGTCATGACTTACATAGAGATACACCCTATCTTGAGCTGTGTGTAATACTCTGCGCTGTGCTGCTGAGCTGAAGCTTTACACACATGATTGCTGAGCGGATGTGAAGCGTTTCATTGCGTGCAGCTTGGTGCCGCCGCTGTGAGCCGGTCAGCCGGACGCTCACAGCTGCAGTCAGTCACTCTTTAAGAAGTTCAGACGCCTTTAAGGTAAGCAAGCTGCTGTTTCACGAATCCGGCTCAAACAACGATTAGCAGGATGTTAGCTTTAGCCTCGTCACGGCACAGAAAACTGAATGACACGGTGAAGCTAAGCAGCTAATCAGCCAAACGTTAACTAGCAAGTTAGATAATTGCTGCTGGTAGCTAATTTAGCTTAGCTTAGTGAGAGCTTCTCTGGTGGGTTTGGGGAACACGCAGAGATTTGCATGCTATTTACATGTGTGTGTTGTAAACATGTAATGTAACTTCACCTGTAGTTCTATTCACATGAAATGAGGCTGTTTACACATGCTGCTCACTATGTTCTGTAATGCATGTTTTCCTTTATGTAATACATTTCTAAATGCTGACATTGCTGTGATTCACAACCGGCAGTTTATTTTGAAAGTGGTTTCAAAGGCATAATTGGATACGTTTTTTGTTTGGTTACACTTAAATGATATGATTATAATCGAAGGTGTTGGTCCCTCCCTGGTCTCCAAACCAGCCACACAGCTGCATTTGACTCATTTGTTACAAAAAGGTCTTTATGGATACATTTGTTCTGGTCCACCTTAATGGGACTCTACTATGCTTTTCCGTATTTTCATTACTATATATAATGCTATAATGTCGGATGCTCATTAAACGTTGTCAAAGTGTCAGATAATGAGGTGAACAGATGTTGAAGTAATCACTGGAAGCAAAAAACCCTGGCTTCAGACTGCCCTAAATGCTGGGTTTCCAAAGTTTTTTTCTACCTTCAGCCCCAGCTGATGTCATTTAATGACACATTTCTCTATATGGTCCTCTGTTCATTGCTCTGCTAATGTTATTGCATTTTTCCATTGTTTTGGGTGTAATCACACTGAGCTATGACTTGAGTTGAGCTGGCACACTGTGAGAGGTTTACCATTACACAGCACAGAAGGAAAATAATGATGTTGGAGGTGTGCTGGTCATCTTCAGTTCTTCATCAAACATCATCATCATCACTGTAGCTGTTTCTGCTGGCACTAATTGATCCTGGGAGCTAATATCAAACAAACATCTCCATGTCTCATTGTTTTAACTTTATTTGTGTGTTCTTCACGTATCTGGTGAAGAACACGTTGCACCTCCTGTAAATTCTTCACAATAAAAGTCTCCCATTATCGAAGGCAACTCAAGACAACTCTGATACAACTGCCCCTCGGCAATTTCCGGAAAGCTGGCCAATCAGAACAGAGTGGGCTCATCAAGATGGGGGCTTTAACCCTTACATACTGTTCATATTTAGGCATTTCACAGTATCTCCGCATAATTGGTCTTTATACATAATTCCCAATCCACAGATCATTCATGTGTACCTCATCAATCATTAATACATTGGTGATTATTTCTTAATGAGAATAGAGTGTATAATCTTTAGTTTTTATGTTTTTTGTTGATGGAGAAAACATATTTACAATCACACTATCACTGGAGAACATATCACTTCCAATGACTGATGATGTTGATGGACAAACAGTATTTTTGAATGGTGGTTTTTGATTTTTTTAATAAATATGAGGCAAACAAGTTATCAAACTTCTGACTAAAAGGAAAGTTTTAAAACTGTTTTATCTTCTCTCAATTGTGAAAATGGGTTAAAGAGTCAGGAGCTAAAACTGCCTCTTAGAGACAGAGGGTGAACTCAGAGGCTGCAGGAAGGGCCAGCACAAGATAAATAAGGAGTTATTTGAACTGTGACTCAGGCAAAGCTACTCTAATGGAGTGAACCCAGAATAAAAATGAAAATGAGCAACCTTTCATACTAAAAACACTGTACTCAACCTTAGAATGTATTAATACAGTAGGAGGACTGTGGGCTTTTCCCCCTCAAGAGAAGGAAGGACTACAGCTACTAATATCTAGACTTGAAGTATCTGGACATAATATGAGAATGACATAACACAGGAAGTTATATATTTACATTGGACCTGAGCCAAAACGTATGTACAAGTATCAGGAGATATGAAACCAAAATACAGACAGTGGCATATCAGGAGCTCCTCCCATAGTACAAGCCAATAAACCAGTGCCACATAAGCATGGAGACTCACAGAGAACAAAGTGGAACCCAGAGCAATAATGCAATTAGGAAAAAGGTTGTAAAATGTTGTGCTGTTTGTTATCTTCTATCTGGAGTCAAGAGTAAAAGTAAGTTTTCCTGTGCCTTCCTGTTGCTGCTCCTCTGGAAGTAGCTGGTTACTGCGGCTGGAATGGGAGGACTGGGGATGGGTGACAAGTTCGCCCATGGGGTCCGGCGGCCTCGTCCCGTCCATCTTGCGCTGCTACTCGTGCTCCTCCTCGTCATCATGCTGGCGGCGGTTGGGGCGGAGAGCCGAGACTACTATGACCTGCTGGGAGTCAACAGGGAGGCCACGACCAGAGAGATCCGACAGGCCTTCAAGAAGCTGGCGCTCACCATGCACCCTGACAAAAACCCTGTGAGCCACACTCATTACAGACCATAACAAACCCAATCAATATACCCTGGAATACGATGCCACCCCTGATACCCCGATAACCTCTCCGTCAGCCTTTACAGAACCCTAACTCTGATTTAAAAACTGTGTTTCAGGGAGACTCCTCGGCCCATGACAAGTTCCTGCAGGTCAATCGCGCCTACGAGGTCCTGAAAGACGAAGACCTCAGGAAGAAATATGATAAATACGGAGAGAAGGGATTGGACGAGCAGCAGGGAGGACGCTACGAAAGCTGGAACTACTACCGCTACGACTTTGGTGAGTCTCCATGGTAACCAAGAACACCCGTTAGTTGTCGGAAAGCTTTGTTCTTACAACTTTGTGTATTGAAAACAGCATCTTGAATTGAACTCTTGTCTTTCTGTCCAGGTATCTATGACGATGATTTGGAGGTGATTACGTTGGACAGTGGAGACTTCGGTGAGGACCTGGTCTTTATCTTTACAAGTCCCCAAAAGGGTTTTATGTACTATCATTGCTCTGGAGTCTGTAATTCTAGTGCTACTTCCTTACTACTAGTTAACTACACCTCATTGAAACAGCAGCAGGTGCTCATACATGATGAAGTTCCTTTACACCATCACAGAGATCTGTGGTTTGATTCTCTAGTTGTTCTTGTTGTTCTGGACCAACAGTCCACAACTTACAGAAGATATTCACACATAAGAAGCTGCAACCAGAGGATTGTACCTTTTTTTTTTTTTCTTCTTAAAATGACTCGAAACAATTAATCGATTATTAGAATAGTCGGCAATTAATTTTCTGTCAATTGACCAATCGATTAATGGGCTAATTCTTGCAACTCTTTATTCTCTGGCTTGTGTCAAGCTCCAAAAACACTGGATCCTACATTTCCCATGCTCGCCTCTTTCAAACCCCACACTTCCAGTTTATAACACATACTTTCTGTTAGGATGACATAGTCAGTACAGTGTTACAGCAGCAAAGTGGAGAGCAAACATAGAAAGAGCATCATAAAAACTAACAAACAATCATTAAGTAAAACAATCTCTATAAAGAATAGGAGACAATAGGAAATATATTTGAAACATTTGAATAAATAGTTAAACATTTGAAATCTAAGCTAAAATTTAAAAAAAAATTGGATGTCATCAGTGTTATTTTTTCAAACTGTGGAAAGTTCAGGTGATGTTATGTTTCAGTGTTAAAGCAGGACTTCTTGTGACAAGTAAACTGAATCTCTTGTAAACTTGTTGGGGTTTCTCATCCGCCTTAAACACATCACTTTAAAAAAACAACACAACTATTAGTATAGCACCTTTCATACAAGAAATGCAGCTCAAAGTTATTTATAACAAAACAAATGACATACACCAAGTGCTTCACATAAAAAGAAGATAAAGCAATGTTAAAAAAGAACAAAAAGAAAGACAAAAGAAGTTCAAATGTGAATGTAATATAAGATGGAAAATAAAAATATTCCATAGTAAAAGTAGCTTAAACATAGAATAAACATACCATAACATGGCCAACAATCTGTTTTAAAGGGGCCCTTTGTCTTGTGAACATAAATAGTTTCTCACCAAACTTATTGTGTTTCCCTGAAATCTGACAAACATATTCATTTCCTTCCTCATAGAACATTTGCAAGGCAATTTTTTTTGCTGAATCCTGCATTGTTTACATCCTGTTTACTTGCCAGCACACTCCTTCGTCACTGCCTCTGCTGGCACATTGCTGCATTTCATGGCACATTACATGCATGCACTTTCACAACCATTTCTGCATTTCCTTTGAAACTTTCCCCACCACTCTTCTACACATTATATTTGCCTCTCTGGCTCTGTCACTAAGGTTTTAATGGCTGTTAGGTGACAGTAGAGGCAATAAAAACACGAGAGCTATGTGTGACATGAGAGAAATGACAGGTAGATGGGTAAACAGGCGGTGACTGGTGTGTGTGTGTGTGTGTGTGTGTGTGTGTGTGTGTGTGTGTTTCAGAAGCAGCAGTGAATTCTGGAGAAATCTGGTTCATCAACTTTTACTTCCCACGATGCTCGCACTGTCACCAGCTCGCTCCAACGGTAACATGACACCAACATACACACTCACTTGCAAATTAAACACACTAAATACACCAAACGCACAACATCCACCTGAGATGCTTTAAGCTCATTTTTTTCTTAAGTTTGTCTTTTTATAGCCTTTTTTAAAAAAAAAAATCTTTACTGTACATTTCATAGCTTTACTGTTAAATTGTATTCCTACAGGTTTATCTGCATGAACCAAATAAAACAACATCTGTCTGTGTCTCTGTGTGTCTCTCAGTGGAGGGAGTTTGCAAAGGAGATGGATGGAGTGATGAGGATCGGAGCGGTGAACTGTGGCGACAACAACCATCTGTGCAGGAGCAAAGGCATCAACAGCTACCCCAGTCTGTTCATTTTCAGAGCAGGACAGGTTTGTGTCCTGTGTGTTTATTCTAATGAAACTGAAGTGATTGAACAGTGAACCAGTACAGCACCGAGAACTGCACTGGAAATGATCAGTGAAGGTAGAAGACTGAAGTTTTATCCAGCATGTGTGTTTTTTTTGGCCTGTGTTCACTTGACACATAGTTATAACATCGTGGACCGCCTTTTCCAGTTTGAAAAATGCTCCCTCCCCTTCTGTTACATAGCTAAGATGACTGTTTTGAGTACACCATTTGGGTACTCATGTCAGTGTGAAAACACTTATGCACTCAAAATAATAAAGTCTGTGTAAAGTAAGAATAAATATGTGTTCTGAGTTTGACATACCACAGAAAAGTGTGTTGTTAACCACCCTGCCAAATTTGAATGGTTAAAAAAATCACCAAATATATGAAATCAGGCTTCAAAGTTGTGTAAAAATCAGCCTCTTTCTCTGCTACCAAACACTGTGGGAGTGCCTGCCGAGTTCACTGAAACCCCGCCCCCTACCAAGTGTCACCTGTCAATCAAAGTCACCACCTCTACCAGAAACATGGACGCTACTGAGAGCTTTCTGCTGCTAGCTCAGCTGCTAGCTCGGCAGCTAACTCAGCTAAATGGCTAACTGTAGACTGTAGTAGTAGTGTTAGATGTAGTAACAATAACTGGCCACTAGGCAGGTTAACCACTGAAGAGAGCAGACTCTCGGTCTTATATAGTAGAGGAGGGACCAAGGGTACGCCACTACGTCACGGAGTAGCCCTTTTTTGCAGGCTCAGTAAATCAGGAAAAATGAGAGGCTGAGAAACAGTTGAAGGCTCTATCTCCACAATACTGCATAGTTATCAGCCTTTTCACATGTTTTCTGTAACCATTTTCCAACATGTATAATATGTTTAAAAGTAAATCAATGAACTCATTTTACACAGACTTTAAGAGTAAGTACAGAAGAGATTTGAAACACAGGTTAAATGATGATGTCACCATGTCAACCTGCTTTGTAAAGCTATTTGAATTTAAATGGATAACTGATCATGTTGGAGGTAGTTTTTTTTTTAACACAACAAGCCAACTTGATTTGGATTGAAATAACAATTTATTTTATAAAGTGAAACTTAGTGTTTAGACATAAAACGGCTGCACTGACAATGAATTAAGCAGAAAGAGAGACTGATGAGTTTGTCTCTAATAAATTAATAATTTCCTTTGGTTATTGTTCCCACATGAATCAGATTAAGTTTATTCCCCTCATGCTGTGCTTTCTTGAGCATGTCAGTTTTAGAACCATTAGTTTACCTCACGATGACTCATGACTTTGTTCTCCTGTAGAAACCAGAGAAGTTTAATGGGGAACGTTCTAAAGACAACCTGGTCCGCTTCTCCATGCAGTTCATCACAACAACTGTTACTCAGCTCTGGCAAGGTAACCCTGAAACGTCCACGGTGTTACAGTTTACAGCTAACCTTGTTCCTATAAAAGGGCACTTCAGTCTGATTATGACACTAGCTGATATCAATCTATGTGGCCTGACCTGTGGGTGTGGTTGCTAGGTAACGTGTTCAGCGAGATAGAGACCGCGTTCTCGACAGGCCAGGGCTGGCTGATCACTTTCTGCGCTGACACTGGAGGTAACACACACACACACACACACATGTATATATACAATGACTAAAAGTGTTGTCCTATTTGCATATTTGTTCTATCACAGAGTAAAGTGGTCTTGTCTAGCTTGTTCTGTAGCATTAATGATTGGACTTTCTGTTACTCTCAGATTGCCTGGAGCCAAGAACAAGACAAAAGCTGGCTGGAATGTTGGTGAGAAGACACACGTCATATTATCACACAGCTATTTCTAGCAGAGGCGGGCCTCCTCCATTTAACTCTATATATCCTGTGCTATTAAAAGAAGAAATGACAACTCAGCTTTCGTAACTGAAGATGATCTGAGATGCTATTTTACACAGCAAGTGTAATATATTTAATGAGTGAGGAGACACTGTCTTGTAGAGCAGTGGTTTCTTAGTGTTTTGGCTTGTGACCAATCAAAACAAAGCAATGTCTTGTAGCTCTTCATCAGTTAAACCAAGAGTATCTTTTTTCTTTTGCTATATTTGAATCATTTTTAGAGACCTGAAGTTTATTCCATTTGAAGAATTTAGATATTGACCAACATTTGTAGCTCTGTATTTATCTACTTTATCAACATGCCTGCAATTTGGTCTGGGCAATTAATTGAAACTGAATGTTCTGTGCAGGTGGCTTTATTTCATAAGTTGAGGTTTTTTTCCATCTGCAGTTTTAAGCCATGTAATTGTGTGTGTCCAGTCAATTTCATGTTGAAAAAAAAACCCAATTCAAATGTCAGAGAAACTACAGCTGGAGGCAGGTGCAGACGAAAAACGTTCCTCTGGAGGGCACTTTGGCTTCAGTGGGGCAGAGAGATGGGAGTGTCTGTCACCAAATAAATGCTACAGCTCTTTGAGAATGAATATATGGACTTGAGTTATTTAAACTTAGTCCTGGACAGTGTTATTCATACAAAAATGATTTAAATTAGATTAACGATATAACAATGATTATTATCATAATAGTCAGAAGAGATGAGTTTGCTTTTTTAACCACACATTATTTAACATAAATATTACTCAGTCTTTATGATTTTTTGTTCAGTATTACCAAGATAAGTATGGCAAATAATCACAGTGTTGACTGTTTGTCTAAAATAGAACATGCAAGCTGAAAAAATATGACACATTTTCATACAATGTACTTTCCCTTTACAGCTGTATATAGTCTTTATACATATATTCAAGTGTTAAGCAAGAAGGAAGAAAGGAAAAAAGGAAAAGGCAAACCAAACCAAAGTGTCCACTCTGAGATGTCACATATGTCCATACATACATGTGCATACATACATGCATATACATAATCACTCATACATATATAGCAAACCCATCAATGAGAAAAAAACAAAAACTATCCACTCGGAGGTATAATAGCTTAGACAAAGATACAGGTGCAATATTTACTCTTACGAGAGATAGCACTGAAAATGTAAGTAGGTAAAACTTAAGCAAGACGACCATGAACGTCATTGTGTTAATACAGTCGTGACATGACTCCATCATTTAGTAAAAGGGGACTTTTGGAGCTTTAATGAGGATCTGATGAAGGCCCCATACTTTTTGGATCCATATATTAAGAAAAAACAGATCTGACTAAATGTAATTGTGTATTTCAGTATTTTAAACAGTCAATTAAGTAAATAAGCAAGAAAAAGCTTTTCATATTGTTTTCATTTATCATAAATCTCGATTTGTATGGTACATTGTGGGACATTATTAAACATCTAAATCACCACTATCCAGTTCTCTGTTGAAAATGTCATAGCTATGTTAGTGTTTATACACTAAAATAAATGATTGTGTGTGTGTGTGTGTGTGTGTGTGTGTGTGTGTGTGTGTAGGATGGTCTAGTGAAGGTGGGATGGATGGACTGCACCTCACATGAACAACTCTGCGAGAGTTTCCAGGTAAGGCTCTGCACTATCGCAACGCTACTACAGTACTGATACTGCTACTGCAACATATTTTCATATTACTCCTCATGTAAATAACCTGAAAAACTGAATAGACTCCCAGGATCCTTTGCAGCCAGTTGGCTTTATGTGGAAGATAAATGAGAGTATTGTCTGCATAGCGACGGATTTTGTTTCTGAGTACCGATTAGATTTATTTTCACTAGTAATGGTACTGGTATTAGTGTTTAATCATTCTTCCATGTTTCAGGTAACCAGTGGGGCCACTGCTTTGTTCCCACCTGGAAGTTCCCTGGATCAACATGGCAGTGTTCTGGTAGGACACACAGTATATTGTAGCTGTCCATAGTAATATTGTGTATCATACTGCAGCACTGACTCAGTGTTCATGTATTCCAGTGGCTGAATACTCTGGACAGCAGAGAGATTTACAATCAGGTCATCAGTCATTTGCCTGATCTGGAGCTGCTGACCAATGAGAACTTTGAGGTACACACATTACACAACTATATATTCAAATTCAGATGTGCACTACTGCTGCTCAAATATACATCCAGTTAAAGATATGCAACTTCTTCTTTCCAGAGTAAGCTGGCCCGTCACCGCTGGTTGGTCAGTTTTACATTTGGAGACAGAAGCCCCGCCTCCAAGGAGTACAAGAAGCTACTAGCCTTCCTCCGAAACGATCACATACAGGTACCTGTCTGTCTGCCTGTCCCTCCGTCTCACTGCCTGCCTGTATATCTCACCGCCTGTCTTTCCCTCCAGGTCGGCAGAGTTGACTGTACAGCGGACTCTGAGTTGTGTCAGTCGCTCTACATTCACAAACCCTGCGTTGCTGTCTTTAAAGGATTAGGCATCCACGACTTTGAGATCCACCACGGTCAGTGGTACAACTGAACAAGACTTTACTTCTATATCTACTGGTGCAGTGTTGTAGTCATGTCAGCAGCATGTATGTAGGTCTGTTGCTCAGCCACTTTGGTCCAGACTGAAATATCTCAACACCTACCAGATGGATTGCTAAGATAAACATGATACTTGCTTAACATTAGCTTGTTAGCATTACTATGATGAGCATGTTTCCATATTAGCATTATCTATTCTTTCTTCAGCAAACCTAATGACCTGCAGTACTACCACTACCAAAATAAACTGTGGTCAGACAGTTTATTGGTTTGATGAGAAATTGTTCTACTATTGATATGTATAAAGTGTGTCCCTAACCCTTACTCCAACCCCCAACCCTAATCCTAACCCCTAACCCTTGTGTCTGTTTTTAGGTAAGGATGTATCATACGACATTGTGGGTTTCGCGAGGGACAGCGTTCGTGCTCATGTGACGACTCTGAGGCCTGACAACTTCCCCTCAGATAGAAAGGAGCCCTGGTTGGTGGACTTCTTCGCTCCGGTGTGTAACTAGATACTTTAATCAGACTATTTACGATACATACACACATGTAGGGGCAGCTGTGGCTCAGGAGGTAGTCCATGTGTCCTTGGGCAAGATACTTAACCTTAAGACTTAAGATAATTGCTCCTGTTGCTGTGCCAACGGTGTGAGAATGTGTGTGAATGGTTAGTCTCTTTCTGATGAACAGGTTGGCTCCTGTTATCAGTGTATGAATGCTTGTGAATGGATAAATGTGACATGTAGTGTAAACGTGCTTTGAGTGGTCAAAAAGACTAGTAAAGTGCTATATAAGTACAGTCCATTTACCATTTATCATGTATAGATCTGTTTTAGCCTGATATGATAGTCCTGTATTATTTGGAAATCAGTGTGACCCATCAATCTCCTGCTCATAAGTCAGATACACACAGATACTCTCTCTCTCTCTCTCTCTCTCTCTCTCTCTCTCTCTCTCTCTCTCTCTCTCTCTCTCTCTCTCTCTCTCTCTCTCTCTCTCTCTCTCTCTCTCTCTCTCTCTCTCTCTCTCTCTCTCTCTCTCTCTCGCCGTCCACTTCAGTGATGATGACAAAGTGGTTTACCAAGTATCTAAATATACAAATCACCTTAGAGGGATAGATACACACCCTTAACATGAAGCACATATGACAGTTAGCCCAACGTGTCTTGGACTCGTGGTCTTCACTAGCAGTGAAGAACAGGAACAGGAAATAATGTGTCATCCTGATATATAAAAAGGTGGCAATGGCAGGTCAGTACTTGTAAGGTTGATTTAACTTCGGATAGTTTTATACGTCAAGGTTTGATGACCCAGCCTATCTGGATCCTGTTTACCTTCAGGGCTGGTGATGGTGTTACACCTACAATACAAACAGTGACAGGTAGAGGCTAACACAAATAGCCACCTAATTGGAGCTGAGTATGTAAATGACGTGTTTAACATTAAACACAGTGACAGGCAAGAGAAGGGGGGTCATTGTCCTATTAATCACAGCTATAGCAAAGATATGGCCATGTGGTGAAAATAAATGTAGTGACATCACTGTGTTACATACTGATTTTATAAATATGTGGCTCTTGTGTGCAGTGGTGTCCTCCATGTCGAGCCTTACTTCCTGAACTGAGGAAGGCTTCCATCCAGTTGGCGGGCCAGATGAAGTTTGGTACTCTGGACTGTACCATCCACCACAACCTGTGCTCTATGGTAAGCAAATATATGTGGACCATACCATGGATTGTTATCTGGAGACAGGTAGACACCACAGACAGGTTGATAACTTTTCTCATCTCTCTCACTCTGTGTGTCAGTATAATATCCAGGCGTATCCCACCACAGTTATCTTCAATGGTTCCTCTGTTCATGAATACGAAGGACAACATTCAGCTGATGGCATCCTGGAGTTCATACAAGTACTACACACTAATACTACATAATACTCAGGACTAATATTGATTTTTCATTTTTCTTCTGTTTCTCAGTTTAAAAAAGTGAAAAAGGAAGTCATGGTTCATGTTAAACGGGACATATTCTGTACATTTTCAGGTCTGTATAATGTGGATGATGCAGAATAACATATGAAAAGTTCTTAGCGACCACCTTAGCAACAAAACCATCATCAGCCATATAAAAAAAAAAACAGTGTAAAGAGCAGGTTTTGGCTGGCTTTTCACCTGCAGGGAGCATTTCTACTTACATTAACCTCAAATTATGGAACTGTATTTAGCCATATCTGACATCACATCAGTATATAAATAACAGAAAATTAAAAAAAGGTAATATGTCCCCTTTAAATTGTGCCATGTGCAACCTTACTGGGAAACAAATAATAGTCGTCATCAACCACACTGGACTGAAAGAGCTTCTTTGTGTGTTTGCAGGATCTGGTCAGTCCATCTATGGTCGTTCTGGATCCTTCTAGCTTCGCCGAAAGAGTTAAAGGTAAAACTGGTTCTGAAAATAACAGATAGACCAGGGTCCAGTGGCACAAACACAGATAGTTAAATTCATCGGATAGCACAAAACCAAAATCTCCTCAGACTATAAACCATGGTTTACTGAGCAACCTCTCCTCTCCTCCTTTCTTTTCTTCTCTTCTCTTGTGGTTGCAGGTCGCGATGAAGGCCAGATATGGGCAGTTGATTTCTATGCTCCGTGGTGCGGTCCCTGTCAAGCTCTGATGCCAGAGTGGAGACGCATGGCCAGGGTACATTAACACACAATATGAACACACACACACACACACACACACACACACACACACACACTGAAACAGCCTGGACTGTACAACAGACTTGGAATAAAGAATGAACCTCAGCATGTAGGTGTAGGGACAACCAGCAGCGAGTAGACTAACTGTCTTACTTTTACAGTCTACTGCAACATAAACAACATTCTGCAGAGGAATGAACAAACACTGAAGCTAAACCCAGGAAAATACATCACATGACAGATTCACAAAACCTACACTGACATTTATCAAAACCCAAACCAAGTTATAGAAATCACCAGAGCAGATCAGAGAAGAGAAACACATCATACAGGACAGACCTTCATATCTTATTGATATACTGTTGTTTGTCTTTACTAGGGGTGTGTCCAAAAAATCGATCCATCAATTAATATCGATTTTCTATTTAAAAATTCGATATCGATTCAAAATTCTGTGAATCGATTTTTTCAGAGAGAATAGATGGAAGCATGAAATTTAAAATAATAATTATAATTTGAGAGTTTACAACTTTGTCTTGTATTTGAACTGACATGCTTATCCATAATCTTTATGTGCATTTTTTGAAAATCATTGGTTACATGATGACAACATAATTCAAAATGACATGATTTAAAATGCCACTGGTCTTAAGGGTAAATACACATAGATGCTATCATGCTAGATCCCAGTGTTGGATCAGACTCATCATTTAACTTTACTCTTGAAGAATTTGGTGTCCACACATGATTGCGTGTTAAAAATATTGTCTGACTTACAAAACAGAAACTCTGGGAACATAAAATTGAATCGATATTGAACCGAATCGAGTCGAACCGAGTCGAGAATCGGATTGGATCGGGACCCTGTGAATCAGAATTGAATCGATTCAGGAAATCATTGACAATACCCAGCCCTAGTCTTTACTTAGTTGGGCAGTTCTTGCTATAATATGGATTACTGCAGCAGTAGAATATGGGTATTTGCTGTGTACCAACACTAGCTCAGCACAATACAACAGATGCTCTCAAATGCATTCCACCAATTAACTTTTGACAAAGCACATCTGTTCATTGAAAACCATTTCAGATGACAACATGCTAAAGCTAGTTAAGACATTGCTAGATTTGAATCAACATTGTAGTATATAGTCAGTGCCTTAAACTCCCAGGGTGCCAACCAAAACAAATCTTTTTTCTTCAATGTGAACTTCATCTTCAAAACCTCGTACCCTTGACCCAATTTAAAGATTAGGTGAAAACTCTGGAGTCCAGGCTGTCTGTATGCAAGTGTTTTTATAAGTATGTATTTTTTAAATGCTGTAACTGTGTTGCTGCTATTTTGGCCAGGTCTTCCTTGTAAGAGATCCGTGATCTCAGTGGGACTAACTTGGTTAAATAAAGGCTAAATAAAAAAATCAAAGCATTGTGACCAAGTTATGCACTGAACAGACATAAAACATATCTTTAACATTTCTATACTGACATTTATTGTTAGTTATTGGTCGACATATTGACATACGGATCAGTGACAAATAAGTATAGGCAAGCTGGGCAATTCAAAAATATGTTAAAAATAGATTTTAAAGCAGCATTAGGTTTGTTAAAATGTACATTTAGTATTTTTGTTGGTTTTATATCATTTAAAATGACATTTGCACCATTTTTTTACCAAAATAAGACTGAATACTCCAGATTAAATGTAATATTTAGAACAATTGTATTCCATTAGCTTTATTTAATATAGAAAGTTCTAAGAGATATGGTGTTTTATGTTTACACCACTTAGACATTTTTACCATAATCCTCTAATATATTCTCCCAAAGTGGTTTAAAAGCAGAAATTTGATGCTGGGTCCACAAAAAAAGAATGTGTGCAAGTTATTCATACGTTTAATTGTTACATTTTAACCCTGTAAATTTGACTAAACAAATGGACACACAAAAACTCTTTGGCCCATACACTGATATTTCAGTAATAATCTTAATATTAGTTGGGCTCTTGTCTATATAGTGAATGATGATGCTTCCCCTTCGCTTGCTGTCACAGTTACTTCTGCTAGTGATCAACAGAGTGTTAACCTGTCAGTCCTATGTGTCTCTCTCACCATGCAGCTGCTGTCAGGTCAGATCATGGTTGGTTCGGTCGACTGTCAGCGGTATCAGATGTTCTGCCAAAGTCAGAATGTGAGGGCGTACCCTGAAGTCCGCCTGTACACTGGCAACACCAGGCAAAAAGATCTTTACACGTATGTACCACACTTTAAAATACAAAGGAGCACTCTGTCACATAAGAAGATAGAAAGGATGGTAATCAGTTTCATCTCTGCTCACCCAGCACAGCGAGGCCTTAGCAAAGCACAAGGAATACTGCTAGCTCCATCATAAGAGAAAAAATCCACCTTAAAACAACCTATTTTACACTTTGAATCTATCTTGTTTATTGGTCAAGTGTAGAAAGGCTTGACTTCTCAACTAAACCCAGCTGACTACAGGATGGATTGATGAATAGCTTATTAGCTAACAAGATACAACATGTAAATCATACAGGTTTGGAATCAGTTTTTTTTAATCAGTTTCTCGCTTTTCAGCCTTTGTGCTTAGAGAGATGAAACTGATATTCACCCTCTCATCTGATTCTGGAGAAAATGGAGAGGTTTTCAAAATGTTTGAATGTTTAGAGACCATAGTGAATGACTTTATGATTCTGAAGAGTCTATCTTCAGTGCTGATTAGCTGTGGAGTTCCTCAGGGTTCCATGTTAGGTCCTGTTCTCTTTGCATTGTTTCTTGAATTGGAACGTTAGCATTTATTTTAAATATTAACATCAGACTATTAATCAGAAAATGTTCCTGTCCTTTTGATTCAGCTTATTAATCATGTTTTCCTATTGGTCTGTCTGTCTCTTCAGGAGTTACAATGGTTGGCACAGAGACGCCCATTCACTGAGAGCATGGGCACTGAGGTGAGACACAAACTGCCATTCTGTCTTTCCTTCTTTCTTTCTTTGTGTTTCTGTATTTTCATCAGTGATTGAATTCATGTGGAGTCCTACAGATGAAATATGTTTTGTGTGCAGCTCTCTACCCAAGGCATCAGTGGACCTGACCCCAGACACTTTTAGGTCTCTGGTTCTGTCAGGTCAGGATCACTGGGTTCTGGATTTTTACGCCCCCTGGTGTGGACCCTGTCAACACTTCGCCCCAGAGTTTGAAGTCCTGGCCCGGGTGAGACACCTTTTCCTTTTACTGCTCCTACTAACAAATCTTTTTTATCCAGTAAACCTTTGTTCTTTGACAGTCCAGGAGAGACAACCAACAAACTAAGCCAGACTCTTCCAGTTGTTACAGGATGTGACATGAAACATAAACCGACACGTTGTCAAAGGAGAGTTTCTCTTAGCTTGAAAGGGATTTTCTTTGTGTGACTGACAGATTCTTAAAGGGGAGGTTCGGGCAGGGAAGGTGGACTGTCAGGCTCATTATCAGGCCTGTCAATCAGCTGGAATCACTGCATACCCAACCGTCAGATTCTACCCATACCTGGGAACAAGGAGGGTGAGGACACACACACACACTTTGGTCAAGTACTATTCCACTGTTTAGCCTGTTTTAATAGCACGTGTGAAGCTGTGGTGACAACAGGAACAGAGGGTTAAGATGCCAACCATGAACCACAACTTGCTGGTCTGAATCTTGCCAGAGACCTTTGTTGCATCTTTGTCTACTTAATAAAGACATCAATGTGCCTTAAAATCACTTAGAAAATCTGTGAAAGATGGGTTGTACACTGATCCGTGGTGGAAAAACATTTCTAATTCTATGATGTGTGTGTTGACAGCATGCACACAGCGGGGAGCAAATCAATAGCCGGGATGCTAACGTGATTGCCGACACCATCAGACAGCGCCTACAACAGTTGACACCACAGCCACACAACAAACTGAAGGTAAGTAGCTCACCTCAAATTCAAAGGATAATCAGCTGGTCAAATAGAGTCTGACGTCCATCTTTTCCCTGCAGGATGAGCTCTGATGGTTCGGGGTAGAAACCTAAAGAAAAACAAGCTCATCTGGACTAATGGGATGGACAGAAATGGATTTGGTCCAGCACAAGGCTCAGACAATAAACACTCCTTGAGAAGATCATAGCTGGAACACAACTACAGACTGGACAGTGTTACCCGCTGTGCTGAATGTACTGAATACTTTTTGCCTTGTTTTTATTTGTTTTTATTTTGTCTCCATTGTTTGTATTTACTCTATGAAGTAAAACTGTGAGACGCTGTATACTGAACGTTACTGATGACAGACACGCATACACACACACACACACACACACACTCGGAGCCAGATGTTGACAGTGTTGTATTTTATTGTTCATGTCGAAACTGTTGGACCTTCAGAATAAAACTGTGTTACTGTTAAAATATTTAAGTTTCGTCACTTTTACTGCATTTTTTATTCCACTTTTATTATGACAGCTAACTATTTTGATAATAGATTTTTCATTTTGATTATTTTTAAAGCAAAAATTATCACTTTTAGCACTTCCAGCCTTAGAATTTGAGGATATGCAGCAATTAATTGACAGAATAGTTGATAGGTTAATCAATTGCAAAAATAATCATCAGTTGCAGCTTTAAAGTCATTTAAAGTTACATCAGGTATTTATCCATCTGTCATTTGTTATATGCGTGTAAGTTAGTATCCTTATCCTGGTCTAAAGAATATAGAATAAGATTTTTTTGTGTTTTCAGTTACAGTTTGAGAAAACTGCAAACAGCAACAGCAAACGCACACTTCAGAAACCCTGTGTAATTGTTGATTAGTTATTAGTTATTGTCATCGATATCATTTTATTTATGATGACTGATAGTGTTTCATTACCAAGAAAATCTATAAAGTCGCCAAGAAAAAAGAGGTAGATGTAATTTAAGAATCTGTAACTAGATTATTGAACTGTTCTGTTGAAAAACTACAACAGACACATTTATTTAAAGTATTTTTATGTCAAAAATGTCAGGAGGGGATCTTTAACTTTTCCCAAACTATTTCTACTTTGACCAGCAGGTGTCACTGCTCACTCAGTTTATCCTCTGGTAGAGAATTCTGCAGGAGACTGTATGATCACAGTAGGCGATTGTAAGGGCCGTGACTGACAGGGGCCCTAAATATATTAGAACATAAGCTAGTTTTTTAAATTCACTTATCATACTTAAAATATTCTATTAATGTCTTTTATTTACAACTACTCTTAAGCAGTGTTGCCATGTAACTAGTTCCATGTAATGGCATTACATAATAAATAAAAGTGTAATCTGTTACAGTTCCTGAGAAACAATGTGTCATTAAATGACAGTTACTGATGAAAATGATGTCACACCTTTAAGATTTTACTCATTTTTTAACATTTTAAATATTACTGAATACATATATTGCTGTTTTAATTCTTTGAAATCAATATTTGTTTTATATGTTGTAAATAAATCATGATGTGGGCTTATTTGGAGCACACATGGACTTAAATAGAGTCACAGTACCAATTAAACCCACTTTATTCATCAAATATCTTTATTTTATATTCTAAAATCTACATGAACTAATGAATACATTTTCTAATGAGAGATAAATCTTCTTTATAAGAAATGATCTCTATATAAATCATGTCAGTATCCATGAAAAACAGCTGAACTTAGATTTTCGTGTTTAATGGGAACACTTCCCCTAACAGCAATGCCAACGGGGAAGCTGGAAAGCACGCTGCGAGCCCAGTGAAGTGGGGTGTAGAGGCTTTGCTGGCCGCTCATTGTGCAAGGTCTTTACACTACTTGGCATCACGGGCTGCAAAAAGGAACGCCATCAAGTCCACCATGGAGGGCGCAGAAAGAGCCTCCAGATGGCTGTGGATTAGGAGGCTGGGTTGCCTGAGGGAGGGTGTATGATGACCTGAAACATCCTGATGATCTCAGGAACATCGCTGAGGTTGTGTCCCAGAGCGCATACTAGGATTTATCTTTCATTAAAAACATTCTCAGTGTTTGCATTTCACTCTTTTATCTGACATGTAATCAGTGCAGGTGAACTTTTAGCAAGCTATTCATACTAAATAATTTGTCCTTAACCCTGGTGCCAGGACCAACAGATGCATCTTCAGGCTCAGCAGACCTGTCCCCCCATAATAATGAACCAGCCCTTCTGCAAACTGAAGCAGCATTGTGTTGAACAACAAGAAGAATGATTAAGAATTGGATGTAGACTTAGTTCAAAAAACTGCTGCTGATTTTATTATTTTGTTCATTATATCATTCTATAGATATCTTTTTTTATTTAAGAATTTTAACATTAAGATTACATTTCAACTTTAAAAGCTGGCCTTCAGCACATTACTTACAGAGGGAATCAGTCTTGCATTAAGTAGCGAATTCCACTGTATGCAGAAGAGTTGCAAGCCTTCACAGGAAGACGTGTGGTTAAAGCAAATTGTTCATGGGTAGCGTGGCCTGTGTGTGGTGGTGGAGCCCAATGTCCCTGGCGGTGCCCCTGAATATAAGTAATAAATGCAAATAGAAATGTGATAATTCAGAAGAACATGAAAAAGTAAACAAGAGATGCTATCTATATTCTTGTGTGCTTAGACTGGTTTGTAACTACCTTTAAATGAGCTCAGGAACATCTCCATCATAGTAACATGGTAAGTATAATTAGTATTAGTGGTGTGATGTTGTGTAAATTAGTTAGAAAGATATTTTAAAATTACAGAAACGTAACTAATTTTGATTGACAGCCCAGACTAGACAGTATGTAGGTAATGCAGCTTTCTACTGGTTGTAATGTTTGTGTGTTTCCAGTTGAACCAGCAGGTGTCACTGTTGCTCCTCTCTTCAATCATTCCTCTGGGGAAAAAAGTTAGCAGGAAACAGGAAGTACTTGAACAGTCTTAGTTACACTGCAGGTGATTAACAGTCAGAATGCAGCTCTGAGCACATTCACAGTAACTGTGTATCACTGCTGCTGCTCCGCTAACAACCTTGTAAGAAATAACTCATGTAGTGTGTTGATTGTTGGAGTTCAATAATGGACAGAGGTTAAAGATATTGCACACCAGGTCTGTACTGGAATTCTGATGGGAAAATATATACACAGGAACAATGCCAACAGTCCTAGACGAAACGGTTCAGTTCTTTGTATTGTGTTTGTGTGGTCAGCAATAATCTCATTCTCATCGTTGAACTATGTACTCAAAGCATAACTGTGATCTGGTAGAGTCTCCTACACACACTTTGAAGGAAATATGACAGGCAGGTTGTGTCTAATAAAATGTATTATTGTGATCTCACAAATGTCACCTGTGCCTGGAAAGATAGTATGTTAACCTGTGGCAAAACCAGCACTTAAATCTATTTCTAAATAGCTTATCTGACATATGTTCCAACAAAGAAGAACAGAGTGTAAACCTTTAAACAACACAAGAGTTTTTTTAAACCCACATAAATCATGTCTTCCAACAGAAATACAAGGACTACCTTCATAACTATTTGCATAGCGTTGTGTGAATACCATGCTCTTAAATTTGGGCTTGATATGGAAATTACCCTTACTTAGAATTCAAGACTGAAATGAAGACCATAAGAGATAGTGCTGTAACATCACAGTGCCACCACCATGTAATGCAGTGTCAAGAGGTCATGGTCATTTCATTTTGGTGAGATCAGGTTGATGCACATTTCAACACCCCAGGTTGCCAGATGTGAAAGAATGTCACGCAAACACATCATGCTGCAGCTGGAAGCAAACAAACTGGATCAGCTGAGATAGATTCCATCTGATATAAAAACCCATGTGAGCTTTGAGTCTGGGGAGGAGGGGACTTTAAAACAACTAACTAGACTAAAAGTCTACTAACATGTTAGCAGCTCTGAGAGGCTGTACTTAGACACAGTGGTGCAGTGGTCTCCAACCATAACTAGTCCCCTGAATTTTCATCTAGTACCAACATCAGGTCAAAATTATCATTTGTCCAATACTTTCCTTTATGACAAAATACCTAAAGAAATGACATTCCCATCACCCTAAACTTTACTTTGTGGTATCTCCCCACTCTGATTCTAATCTAACTTGTTATCAAGCAGTTGAAGCTTGTCAAGGGGCTTTATAACAAGTTAATTATTAGAATCAGGGAGATACCTAAAACATGCAGGGCAGTAGCTCTCCAGGAGCAGGGTTGGAGACCACTGCAGTGGTGGTTTGGGTTAAATGTGCTAAATGAACATCATCTTGCTAACATGATCATGTTTTGCAGGTATGTTGTTTCCCAAGTTCACCATCCTAGTTTTGCGTGTTAACATACTATAACAAAGTAAAGTTTAGGGTGATGGGAATGTCATATCTGTAGGTATTTTGTCATAAAGGAAAGTATTGTATTATCATTTTGACCTGATGTTGGTACTAGATGAAAATTCAGGGGATTACTTATGTCATTATTATCCTTAGAGGGACATGAATGTCTGTATCAAATTGTATGGCAAAATGTTGAGATATGTCACTGGATAACGCTGACCTGCTGGTAGCATTAATCATTAGTATACATCCTCTTGGCAGTTATATGTACCAAATTCTATAGCAATCATCCAATAGTCATACAAACATTTCAGTACATACAAAAAATATCAACCTGATGGTAGTCCTAGATAGAAAGTCCAGGTGTTCATCAAAGTTTTATCTCCTAGACACCATGAAAATCAAACATTCATTATAATTTGTCCAATAATTGTTGCGGTATTTCAGTCTGGACCACAGTGGTGGACCTATGTAAACCTAAAAGCTTAATGCAATGATTCAAAACAGAAGTCATAATTAACCTCTGTTGTACAATTGTTTAGTCAGGAGAAAACCTTGTACCTACTGGATTAAACTGTTAAATATGTTTGAACTCTGTAGTTCAGATTTTATGAGTTTAACGTGCAGAATCTGCAGAAAGACTTGAAGCTAAATCCATCCATCAGACAATCTTAGGAGAGTGGAAATGCGCAAGTAAAAGACCAGCGCTTAGAAATGTTCTCAAGGTACTTTCCACCTCTTGAGTATTATTACCAGGACATTTCTGAATACCGCTCCCTCTCTCCCTCTTTCTCTGTTTTGTGGGCAGTTGGAGGTCACCATTGACGCAGCACTGCTCCATAAACCACTGGAACCACTTACTGTGTGTGCGTTCTATTGTTTCATGATGTGAAATGGAGCAGCAAGTTGGACAAACACTCACTGAGGTATTGTGGGAACCAACCTGGCAGTACTGTGTGTGTGTGTGTGTGTGTGTGTGTGTGTGTGTTGATGATGATGTCAGATTACTGTGTTGGATTGTTGGAGCTTTGGCTGTGCGTGTTTGAGCTGGAGAGCAGTGCTTCCTGTGACGCTGTACTCTGATCCACAGATGTAAAGTTTACCTCTGCTAATCACAATGATAAACTCGTAAAAGCTTCAAACACACTGGATTTGTACATTTTAACCATTTCATTTCAGCAATGAATGAGAGCAGTAGGAATAAAAGAAGTTTTTTTGTTTTTCTGTGAACACTGTCACGTCAAGTACTCAATTGCAAGGGTATGGGCCAATAATTCAATCATATTTTAATACATTTTTTGTCTCCAAAGTAACAGTTTTACTCTTATGAGATTTTTGTGGAGCTTTCAGCCAATAACACCTTCATCACAAATATTTTCAAAGATGAAAAACTTCTAAAACTTCATCCACTGAGGTTTGAAAAAAGCTTGCACCTAGGTTTGAATTGTTTTGTCAGTCTAAATTATTTTGTTTTCCTTGCAAAAAATAAATACAACAAAGACAAAAATAAAAACAAAAAGGACTATTGGACAACACCACACTAAAACACCACTGACTATTGGACAACACCACACTAAAACACCACTGACTATTGGACAACACCACACTAAAACACCACTGACTATTGGACAACACCACACTAAAACACCACTGACTATTGGACAACACCACACTAAAACACCACTGACTATTGGACAACACCACACTAAAACACCACTGACTATTGGACCAAACCAAAGCTAATGCTGTTTTTAACATGTGGCCTTACGAACTCGATGAGTTGATGTAATAAATCAAGGCTGCTAGCTGTTTTTGTTTACTTTCTGCCCTCTGGTGTTGAAAAATCACTTAATGCAGAGCTAACTTTAACAAGGTCAGTCAGTATGAAAATATTCTGTGTGTCACTGTTTGCCATGTCAGCACTCAGGAACATGAATAGAGCCACTCAGCCTCGAGGAACAGACTACACCTTATACCAACACCAGGTGTGTTTTCAGTCACGCAGTCAGCTGAAATAAACATGGAGGAGTGGAGAGGGATAGAGGAGAGAGAAGAAGAGTGAAGAGGAAGAGAGCAGAGGAGGATAAGGAGGTGTAATAGCAGTAAATCCACAAAAACATTTTCTCTTCTCTCTCATGGAAAGTGCAGCTGAGAAAACACTGCTGGAAATTAGTAGGCAGGAACCACTGGAAGTTTGCCTACACACACACACACACACACACACACACACACACACACATTACACACTTTCACGCTGCTGCTGCTCTGTTTTGTTAAACAAACTTTACTCCCATCAGTGAGAAACATTTGAGGTCTAAAGGTTCAACTTCTCTCCTCTTCTAGTTTGATACTTGATCTTGATATGTTGGTCTATTTCAGTCCATATTGACACTAATTTAAGATGATCAGGCAGCTCAGTCATTTTAATGGAGACTAAATCAAAAGCAGTGTCTGGAAAATCACTATGTAAATGCAATATATTTAATATCTGCAGTTTTCAGTGTCTCGCATTCTGAGTGTGTACATTTATCTTTAATAAAGTGCTGTCAAAAATGTCACAATGGAGCAAATGACATGTACACTTTCTGATAAATATACACTGCATTTAATGTGAAAATTACAGTTGTTAAACTGAGTGATGACACAAAATGATGATTAGTAAGTGTCCGATATTTCGTTTTACTGCTCACTATTGAGTAAACTATTGAGTGTCTATTGCATAGGGACTAATGAATGAGGGAGTGATTTAAAACAACGGCCATAACTTGAGGAAAACCAGTGAGCAGAAACCTTAACTTAAGTGTACTCGTAGTCAGTTTGACGTATAGTACTTTTGATGTCTGAAGTTAAGTGTTGATTGACAGCTATGATTGACAGTTGGCTCACCTGCTGCTTTCTTTGCCTCCAAGACTCACACTGTTACTATAATTGGACTATTGACGCAATATTTCATTACGTTTAAAGTGAGTTGATTATGATACCTTACCTGACATGACGGATGATTTGTTACACAGAACCATCTGAGAAGTCGCCTTTGGAAACTGTTTAGAAAAGGGCAGCACTTTTAGAAAACATTTTGCTGATGTTTGGACCAATCATCTGTCTATCATAGTCTATCGTGCTGTTGTCATACCTAAAACCACACCTCTAGGTGCCAGTAGTTCTTCATAAGACGCTGATTGGTCCAAACCACTGCAGCTTAGCCACAAGCACATAACTTGAAACTTGACAAGTTGAATTCTTGCTTGATCCTGTGATCTCCTGAATCGAGCTGTCTCACAAGCCAATATGACACAGTTAGCACAGTTTAGCTAAAATAGCTAACATTAGTTTCATATTTCCAGTAAGCTAGCATAAACTGTGGTCCAACGTAGCAGGGCCCCACAAACCCCTATTTGGAAGCTCCTGGCTCCAAACAGAAAAGATGTCACTGACCAAAAGCAGAAACTCGGCTTCAAAGCACCTCCAATGAAACTAATGGATGATGTCACAATATGCTATGTCCATTTGTAGATACAGGCAGACAGAGTCAAAATGACAGTGCAACAAGCAGATTGCATCAGGTCCTTGTAAATTCAAACTTGTATATTAAATCAAGATTTATGCATCACTAAATTAAATAGAGTGCACCACACAAACCAGCTGTTTGTAGAGATGTGTTTGTACTGTTTTTCACAATCGCTAAGACACATTTCTTGAAAACTGTGAGCACAAAACTGTTGATTCTTTTTGCAAAATCAAACAATCACCTCAAAACAGTTTTATCTGTCCTCAAAATCAAGCCGTGTTTTCAGATCATACGTAGAGCCAGTAAAAATAAAAACACTACTGAGCATTCATTACACGCTACATCAGAGAATGGCAAACACAGTGTTCAGGGCAAGTAGCTCCAGAAAAAATATTTATTGTTTAGAATACAGTAAATGCAATTTGCGTTTTCCAAGAGAAATATTCACAACTCAGTAACACAGTTTAGATAATGCATAGTGTAACTACTGCAAAGAAAATGTAAAGACAAAAATGTAAATGAAAATCACAGTACAATACACTCTACATATAACTACAAAATCAAAGTCAAAAAGTGATTAAATTGGCCTCAGCATTGTGTCTTGGTGCCAGGTCAGGCCACAGGACTTCTTCTACATCACAGGCAATGCTCTCCCTAGCCAGGCAACTAGGGAAAAACTCTCTGGTATGCTGGATCCAGCCTTGGCAAGACTTCACACCTATATTACCACAGGCCAATTCCATGTCCTGTAGGAGATTTTCCCTGGTCATAGACCTTTCACCACCATGCAGAGAAAAACTCTTTTATTGGGTTGAGAAAAGGGGAGTGTGGTGGAAGACAAACATTTCTGAATCCCTAGTTGATGTTGAACCACTCCCATATCAGGACACCATGGTGAAAACTATGACATAGACTGGATTCTCTGCTTGCTCATGATCCTGCAACTTATGCCAAAAAAGACATCTCAAAGACCACCCAGAAATGTATGATGATGTCGGGTGCTATATGGCCCCAAAATGGCATGACAGTGGAAAACCCCACCATTACTTATGGCTGCACAATGTATCACATTGCCACCACACTGGCCACAGACTTTGACAATGGCACGCTGGCCACTTATGTTCCATCTCAGACTGAACCCAGCTTCATTCGCAAAAAATGTATTTGTGGGGTCGTTCCAATTCAAACACTCTATGCGTACAAATAGATCTAACTTTGAAAGTGCTACAGAAAGACAGACCTATGCTGTAGAGCAGTGGCGAGCAGTGACCTTTTACTGTGGTCATGCTGAAGTGTCAATATCATGCGCGCCCGTAAGCGAGGTATTTATTTATTAATAAAAAATATAATATGGTTTTTAAGTACTATATCAACTCGATTTTGACACTCTCACACTCACACTTACCCCATGTTACCAACAACAGTGTGTTGGAGTTTACAGTGTATGTAGGCTAAATGAAAGCAGAAATATTCAGCACTGACATGACGCTTGACAGCTGGTAACTTGACAGCAGCGGATCCATGGTAACCATGGTAACCATACAAACAAAGAAAAATAAGTTACACTCCCGGGAAATGTCATTGGACAATAACTGCAACGACGTCATACATGTCGGACCCCGAGCATAGCTGCCCGCTCGGTTTGCCGGAACCGGTAACTCAGACAAAGTTACCGATAAACATAAAATGTGTAAGAGGTAAGAGTGCCAACAATTTTTGTTTAATTTGTGGAAAAATTAAGATGTTGTACACAGAACATGAGGTCCTCCCTCGGTGGGGATCGTCTAAATACACGTAATCTCCCCTTGACGTTAAGATAAGCTGCTTCATCTACAGTAAACAGCCTCTAGCAGTAACTGTACTACTCAGTGTCACAGTGCGCATGCGCCAAACAAGCTGTCGGCTTTCCAGCTTTTCGCAAGCAAAACGGGACAGATTAAGCATGGATTTAAGACCAAAACAGTAGAACTAAGGTATTGTATAATTGAACACACTGCCAGATTAATATTTTCAATTATTTTTATTGAACGGCTTGGGCATGCACTGCATTTATAGCTTATTATGACCGCTCGCCCATGCTGTAGAGTGTATGCACACCTTATTTTCTTAATATACAATGTAGTGCAGCTGGACAGTAGTATAGTATTGTGCCATAAACAATCAGCACTAAATGTGTCTATTTGAATGTACACTTACTGAAGTCATTGATCATCGGCCCCGTCTGAGTAAAGGCCCATTTATGCTCAACGTTAAATACTGATCCGGATATGGACGGAGCTTTCTGTCCGTGCTCTGCGTTCATTTCGTCCGTATTTCTGCATGTTTCCATAAAGCTTACGGATACGGACCAAACGGAGCAGTATCGCCGGAAACCGTTGTGGCAGTGTTGCTGTCACTACTAGATACGTAGCTCTAGTGAGACACGAAGAAGAAATAACAATGGCAGAACTTTTTGAGGAAAGGTTGTGTGAGTTGGTTAGAAACTTTAACCACTTAACACACGCCCCTGTTTTTTATGCTGTTAGCCTAAACGACATGCCCAAGTTGTGAGCAGCACAGATCCCACATAGTTTGAGACTCAGAGATGTGTCTGGTATCATTGGAAAGGAAACACTTTCAGGATTCTTGTAAAAGTGTCTGTGTGATTCTATGTCTTACTGACAACGAGTGGCAGAGGTTACAATGATGGGGTTGTTTACTCGCCCATAGGTTTGCCTTTACAATGACATGTGTACAGACATTCAGGGACCTCTCAGCAGGATATAGACACAATGAGGCCACAGCCACATGTCTTGGCTTCATGCAGTCCAAATTTGGAGTCAAAAGACCAAAAGATGAATTTTCCAGAATTATTTTTCAACAGGTATGTCCATGCGTTTTCCTCAGGTCCTTTTTGGAGACTCCAAATGGACACTTGGTTACCAAAGCTATATAACCGCAATCAAACACCTATAACTTTACATCCCCTTTGCCTACAATCAAAATCTTGGTCTCTAATGAAAGCTGACGCCATATTATTATTATTATTAATATTATTATTATTATTATTATTATTACATATAACCATATATTTTTTGTTTGGCCATATCTATCTATCTATCTATCTATCTGTTTATTTTGGTATAAGTCATATGTTAAGTCGAAGAAGAACCAACCGTGTACCAAAATGCCGAGTGCGTAATGATATATGGTTCAACTCTTTTACGCACAGGGTGCACGCCGGTTACGCTTGGAGTTTGTTTATGGACAGCCAAACCTGATAGCTTAGTGTCATACACCGTTGGAAACCTCTGACTATTGGCTAAAAGGTTATCAACTTCATTTCACCGAATATTTCCATAGGCTAGAACAGCAGTCAATCAAAGCCATGTCGTCATTGTTGTCGGTCACATGTCCTCATTGGCTTTGGAGACATGTACTGCCTAATCCTAAACACCGATTGGCTTGTGTGTGGTGTCGTCAGAAGCAGAAGAGGCTCACGGTCGTAAACATCTAGTCACGTGTACTCTGAGATGGACGTGCAGGTCAGGAAATGACGTAAACGGACCGTATATGGTTTGTTATTTGTGTTATTACATTACGTGTTGGACTAAATACATGTTGACATATTGAGGAAAGTATTCCGGTTTTATGGAAACGGATTTCATATTTCACAAGAATGGATATTTGGCGAGCTGTACAGAAAGTGCTGAGTCATAAGATGATCGTTGTGGATAAAGGGAAGACTTTGAAGGTATGTAGCATTATAGCTTTTCTTACTTAGCTCAGGGGCTAGCCGAGCTAATCGCTAATACTATTACGGCTGTGAGCAACCATATAAGTCGTGAGTGGTCTTGAATGAATCAGGACAATCTAAGCTTTCCAACGATGTACGGCATGAGTATATATGTTTAAGGGTTGGTGTTTAAAACATCCAGAAGAACTTGTGGCTACCTCCTAACATCCGTCCCGTCCCGTAGGAGGAACAGCGTGCGTTAAGTGGTTAAACATATCGTTTTTTGTCTTTTATGCAAGAGGGACATTATCAATATCTCCTCCACAGTCGCCATGTTTGTTTTTGAGTTTGTTATTGTCATAAACGTTTGACTCTGTGCTGCCCCCTGGTGGATGTATTGGTTAACATCCATGCCAACGTAAAGGACGCATGGAAGTATGTGAGCCAGGCACGTGCACACATAGGACCCTAGGGGTGCTTGAGCCCATGCCCTTTTTGCCTCGTATTAAAAAGTGCCCTCTGTGTGTGTGTGTGTGTGTGTGTGTGTGTGTGTGTTTATTTGTTTGTTTTAAATAAAATTGTGTACAAAATACAAAATAAAACACCGGGTTAATTTTCAAAATAAAATGCAGCGTGTTTACGGCGGATCATATTTCCCTCACTACAGGTCTGAAGTACAGGTCCGAGGTTTAGATATAAAGTTTATTGTGACTTAGCTACTCCTTGTCAGGGACCGGCAATGACTTCTGGACGCAGAAGCAGAGTTTCCAATGACTTTATTCAATGAAACAAAAATCTCTCCACAAGGGAGGAAAAAGGACCGAAAAACAAAGAAATCCAACGAGCAAGAAAAACCACTACAGACGGAAAAAACAAGACAATACCTGACTGACGTCGTCCATGACACAAAACACACTGGCACAAGACAAGGGAAGACGCAGACAATAAATACACTGGGTAAGGGGAACAGGTGAAAACACTCAGGGCAATCAGACTGGGACACATGAGGAAGGGCAAGTGACCTGAAACGAGAGGAGAGTTAATTTTCAAAATAAAACAGGAACTGACAAGACAACATTGAGACAAGACAACAGAAACCCCAAACTAAACCTCACCACGTTGTGACAGAACCCCCCCTTCTAGGGCCGACTCCTGACGGCCCAGGGCCCTCAGGATGGTCCCTATAGAAGTCCTGAATAAGGGATGGGTCATCAATATGACTCTGAGGAACCCACTGTCTCTCTTCTGGCCCATATCCCTCCCAGTCCACCAAAAACTGCTTACCCCGGCCTCTGTTGCGTACAGCCAACAATTTCTTAACCCTATAGAGGAGACCTCCATCAGCCGCTTCCAGTGGCGGGGGGGGTTTGGTGGCCGGAACCATAGGACTATCCATTGCAGGCTTGACCTGGCTGACATGGAATGTGGGGTGAACGCGCAGGGACCTGGGCAGGCGCAGACGAACAGCCGCTGGACCGATGACCTTGGTGATCGGAAAGGGACCAACAAACCGTGGAGCCAACTTCTTGGAGGGAACCTTGAGACGGAGATCTTTAGCTGACAGCCACACTCTCTGCCCAGGCCGATAGTCCGGTGCAGGACGGCGTTTACGATCGGCCACCCTTTTGACCCTGTCCCCCTGCTGGGTGAGCACTTGATGGGCTGCGGCCCAGATGCGGCGGCAGCGACGAACCAGGGCGTGGGCAGAGGGAACAGACACCTCTGTCTCCGAGTCAGCAAACACTGGAGGTTGGTAGCCATAGACACACTTGAAGGGGGAGAATCCTGTGGCGGACGTGGGCAGGGAATTGTGGGCATATTCCACCCAGACCAGGTGAGTGCTCCATGTGGTTGGGTTCTGAGACACCAAACATCGGAGGCCGGTTTCTAGCTGTTGGTTAAGGCGCTCAGTCTGGCCATTTGCCTCCGGGTGATATCCCGATGTCAGACTGGCAGTGGCACCGATGAGCCGACAGAACTCCCTCCAGAACCGAGATATGAACTGGGGCCCCCGATCTGAAACAATGTCTTTAGGAAATCCATGGATCCTGAAAATATTCTGCATCATTATCTTGGCAGTTTCTTTGGCTGAGGGTAGCTTAGCCAAAGCAATGAAATGTGCCATTTTAGAAAAACGGTCCACCACAGTGAGAACTGTGGTGTTACCTCTTGAGAGCGGGAGCCCCGTGACAAAATCCATAGATATATCTGACCACGGCCTGGAGGGAATCGGCAGCGGCTGCAGGAGTCCCACACGTGACCTGGAGGAAGTCTTGTTGCGAGCACAGACTGGACATGCACTGATGTATTCCCGGACCTCCACCTCCATGGATGGCCACCAGAACCGTTGAGCGATGGCAAACATGGTTCTCCGGACCCCCGGATGGCAGGTGAGCAGCGAGGTGTGGGCCCAATGTATCACCTGTGGGCGCAGACTAACAGGGACAAACAGACGATTTTCTGGGCACCCACTAGGTGGGGGCGTCTCACCATTCGCTTGCACCACCTCTTGTTCTATCTGCCAAGAGACCGCTCCAACCACACGGTTCAGTGGGAGGATGGGTTCTGGTACCTTGGCACCAGGCTCAGGGTCATAGATCCTTGACAAGGCGTCTGGCTTGATGTTGCGGGACCCTGGCCTGTAAGACATAGTGAAACAAAAACGGTTAAAGAACAAAGCCCACCTGGCCTGGCGTGAGTTGAGTCTCTTGGCTTGTCGGATGTACTCAAGATTCTTATGGTCGGTCCAAACAATGAATGGATGCTGTGCCCCCTCCAGCCAGTGTCTCCATTCCTCCAACGCGACCTTGACAGCCAGGAGCTCCCGATTGCCCACATCATAATTCCTTTCTGCAGAGCTTAGCCGGCGGGACAGAAAGGCACAGGGGTGCATCTTACCATCCACTTCTGATCGCTGAGACAGGATAGCCCCGATTCCTTCATTCGATGCATCCACCTCCACCACAAATTGGCGCTTTGGGTCTGGTAGGGTGAGGATGGGTGCAGATGTGAAGCGACGCTTGAGGGCCTGGAACGCCTCCTCTGCCGCTGCAGACCAGTTAAAGCGAACCTGGGGAGAGGTCAGAGCATGGAGGGGAGCAGCAATAGCGCTAAACCCTCTGATAAAGCGTCTGTAGAAGTTTGCAAAACCAAGAAATTGCTGAACCTTTTTACGATTATCAGGAGTTGGCCACCCTGCCACCGCGCTCACTTTAGCCGGGTCCATCTTCACACTTCCAGGGGCCACAATGAAGCCAAGGAAGGAGATGGTGTTGGCATGGAACTCACTCTTTTCTGCCTTTACATATAAGTGATTATCTAGGAGCCGCTGAAGGACCTGGCTGACATGGTACCTGTGCGTGTCCAGGTTTGGAGAGTAGATCAGTATGTCATCTAGATAAACATACACAAACTGGTCAAGAAAGTCCCTGAGTACGTCATTGATCATGGCCTGAAATATAGCAGGAGCATTTGTAAGGCCAAAAGGCATGACTAGGTACTCGTAGTGGCCACTGGGTGTATTAAACCCTGTTTTCCACTCATCCCCCTCCCTGATCCGAATGAGATGGTAAGCATTTCTCAAGTCTAACTTTGTGAAAATCTTGGCCTGCTGGAGCTGATCAAACACTGACGACATCAATGGGAGTGGATAGCGATTCTTTATTGTAATGTCATTGAGGGGGCTGTAATCAATACATGGTCTAAGAGATCCATCTTTTTTACCTACAAAAAAGAAACCTGCACCAGCTGGCGATGAAGACGGGCGAATGAGCCCCGCCTTCAGTGACGACTCAATGTAGTCTTTCATAGCTTGTCTTTCAGGCCCTGACACCGAATACAACCGCCCCTTAGGAATGGTGTATCCGGGAACGAGATTGATTGCACAATCATATGGTCGATGCGGTGGGAGAGACGTTGCCTTGACCTTATTAAAGACCTCCTTGAGATGGTGGTAGCAGGTGGGAACAGAGGTCAAATCCGGGTACTGGGATTCTGTGGCAAGATGAACAGAAACAGAGTTTATAGCAGTGGTAGTCATCCCCTGGGTCCTAGACTGGAAACACTCTCTGCCACAGTCCTCCCCCCACCCCAGAATTCTGCCTGTCGGCCAGTCTATGTGAGGGTTGTGGCGGATGAGCCATGGATGTCCCAGTATCATGGTGTGTGCAGGTGAATGAAACAGGTAAAAGCTCATTAGTTCATTGTGATTGTCTATGGTGAGAGCAATAGGTTCTGTGATATGGGTGATTGTGAACAGCAGGTTCCCATTAAGCGCTCTGGCTCTGATGGGACGAGAGACTGTTTCAGTTTTCACCCTCAACCTTCTGGCTAACCCCCAATCCATTAAGCTCTCATCCGCCCCTGAGTCAATTAGAACCTTCAGTTCAGTAACTGTGGTGTTGTGTGTTACCTTGATGGAGGTCAGATTGCGTGCAGTAGAACCTGAGGTTGAGGACTGTCTCTCCACCCGAGCTGCCTTGGTAGGGCAGGTGGCCACTAGGTGTCCGGATTCACCGCAGTAGAAGCAGCGTCCTTCCTTGAGGCGTCGCTGACGTTCCGCCTGAGTCAGCTGGGCCATGCCCAGCTGCATGGGCTCCTCACTCCCTGCAGGACGAGGAGGGAGAGGCAGCGCCGATGATGATAGGCAGGGAGCAAATCCAGGGAAGGCTGGGGGCTGCTGTGGGTGGTCCGACCTCTGCTGGTAACCCCCCCTGGATACCTTGAATTCCCGAAGACGGTTATCCGTTCGGGTAGCGAGGGCGATGAGGGAGTCCAGGTCCGAGGGTAGATCTAGGGGCAACAGTCGTTCCTGAACATGGCCTGCCAAGCCCTTCAGGAAGACATCATAGAGCGCCACTTCATTCCAACCACTCTCTGTAGCCAAGGTCCGGAAGCGAACAGCATAATCCGAGACCGATTCTCCACCTTGCCGCAGCCCACTCAGTTCCCTTGCCTTTTCCCGCTCCGAAGAGACAGGGTCGAAAGTCTTAAGGAGGGCCTCAGTAAAATCCTTAAGGGAGCTGCAGATGGGAGAATTCCTCGCCCATTCAGCCCTGGCCCACGCTCTTGCCCTTTCTTTCAGGTAGGACATCATGAAGCACACTTTGGCTCGATCTGTGGGAAATGCATGGGGTGACAGTTCAAAATGCATTTCACAGTCTATGATAAAAAACTTACATTGTCCTGGGTCCCCTGAGAAAAAGTCAGGAGGAGCCAGTCGGGCTCCAGATCCGGCGTAAGAAATGGGAGAAACCGGAACTGTTGGGGCAGGCTGAGGCTGGGGGGCAGTGGGTGCAGAATCGGGCTTCTGCTGGTGACTTAGAAACTGCTGCATTTGTTCAGTGAGCTGAGAAACCTGTGTAGCAATTGCAGCCTTAAAGTCCTCCTGGCTATGGGCAAGGCTCTGAACGCCCCGGCTTAGCATGACCACCTGTTCCTCTTGACAAGTGAGGCGTTCTTCCTGAGCATGAAGGGCTGAGGAAAACTGGTTAGACTCTGCTGCGTCCATTCTGGCCAGTGTGTACTGTCAGGGACCGGCAATGACTTCTGGACGCAGAAGCAGAGTTTCCAATGACTTTATTCAATGAAACAAAAATCTCTCCACAAGGGAGGAAAAAGGACCGAAAAACAAAGAAATCCAACGAGCAAGAAAAACCACTACAGACGGAAAAAACAAGACAATACCTGACTGACGTCGTCCATGACACAAAACACACTGGCACAAGACAAGGGAAGACGCAGACAATAAATACACTGGGTAAGGGGAACAGGTGAAAACACTCAGGGCAATCAGACTGGGGAAGGGCAAGTGACCTGAAACGAGAGGAGAGTTAATTTTCAAAATAAAACAGGAACTGACAAGACAACATTGAGACAAGACAACAGAAACCCCAAACTAAACCTCACCACGTTGTGACACTCCTGTGTGGGCTAACAAAATAATAATAATAATGATAATAATAATAATATTAATTTCAGCATTCTGGGGATATAAACTGTATTATTACTCATGTTGACAATCATTTGTTGACACAAAAGAAATGGCAATTGCATATCACTTTCACCTACACAGAACACACAGCTAAGTAGTTAGCTTTCTGTTAGCACTTTATTTTTTAATTTTACTTAATTTCCATATTGTGTAAAGGACTGGAAAAAAAAATTGGCAGGCACATGCTGCCCTTTTCTGACTTTGAGCCCCTGCCCCTCTATAATCATGTGCACGTCCCTGATGTGAGCAGTGACGGTAACATCGTTTGAAAAGGACGTATACATTTTCGTATGTACGTTGAGCATAAATGGGCCTTTATGCTACTCTATACAACTGCTTCATGCACCCTGTTGTGTTGCATGCTTGAAGCAATGTGATGTTCTTAAACGTGTATACAGTAAATGACAATGAACAAAACAACCCCCAAAAATGACCTCTTCTCTGAGTCTCCTGATTATGATGATCACAGAAAATTGGCTAAGATTGGGTTGTACTCTTTGTCCTGCTTCCCTCATTGCCATTCCATGAACAAGAACATGGTCTGTCACCGTTTTCGAATTTTTTCTGAAATTGCTGTTCTTGATCTTGCTCTTATTCCTCCTCCTCCTCCTCCTCCCCGTCCACCACCCCATACTTCCTCCTCTGCCTCTCAGATGAGACCAAGAAAGTTTGTTAGGAGGAAAAGGAAGAGAGAGACTGAGAGAGAGAGAGCACCATTCTCCTGCTTTATTAAAGTAAAGGTTGAAATCATATGATTACTAAATATAATTTAACAATTATATATATATATATATATAGTTGTTGTTTTATTGTTTTTATTATGTTTTATTGTTTTTATTACTAATATTATATGCAAACTTTGAGTGCCACTGGACTGCTGCCTGGATGAATACATGATTTATTTCCAGTGTTCAAAAGTCACCCTGATCATATTCTGGTTTTGATAATTGCACTAACACTAACTAAATAACTTTTACTTTTGCAGTATTCAGTTCATCTTAATGGTCAGTATCAAGTGTGACAGGAGATGTAAGCAGACAGACACACACAGAGCACAAGGCCGTACAACATGCACTACACTACAGCCCTTTACACACATACACTGTGCTAACACACACACACACACACACACCTCTGCATGCATTTGAGCATTATAGTAAGAGTGTCAATATATTGTTGTTATATAAGTTGTAAGTTGTTATATTATTTTCATATAGCCTTGAACTGTTGCATTGTTTAATCTGCTGAGTATACGGGAAATGATTGTGATGATTAAAGGGAACTATGTTGCACTAATTAATAAGGGTTTTTATAAGTGATAAGAAGTGAATGCTTGCATTGTCTTAGCCAGAGTCACACCACTGTACCAGAAGAAAAACACAAGGTTTCCACTGAAGTGGAAAAGTACAGAGAGTGAAAAGATGACCTTGAATGTGTTTTCAGCAAGTATGAGAAAGTAGGATGTTTGTCTCTTAACAGTTGTGTTTCAGGTCTTGAGCCAATCAGAAGAGGACGCCGCCTTGCGTTACACCTATTGCTCTGTACGCTTTAAAACACTGGGTCAGGGAAGAGATAGTTAGTCAGACTTCGTGAACTGATGAACACTCTGTTGCTTGTCAGGGATACTATAAGTCAGACCCAGAGCTCTGTAATATTGCACATTCTACTGGTGTTAAAATAAAACTGATTGTTTTGAACTAAAATGCTTCTCCTTATATTTCATTAAAAGAACACGCGAGGACAAACTGACAAACTCCTCAACAATATATATATATATATATATATATTATGGTATGCCGTTCAGGAAATTAATATTTGAATATATTGAATGAACCGTCTTTGAGAACGGGTTTCTCAAGCCAGGTGGCGCATTAGACCAGGGGCTCATCTCCTGTTTCCAAAATGCATCACAAACTGCTTGAGAAAGCTGTTCTACTATGATAATTGTTTATAAAAAATAAATCATGTTCAGTAAGATGTACTTGTGTTTACTAACTGTTTATTCAGCTAAACATGAATTTTGAACTGTAGGCCTACATAAGAGGTTGTGATGAACTGCTTACAGTCAGTAGCTTTGTGTCAATCAGTCCAAGCTCTATTTCTCCTTTCTTCCACCAGTCACTCAGGCAGACCAGCTCGTTCACATTTTCTGGTGACAAACTAGATCTCCGCGCTACCACTACATCCGCGCTAAATATTGTAAGGAACTGGGCATGTTACTGTTTTGTGTTTTATACATTTGAGAGTTTAAGCCAGATTCTGTTCTGTTCAGTTAAAATGCTGTTTGTCTGTGAGTGTCTGTGAACGCGTCTTGAGAGTGAGCCTTGCAGCTAGCGTGTAGGTGTGTTTGTTGTTGTTAGCCTCTGCATAAGAAGACGGCAGCACATGTGTGGCTAGTGAGCTACTGATGTTAGGTTTTTGTTGTTTTGGCGTTGGCTACGGCCCACAGTAGCCTGTGTAACAGTCAAGAATAAAGAGCCAGCTAAACCGGCTAACGTCTCGGTGTGTGGTTATTTATGAAGGTAGATTTGTGTCTTTATTATTTAGTTTAGTTAATTCAATCAAAAAGAACATTCTTAATCCAAAAAAAAATTCCCTTCAATCAAAGAAAAAAAGTGTTTGAATGCAAAAAAATATTTGAGACCCAAAAAATTGCATTTGAACATTTTTTTTCTTTGATTGAAAATGTTTTTTTTTCGATTGAAATGATTTTTTTTTAATTGAAAATATTTTCTTTGATTGAATTAACCTTTTTTGTGTTTGGGCCTTATTATGGGTAGGACATTTGTGTCTATTATTCAATCCCCAAAAATATCACTTCAATCAAAATAAAAAAATTCGATCAAACAAAAAGTGTTCAAATGCAAAAATGAAACAGATTTATTTTTTAAATAATTTGAACACTTTTTTTCTTTGATTGAATTTTTTTTTTTTCAATTGAAGTGAAAATAGTTTTGGAGTCCTTTTTTTTTGATTGAATCATTTTGACACAAACGTCCCGCAGTGGGCGGATGCTTCCCCATTGGTCAGACATGTTTGAGTGACAAGACTGTCCACACCAATGATCGTATCAGCTTTAGTTTTTGAAAATAATGATCCCCATGGAGGGAGGACCTGGATCTTTTACGTTTTAAAGGTTTTTTCTTTCTCCATCAGATTTTCTTTGTTGGCACTCTTACCTCTTGCACACTTTTTCATAATCATAGTTTAAAAGTTCGTTAAATCAGCAGGCAAACACCGCAGCATACTATGTCAGTTGCACCAATGGCACGCAGCGCTACAAATCACGTGATGTTATTCAACAAATCAGACCTAGATATGCGAAGAACAGCTGCTGCTCTCAATATTCACGGGGTGGACACGGGGTGAAGACGGCGATACATCCATGGAAAACCACACGAAATATTATGAGCTAAATAAGACGCTTCCACATGGGTAGGTAAGTGTTAATGTTGTTGGAAAATGCTAGCTATGCTATTTATTTGATGTATAGCCTTTGGCGAGGCGACGTTTATTACGTGTAAAGGTAGCGCTAACTGCTAACCGTTAGCCTAATCCTAGCTCTTGTTAATGTAGTAGTATGGTATGCCACCACTGTAGAAGACAGGTGGACCTGCTACCTGGCACCCTTTCCGGCTCGTTGACCAATCAGTGCATGGGGTGAAGGGATAAAAGGAGGCTGTGCCCCTCCCTCGTTCTCTCACTTCCTGGCTCGAAGGCCCACCCGCTTCCTGGCCGCACGTTACCTTCTCCGCTCCCGTCGCGGTGGACCCTTTTGGTCAAGGTGGTTGCTGTCCTGCTGCAGTCGGTATGGATGACTTAACACATAGGCATAAACACTGTAGGTACTGCTCTGGCCATAACCTGTTAGCCTAGGAGTTAAATTAGCTCTTTGTTCATTTTCTTAGCAGACCCTGAACGCATCACCAGCCAAACAGTAGAGGCTCTGCTTGTTGCTCCTCTGAGCAGACCCTCCTCGCTCTTCCCTTCTGGTGGACGCTCGCTGGTCGGGACCGGCTGAACTCTCCGGACGCTTCGCCGAACCTTTTCTGTGTGTGTGGCGGCTGCTTTGCCCGGGATCCTCCGGTTTGGCCGCGCTGCGGCGGACTGTCTGGCTGTGCTTGAGGCTCCTGCCCCCTTTGGCTGCTGCATGCCGCTTCGCTGCTACCTGTTCTGTTTAACTGTCTCCTGCAAGCAATTGCTTTCCACACTGTAACGGATGGTCGCTGGCTGCGCTTGACGCTTCTGCCTCCCTTTGCTGCTGCATGCCGCTTTGCTGCCACCTGCTTTCCGGACTGTCTCTCGCTAGTAGCAGCTCGGCCCCTGGGTTTCCGGGGACCGGTTTCTCTCTCCATAACCAGCGTTAGTGGCGCCGGTCTTATCGGCCGTGTGCGCTGGGTGTGGATGTGTGGACTAGGACAGTTTGAATGGTCGTACCTGGTTTCTGGCTGTGTGGGTGAGCGTATGAGTGTATGTGTGTGGGGGGTTTAGCGGGGTCAGACGATCTTAATTGTCTCCTTGTATTTTTCTTTTTTTTTAATTTATTGGTTGATTTTCCTTACTTTTCCTCATCATGAAATGGCTAATGTTAAATTGTTATGTATCTCTGGCCAGAGACTTTTGTTTGTTTTCTATTTCTTTGCTCTTTTTGTTTTGGTTCTTTTTAAAGTAAAAGTTTGTTAAACTGAATATTAATTAATTGAACAATTCTTTTTGTCTGATTTCTGTGGATTTCTAGTCTTAGGTTGTGCAGTTATATCTTTATTTTTTTTGGTTGCTTTATTTTGATGCCTATATTTTATCTATTTGTATTATTGTGTAGTTTGATTATGTGTTTTACAAGTGACTAATTGTGCTTCTTTCTCCTTCCCCTCTAGTTGCTGAGAGCCAGCGGTGGTGGTGTCCCGGGTGTCGGTTTCCCCTCTGTGTGCTGTGATTCTGTGTGCTGTGATCCCGGGTGTAGGTTTTCTTATTATTGCACTTCACCCTTTTTCTTGTGTGTCACGTACGAGTGGGGTGTTCAGTTTTTTTGGATTCCCTTTTCCCCCTGATTACCCCGCACCTCCGCTTGGCCTCAGCTGCTTAAGAAGGATTAGCAAGTTAGTTTATTTGAATTGTTTATTTGAATTGTATTTTAATTAATTAATTAATTTTAATCAACTGGACCCAGCCGACGTGAGGAAGACCCTACTCAAGGTGAACCCCAGGAAAGCTGCAGGGTCAGACAACATACCCGGGCGCGTGCTCAGAGACTGTGCAGACTCACTCACTGACGTCCTCACAGACATCTTCAACACCTCTCTGAACCAAGCCATCTTACCAGCAAGTTTCAAAGCTACCACCATTGTACCACTACCAAAGAAGTCACCAGCATCATCACTGAACGACTACAGACCCATAGCACTCACTCCCATCATGATGAAGTGCTTTGAGAGACTGGTAAAGGTCCATCTAACATCCATTCTCCCCACCACTCTGGACCCATACCAATTTGCCTACCGCCCCAAGCGCTCCACTGATGACGCCATAGCAACAGCACTCCACCTCTGCTTGGCTCATCTGGAGAACAAAAACAGTCATGCACGGATGCTGTTCATTGACTTCAGCTCTGCGTTTAACACCGTCATCCCCCAACATCTGGTGAACAAGCTGAGTACAATAGGCATTAGCACTTCACTGTGCAACTGGCTGCTGGACTTTCTTACAAACAGACCGCAGACAGTCAGAGTCGGAAACAACTCCTCAGCGACCACCATCATAAACACCGGGGTGCCGCAAGGATGTGTGCTATCCCCCCTGCTGTTCACGCTGATGACCCACGACTGCTGTGCCAGATTTGAAACGAATCACATCATCAAGTTTGCAGACGACACAACAGTGGTGGGCCTCATCAAAGACAACGATGACTCAGCATACAGAGAGGAGGTGCAGCAACTCATCGCCTGGTGTGAGAAGAACAATCTGCTTCTCAACGTAAACAAAACAAAAGAAATTACTGTGGACTTCAGAAAGAAACAACCAACACACATCCCACTCATCATCAACGGCAGTGCAGTGGAAAGTGCAAAGCACAAAGTTCCTGGGAGTGCACATCACAGATGACCTCTCATGGACCACCAACACCACTGCGCTAGTCAAGAAGGCGCAGACAAGACTCCACTTCCTGAGAAGGTTGAGAAGAGCTGACCTTTCCACCTCTGCTCTCACCATCTTCTACAGAGGTGCTATTGAGAGCATCCTGACCAGCAGCGTCTCTGTTTGGCACGGCAGCTGCCTAGCTGCAGACAAAAAGGCGCTACAGAGGGTGGTGAGGACTGCAGAAAAGATCATCAGGTCACCCCTACCAGACATCCATGAACTGTACACTACACTGTTCCAAGAGGGCAATGAACATCATCAAAGACATAACTCATCTAGCACACAGACTGTTCTCCCTTCTACCATCAGGGAAGCGGTACTGCAACCTGCGGTCCCGCACAAGTAGACTGAGAAACAGCTTTTTTCCACAAGCCATCAGACTCATCAACACACTGAAGAAAAACCACATGAACATTCCAAGGTCACTGGATGACATTCCATGAACATTTCCTTCACCATACCACTGGCACTTTACTCTTGTACTTTGTACACAGACCTACACTTTCACTTTACTATGACCACTGATTGTACTGTTATGTGTGTGTGTGTGTGTGCGTGTGGTTGTGTATTATGTCAGTATTTGCACACTGTGTGTGTGTGTGCGTGTGCGTGTGTGTGTGTGGTGGGGGGGGGAGAGATTTTTGTCTATGTCTTTTTACATGTCTTTTTAACTGCACATTGGAGACTGGTAAAACGCAATTTCAGACTTCTGTGCTAACCCTGTTACATAGATTTTTGACAATAAAGTTGAACTTGAACTTGAACTTGAACTAATGAGTACTATGTTTGTTAAATAAATGAATTGATTGTGAAACTTGTGAACCGCGTCTCTGGCCCTCACTTAGTGTAACGTCCCTGTGTGCCTTCGTTATTATCACTATTTAGAACTCCCAGGGTGAAATTCCCAGGGTGGCGTTGTCGGTCCTCATTCCATGTTAATCAATTTGGATTTTTGAGGAAGAAGCAGAGTTCTCCCTCGTATCGCCACAACTTGGCGTTGTCGGCAGGATATATTCAGTGAGGGCAGAGACGTGTGTTTGTAGGTTTTGTCTTTTATCTTTTGGATTTCCTGATCATCAAACAGCTGCAGGTGGTGAGTGTATCGAGTTTTGAGGCGAAGCAGCAATGGGTTTTCCTGTTTCTAGCAGTAACATTAGCGTCCGTGGTTTGTTGATAACAGTAAAGTAATGGAAGAAGAGCTGCGAGAATTGAGGGACTTAGTGGCACAGTTGAGGGCGGAGAAGGACGGGTTGCGGCAGGAGCAGGCTGCGGCCATGCCTGGTCCTAGTGCCGCAACTCCCATTCCCGCCAATCCTCCCCCAGCCCCGTCCACTACTAGCGCTCCTGTAACAGAGAGGCTGATCTTGGTTCCCCGAGATAGGAAATGTCCAGTGTTTAGGGGTAGGTCAGGCCTGGGGCTAGAAGATTGGATTGAAGAAGTTCAGGCTTGCATGAGGGCTCGCCACCTGTCCACTTCTGATCAGGCATTCTTCCTTTTTGACCATTTAGAGGGAGAGGCACGCGAAGAGATAAAATATCGTTCAAGCACGGAAAGAAGTGATCCAGCTAGGATTATTGCTGTTCTGCGAGAGTTGTATGGTTCTTCGGATTCCTACGTTGCCTTACAGGAAGCGTTTTTTTCGAGACGGCAACAAGAAGGGGAGTCACTTCAGGAGTTCTCCCTCGCACTGATGAGTTTGATGGCCTCGGTGAAACAATGTGCTCCGAGTGAGATGTCAAATGCAGACGTTCTGTTGCGTGATCAGTTTGTCGAAAACGTTATTGACGGTTCCCTCCGCCGACAATTAAAACAACTTATACGCAGGCAGCCTGTCGTCTCTCTGATTGAAGTAAGGGCAGAAGCCATTAGGTGGGAGCGGGAGGGGTTGCCAGGAGGTGCGCGGGGCCGGAGCCACTCAGTTCCTTCAGTGCTGGGTTTGCAGTACGGTGTTCAGGGTACCCCTCCGGTGGCTAGTTCAACCCAGCCTTCTGAGCTGCATGAGGTGAGAGAGATGTTGAAGCTCCAACAGGAACAGCTGAACCGACTCACCGAAACCATTGCCCAGCTGCAGCCTAGTCAGCAACGTACCCATCCCCCTTACCGTGGCCCTATTATCTGTAGGCGGTGCCAGCAACCTGGCCATTTTGCAAGGGAGTGTGATGAGGTGCGTGGCCCTCCTCGTCCTCGAACTTCAGCTTTCCCTCGGCAAGGCACGCAACGCGAGCCAGCTCAGCATCTGGGAAACTAGTACCCGCCGAACTGCGGAGCCAAAGTTCGGGGGGGGCAACCACTGGCTCACCAGTTAATTTAGGGGACGGTGATGATGCGGAGTTAGTTGCTACTTGTCCACATGTGGACGTAGTCATGGGGGGAGTAATGGTTCCTTGCTTAGTGGACACTGGGTCTATGGTGTCCACTGTCACGGAGACCTTTTTCCGTCAGCACTTTGAGGCTTGGGGCCAAGAGAAGCTTCGCTCCTGCCATTGGCTGCAGCTTCGAGCAGCCAATGGTTTGCCTATTCCCTACCTTGGCTATTTGGAGCTTGAAGTTGAGCTCTGTGACCGGTCGTTGCCCAGATGTGGGGTACTGGTGGTTAAGGACCCTCCGGGGGAGGCATCTCCTCAGGCCCCTGGAATTTTGGGGATGAACATCTTACGAAGATGTTACAGTATGCTCTTTGGGCAACATGGCCTTGCCCTGTTTGATCTGTCGACAGTTACTGGAGCACCAAAATCTGTGGTGCAGGCATTGCAGAAATGCCATCAGGTGACTTTGGACCCTCCTTTGGAAGCTGGTGGTATGGTCAAGGTGCGTGGCAAGAAGGCTTGCCGCATCCCTGGCGGCACCATGAAATTTGTTTCTGCCACATGTTCTGCACAGTATTCTGGCACCACTGTGCTCTTTGAACCTTTGGAACGGGGCCTTCCTGCTGGACTGCTAGCCTCTCCAGCACTGGTTCAAGTTGAGAGGGGTACTGCTTACATCTCTATTGTGAATGTGGGTTCTTCTGA
The DNA here is from genome assembly GCF_027409825.1 of Scomber japonicus. Taxonomy (NCBI): domain Eukaryota; kingdom Metazoa; phylum Chordata; class Actinopteri; order Scombriformes; family Scombridae; genus Scomber; species Scomber japonicus. The sequence goes on from NC_070588.1 coordinate 33,249,470, forward strand.
TGTCCTGCTTTACCCACGAACAGTAGTAGGTGTGTTGAGTGAGGTCCGCGTGGTGAGTTTGCCCTCTGGGGTTAACGAGGTCCCATCTCATGTGGCTACCATGGCATCCCAGGTTGTGCTCCCTACACAGTCGGCCCAGATAGGCGGGGTTGATCTGTCTGTTTTGTCAGGCGAGGAGCAGAAGGAAGCACAAGCTCTTCTTTTGAAATATTCTTCTGTCTTTTCTGCGCATGATGGTGACTTGGGATGCACGGACTTGATTGCTCACGAAATTCCTTTGTTGGACGACACTCCCATACGCCAGCGCTATAGGCGGATTCCACCATCGGAATATGAGGTGGTCAAAGAGCATATCAACCAGCTGCTTAGTGCCCTGGTCATTAGGGAAAGCAGCAGTCCTTTCGCATCACCTATCGTGCTGGTTAAGAAGAAGGATGGGAGTCTGCGCTTGTGTGTGGACTACCGGCTACTTAACAGCAAAACCAGGAAGGACGCGTTTCCACTTCCCCGTATTGAGGAATCATTGGATGCGCTGACAGGAGCCCGCTGGTTCTCCACAATGGATTTAGCCAGCGGGTATAATCAGGTTCCAGTTGCTGATGTCGACCGACCTAAGACTGCCTTTTGCACTCCCTTCGGCCTTTTCGAGTGGAATCGTATGCCCTTTGGGCTATGCAATGCGCCTAGCACCTTCCAGCGGCTCATGCAAAGGATTTTCGGAGACCAACAATGTCAGTCCTTGCTTTTATATCTGGACGACATTGTGGTCTTCTCTTCCACTTTCCACCAACACTTAGAGCGGCTGGAGGTGGTGCTGCAGCGGTTACAACAAGAGGGCCTGAAGGCAAAGCTGTCAAAATGTGCATTTTTCCAGCAAGAGGTGCGGTACTTAGGGCATGTCATTTCCGCCCATGGCGTTTCCACTGACCCAAGCAAAGTGGCGGTGGTGGCCAACTGGAAACCCCCTACTACCATCTTGGAGCTGCGGTCCTTTCTTGGATTCGCTAGCTATTATCGTCGCTTCGTGGAGGGTTTCGCCAAACTGGCTGCCCCTCTCCATCGCCTTGTGGCAGAGCTAGGGGGATCAAAGTCCAAGCGTTCTGAGCATTGGGTTTCAGAAAAATGGACGGTAGAACATCAGCAGGGTTTTGAGGCCTTAAAGTCCAAGCTCACTACCGCTCCTGTGCTGGCGTATGCCGACTTCTCCTTACCCTTTATTCTGGAGGTGGATGCAAGTCATGGGGGCTTGGGCGCCGTACTCTCCCAAGAGCAGGAAGGGAAAGTTAGGCCCATAGCATTTGCAAGCAGAGGTTTGAGACCGACGGAGCGCAACCCAGCCAATTATAGTTCCATGAAGCTAGAGTTTCTGGGGCTAAAATGGGCTATGACAGAGAAATTCCGTGAATATTTGTTGGGCCACAAATGCATTGTCTTCACAGACAACAACCCTCTCAGCCATTTGTCCTCGGCTAAACTTGGTGGCCTGGAGCAACGTTGGGCAGCCCAACTTGCAGTCTTCGATTTCGAGATACGTTACCGCCCCGGCAAGAGTAACGCAAACGCAGATGCTCTGTCTCGCCTTCATCCACCATGCGTGGTAGACCTTGAAATGATAGTCTCCGGTACACCACTCCCACAACCCTTGAAGCACACTCTACAAGCTCGAGGTCCTGATGCCTGTCAGGCTGCCGTCATGGCCCTGCCTCCCCATCAGCCTGCTGATATTGGTGCATTGCAGCAGGCTGACCTAGTGATGTCGGAGGTTTTAGCATTCTGGCGGCAGAAGCGATACCCTAGCCGTGAGGAACGCAAACAGTTATCCCAGCTAGCTCTGGCGCTCCTCAAACAGTGGGATCGGCTGACTGAACAGGCTGGGGTGGTATACAGGCAGGTCTCGCGCTCCGATGGTGGAGAAACAACTCTCCAGGTAGTGTTGCCGGCTGCCCTGAAAGAGCGAGTCTTCACTGAGGTACACCAAAACCATGGTCACCAAGGGGTGGATAGGACCTTGGAATTGCTTAGGCAACGGTGTTATTGGCCGGGGATGTCCTCCGATGTGAGACGCTGGTGTCAAACCTGCGAGAGGTGCCAAGTGGCCAAGGATTCTAGGCCTTTGGCCCGTACTTTCCTGGGGCATTTGCTAGCTTCAGAGCCGAATGAAATTTTGGCTATCGACTACACTCTGCTTGAACCAACCCATAATGGGCTTGAGAGCGTACTTGTGTTGACGGACATTTTCAGCAAATACACCCTTGCTGTTCCCACCCGTGATCAACGAGCCTCCACTGTGGCTCAAGTGCTAGTCACCGAGTGGTTTTCACGGTTCGGTGTCCCAGCGCGGATCCATCCAGTTGGTGCTGTTAAGGGATTTTGGCGGGAGAGGTCGTCACAAGATACATGATAAGTGGAACTCAGTGGTGCATAAGGTGATTAAAGCTCCGCTGTACCGGTACCTTTGCCCTCTCGTCCCTTTGCACCTCTGGCCATTACACCCCCAGAAAGTGATACAACTGCTGGCCACCGGACAGAACGACCAAGGTTGGCACTTCCTGCCAACAGGATGACACCCCTAGCCTCTACTCATTCCCCCCCTTTAGCAGTTTATACTTCAGGGAGCAATGATACTGCAATGCGGCGGACGGCCCGAGCGACAGCTGGCCGCCATTCGAACCCCCATCACCTTCCCAGGCCTACCAATGAGTTGGTTCAGGCGAGGCCCTCACCCTCGCAGGTAAATGCTGTGTCTGCTTTCTTTAGGCCTTGGCATTAGCTTTTGGATCATTAGAGTACATCATCGGGTCGACGATGAAAATGGAGGGGGTGAATTGTAGTAGTATGGTATGCCACCACTGTAGAAGACAGGTGGACCTGCTACCTGGCACCCTTTCCAGCTCGTTGACCAATCAGTGCATGGGGCGAAGGGATAAAAGGAGGCTGTGCCCCTCCCTCGGTCTCTCACTTCCTGGCTCGAAAGCCCGCCCGCTTCCTGGCCGCACGTTACCTTCTCCGCTCCCGTCGAGGTGGACCCTTTTGGTCAAGGTGGTTGCTGTCCTGCTGCAGTCGGTATGGATGACTTAACACATAGGCATAAACACTGTAGGTACTGCTCTGGCCATAACCTGTTAGCCTAGGAGTTAAATTAGCTCTTTGTTCATTTTCTTAGCAGACCCTGAACGCATCACCAGCCAAACAGTAGAGGCTCTGCTTGTTGCTCCTCTGAGCAGACCCTCCTCGCTCTTCCCTTCTGGTGGACGCTCGCTGGTCGGGACTGGCTGAACTCTCCGGACGCTTTAAGTTAAGTACAGGAACACTGCTGCTTCGCCGAACCTTTTCTGTGTGTGTGGCGGCTGCTTTGACCGGGATCCTCTGGTTTGGCCGCGCTGCGGCGGACTGTCGCTGACTGTGCTTGAGGCTCCTGCCCCCTTTGGCTGCTGCATGCCGCTTCGCTGCTACCTGTTCTGTTTAACTGTCTCCTGCAAGCAATTGCTTTCCACACTGTAACGGATGGTCGCTGGCTGCGCTTGACGCTTCTGCCTCCCTTTGCTGCTGCATGCCGCTTTGCTGCCACCTGCTTTCCGGACTGTCTCTCGCTAGTAGCGGCTCGGCCCCTGGGTTTCCGGGGACCGGTTTCTCTCTCCATAACCAGCGTTAGTGGCGCCGGTCTTATCGGCCGTGTGCGCTGGGTGTGGATGTGTGGACTAGGACAGTTTGAATGGTCGTACCTGGTTTCTGGCTGTGTGGGTGAGCGTATGAGTGTATGTGTGTGGGGGGTTTAGCGGGGTCAGACGATCTTAATTGTCTCCTTGTATTTTTCTTTTTTTTTTTAATTTATTGGTTGATTTTCCTTACTTTTCCTCATCATGAAATAGGTAATGTTAAATTGTTAAGTATCTCTGGCCAGAGACTTTTGTTTGTTTTCTATTTCTTTGCTCTTTTTGTTTTGGTTCTTTTTAAAGTAAAAGTTTGTTAAATTGAATATTAATTAATTGAACAATTCTTTTTGTCTGATTTCTGTGGATTTCTAGTCTTAGGTTGTGCAGTTATATCTTTATTTTTTTTGGTTGCTTTATTTTGATGCCTATATTTGATCTATTTGTATTATTGTGTAGTTTGATTATGTGTTTTACAAGTGACTAATTGTGCTTCTTTCTCCTTCCCCTCTAGTTGCTGAGAGCCAGCGGTGGTGGTGTCCCGGGTGTCGGTTTCCCCTCTGTGTGCTGTGATTCTGTGTGCTGTGATCCCGGGTGTAGGTTTTCTTATTATTGCACTTCACCCTTTTTCTTGTGTGTCACGTACGAGTGGGGTGTTAAGTTTTTTTGGATTCCCTTTTCCCCCTGATTACCCCGCACCTCCGCTTGGCCTCAGCTGCTTAAGAAGGATTAGCAAGTTAGTTTATTTGAATTGTATTTTAATGAGTACTATGTTTATTAAATAAATGAATTGATTGTGAAACTTGTGAACCGCGTCTCTGGCCCTCACTTAGTGTAACGTCCCTGTGTGCCTTCGTTATTATCACTATTTAGAACTCCCAGGGTGAAATTCCCAGGGTGGCGTTGTCGGTCCTCATTCCATGTTAATCAATTTGGATTTTTGAGGAAGAAGCAGAGTTCTCCCTCGTATCGCCACATTAACAACTCCTGCTCGCTCAATCAATCCGTCAATTAAGCTATATGTGCTTGCAGTGGAGTTTCTCCTGTTTAATTTTGATGTGCAGTATGACTGTATTTCTACATAATTTTATTTTTATTATTATTTTATTAACTTTTACTGCGGAGAGTCTTCAGGGTCCCCCAATTGGGGGACCTTGGAGTGTAACATTAAGAGCTTGTTAAGCCACGCACTCACGGTGTGTGAGTATGTATAATTAACGTTACTGGTTATTTTATTGGTGTTACCTTTATACCCAGAGAGAGGGATAACAGAAGGAATTTAAATGATCTAAAAACATGGTTCTCTGTAGTATACCCCAGTCAACAAATTTTAAACAGTGAAGTAAACTACCCTGAAATGTTGTTGAGCATAATTGTATATTTTAATAGTTAGGCTAATAATGTATTGATTCATTACATACAAAATGCTGCCTAAGTTTAAGTTGTATTTAAACCAGCTTCGTGCCATATCAATTATGTGAAAGTTGAATTCATTTCATTTAGCACTAACGGACGAACAATATTCCCACTAGGTAATACTCCCATGCCGGACAATGAGAAATGGTGCTCAAACCATACACTGTTGGTGAGTTAACTTTATTCTAATATCTAACTGTTAATAAACAAGAATGCTTAGTAACATATTTACAGAAACAAATAACATCTGTGACGTCTCTGCATTTGGGGCCAGTGGGGCTTGGCCCCACCAGATGGTGCTGTTGAGCACTATGCAGGCTCAAAATAATTGTGAATAGAATTGGTCTTCTGAAAACATGTCCAAATTAAAAGACCTGGAAGAACAGATCAAAGCACTAGATCAGGAAAATGCTCGATCCCCATCTACAACTCTACACAGAAAAATAACAACATTGAAGTATGAATACAATCAAATTATGTCTGTGAAAATAAGTAAAGCATTCCTGTATACCAGACAAAGGTTCTTCGAATTTGGGGATAAACCACATAAATTATTAGCTCGTCAGCTCCGAAAAATGGAGAACGATAGGACAATACATAAAGTAAAAGCCTGTGATAACACAATACTCACAAAACCCAAAGATATTAATAACAGGTTCCTCGAATTTTACACAGACTTATATACTTCTAAATCCACCTCAGAGTCCGAGATTATTAATACGTTTTTAGATAAATGTAACCTTCCCAAGTTAGGTGCTGAAGATTCTAAATCGCTAAATGCGGAGCTCACAATCATAGAGGTTTAGTCTGCTATTGCCTCATTAAAAGGTAATAAATCACCAGGTCCTGATGGACTCCCTGGAGAACAATATAAAACGTATGGTGAAAAGTTATCTCCTTATTTATTAAAGATATTCAAACATGCTCAGGAAAGCGGTGCTTTACCACCAATGCTAACAGAAGCTGTGATCACGGTCATTCATAAGAAAGGGAAAGACCCACAGGAAGTAGGTGCGTATCGCCTTATTTCACTTTTGAATGTTGACGGGAAGCTATTTGCCAAAATACTTGCTAATAGACTGAACCCCCTGTTGGAGGGGTTGGTTCACCCAGACCAGACGGGTTTTGTACCTAATAGAAACTCTACTTTCAATCTGAGACGCCTCTTTAATATCATGTATACAAAAAGAGAACCAAACTCTGATCTCGTTATACTTGCGCTTGATCAGATTGAGTGGCGATACTTATTTGAAGTTCTTAGTAGGTTCAATCTCGGAGATGTTTTCTTGTCACTAATTAAATTTATCTACAAAAACCCTACAGCCCAAATCCTAACCAACCGAACACTATCCTCCCCGTTTAAGTTATGTAGAGGGACGAGGCAGAGATGCCCCCTCTCCCCTTTGATTTTTGCTCTCGCTATCGAGCCATTGGCACAAAGTATTAGACTTGACCCTCAGATACATGGATACACCACTAAAGATACATTTAGTAAAATATCATTGTATGCAGATGATATTCATCTTTATTTAACACGTCCACAAATGACTATTCCGGCACTTTTAGATAAAAATCAATTTATTCTGTACTTTTGCAGGATATCGGATTAATTGGACAAAAAGTGTCTTAATGCCAGTCCATACGGATGATCTTACATTCCTGACCAATCTCCCATTTAAAATTTCCTCGGAAAAATGTACCTATTTAGGAATAGAAGTGACAAGGCAGTATACTTCTCTCTTTCAACAAAACTTTCCTCCTTTAATAGATAAACTGCAATTAAACAATTAGACTCTGTAATTACTCCATTTTTGTGGGGACACAAAGCTCCCAGAATAGGTAAGAAATATCTCTGTAGGCCTAAATCTGTAGGAGGATTAGCACTCCCAAATGTTTTGTTTTATTACTGGGCCTCGGCGATTAAGACTTTTATTTTTTGGCTAAACACCACAAAGTCCCCACCTAATTGGCTACTGATGGAACAGGAGGAATGTTATCCATATTCACTGGCTACAATTCTATTATCGCCAACTAAGATCGGTAGGTTATTATATAACAACAATCCTATTATTCATAACATGATTTGTATCTGGAAACAAATCAAATCCAGTTATAATTTAAAAAACATATCTTCTGCATTACCCATAGATAGAAACCCCACTTTTGTCCCGTCTTGTCTGGGTGGAGCCTTCTGGAATCAGAAAGATATTAAATGTGTTGGAGATCTGTATATACAAGGTGTATTTGCCTCGTTTTCTCAATTACAGCAGAAATTTGGATTGGAAAATAATAATTTCTTTCAATATCTGCAAATCAGAGATTATATACGTAAACACTTGGAGGATTTTCAGACCGAATCAAAAACTTTAATAGATGACTGTCTGAAATTGCCAATAAATGAACCTAAATTTCGTATCTATAATAATCTCCTGTCATTAAGTCCCCACCATACCCATATGCATAAAAGCAAATGGGAGAAAGAATTTGGCGAACCGATCACAGATGATCTATAGGACAGAGCCCTTGAGAAGATCAACACCTGTTCACACAGTGCAAGACACTGTCTTATTCAATTTAAAATTATACACATGCTCCACTTCTCAAAGGAAAAATTACATAATATATATCCAGAAGTATCACCTATGTGTGATAAATGCAAAGCTTCCATTGCAACCCATCTACATAGTTATGTACTATGCCCCAAAATTTACTCTTTCTGGGCTGGTGTTTTTGATATAATGTCCGAGGTTATGAGGTTTGTGATAAAGCCAGAACCTTTAATTATTCTCGGGGTGTCTGAAACCTTGAAAAAATTAAGCAAAGCACAACAATGCTTTATTTCATATGATCTTATAATAGCGAAAAAAAATATTCTTTTACTATGGAAGAGTAAAAATACACCAACATCTAAGATGTGGTTAGAGGAATTAACTAATACACTCCATCTGGAAAGAATAAGACATGTCCTGAAAGACAGACTCAACATTTTGACGCAACTTGGCAACCTCTCTTTTTTTTAAAGTATATTTTTTTGGGCTTTTGCCTTTAATGTACAGGACAGTGAAGATAGACAGGAATCAGGAGGTAGAGAGAGGGGGAATGACACGCAGGATAAGACCGCTTGGCTCGGGATTCGAACCGGGATCACCTGCAACGAGGACTATAGCCTCGACACATGGGGTGGGCGCTCTACCCGCTGAGCTATGCTCAACCCCGACCTCTTATACAGTACAATAGAATAATATTCAATAAATATCAATTATTAATTATCAATTAGGCAATTTCGTCATAAACATTTATGCATAATCCAAAGGCTTTGCCAAAGCCAAGATCTAATTTCTCTAATTTCTCTAAACGGGACTGAAATAGGGCCGTGTCAGACCTGAGGCCTGTACTACGAAGCTGGATTAACATACCCAGGATATCTCTCCGTTACCTGGATTGATTTATCCAGATATTCACAGTCTAGGATAAGCGGTACTATGAAGCTGGTTATCAACTCGGTAAATCAACCCAGGGTTTTCCAATCTGGATCACTGCACGCTCACATAAAGGGGAGGTGTTTGCAGCGTCTGACCAATCACAAACATGGAGAAACCCTGCAGAGCAGACTACTTTACCCTTTACCATGGAGGAGCAGACAATTATTCTTCAACTATATGAAGAATTCAAACATCATCCAGGCCAAAAGTAACACTGATGCAGCAAAAACCAGGAAGGAATGCTGGCAGAAAATAGCTGACTCTGTTAATGTGTAAATCAGTGGTTCTTAACCTTGTTGGAGGTACCGAACCCCACCAGTTTCATATGTGCATTCACCGAACCCCTCTTTAGTGAAAAATAAAATATGATTATTTTTCAAATTCAAGACATAGATATATTTTTTGTACTGGTACACAAAATGAGCCGTGCATGAACATCACCTTGTTCAAAGAACAAAACCAACACAATGAATAAACTCACAACAAATTACATACCTGCAAACAGTGACTTCTGCTGTTGCCTTTGAGAGACCAGTTCAGATATGCGTGGCTTCACCTTGGCAAGTGCCACTCTCATGTCATTTTCAAAAAAAATGAGGCTCTGCCGAACCCCTGAGACCGACTCACCGAACCCCTAGGGTTCGATCGAACCCAGGTTAAGAACCACTGGTGTAAATTCATGAGATCATACAATATTAATTTATCAGACAATATAAACGGACAGCACTCTGATCACACAATGTCACTTTATTACGGCACAGACGTTTGGGGCAGAGTGCTTCCTCAGTGCCCTTCCTCTCATAAGAGACATTAAGTTAGTTTAATATTCAACATTCAAAATACAAACCTATTATGCGCCTCAACCATTTGAGTGAATGATGTCAAACCAACTGTATAATATACAGAATAATATCCTTCATGTGCCTCAAGGCTTATTTTACAAATATATATTTGTCAATTTTTTACAATTACAATAAATAAATACAGTTATTATGCTCCCTGACACTCCTAAGCGCTCCTCTCACGATCCGCGCACCAATGTTGACAGGATCTTTTAAGAATGGGCAGGTCATTTTCTAAGAGAGCTGATTGGTCAGGAGGTGGTGCGTTTGTACTCATTGATCTCTTATCCAGAACATAACCTGCTCCGGAGCAGCTGTTCAGCATAAGTTACCATGGTGATTTACCCCGGTAAGAAGTGAACCAGCCTCGTAGTACGGAAAACCCAGAGTTAACCCTGAAGTTACCTCGATAAGAGAAAATCCAGCTTCGTAGTACAGACCTCTGGACGAGAATGAGGACTCAGATGCAGAGGCTTACGTTTGGTAACTAATAAAGTCTGCCTAAACTCCCTGACAGGGTGACAAAAATAAACAGGGAGTAACTCTTTCTAGAAAACAAAAACACTCCTAACAAGGAGGAAAAAAGGCCAATAAAACAAAAGGACTAAAACAGAAAATCACTCCACTAGGAGGAAAACAAAAACTCTAAGCAACTAAACTGGTACTACGCTAAAACTATGAAATGATTACAAACAAAAATCGCTCACAAGGAGGCAAAAACACTGGCTTACGTGACAATAACAAGGCTGAGAAATTACACGGGCTGAGGTGACTGGCTGGGGTGCACGATGGAACGAGACACTCTGGCACAAGACAAGGAAAGACGCAGACTATAAAACACATGAGGGTAATGGGGAACAGGTGGACACAATCAGGAATCAGGGAAGACAATCAGACCTGTGACACATGAGGAAGGGCAAGTGACCTGAAACGAGAGGAGAGTTAATTTTCAAAATAAAACAGGAAGTCACGAGACAAAACCCCAGGACGAGACAAACCTCACCGCAGAGTGACAGGCCGGCCCATGAGCCTTTGTTTAAGTGATGAGCCACTAAAATCATAGTGCGCATGTCCAAAACTGCTCTCAGTAGACGGCCTTGGGGCACAGTTATTGTGGCCCCAAGGCCGAAATCATCCAATTAAAATATTGGAATCACATACGTCAAGACGTAAACACGTCAACACGTTCAGTTTTAGCAGTTGGTAGTATAGAGCAGCAAGCTAGGTTGATTTTCATCGCGAGCAAAAAGACAATAATAGCAAACCAACAATATGAATGATGTAGATTCTTTGATAAAGGGTAAATTTAGCACTTTGCCACTTGAGCAAAAATTAGAAATTAAACGTCTGGGACCGCATCAGCTGGTGGATTTTAACATCGTTCAAGCGGAAAAGGACAAAACCCGCTCCTTCAACCCTGAATGGTTCAAAAGGAAAAAATGGCTAACTGCCTGTGTGACCAGAAAATCACTGTTTTGCTTTCCTTGCCTGCTGTTCGGAGGAGATACTACATGGACTACAGTCGGATTCAAAGATTTGAAGCATCTTTCAGAACATCTGGCCAAACATGAGAGCAGTGGTTCACATGTTGAGAATTCCCTGAAACTGGGTTTGCTTGGCACTGCTAACATCGCTGTACAGTTGAATTCCGCTCATAAACGTGCCATTGAACTGCACAATCAACAAACTGAGGAAAACAGGTATGTGCTTGGAAGAATTATTACATGCCTAAAACTCTGTGGTAAATGCGAAATCGCCTTACGGGGGCGTGATGAATCAGCTGCTTCGGTGAACCCGGGCATTTTGAGTCTGATTCCAGACTCAAAAGACATTATGAATCACAGCCGTACTTCAAAGGGACCTCAGCGACTATTCAAAATGAACTTCTGCAGTGTATGTTTAATGTATATCAGGAAGAAGTTGTAAAGCAGGTGTCTGATACTCCCTTTGTGGCTGTGCAAGCAGACGAAAAACAGGAGATGTCTCATGTAAATCGCAGGTAGTGGTTGTACTGCGTTACATGACTGGAACAACAGTGAAAGAGAGGTTTTGGAGATTCATTGAAGTGATGGACAAAACGGCACCAGGTCTTGCTAGTGCAATACAAGAAGCCATCGAGCCATTGAGTTTAAGAGAAAAATTAATTGCACAAACATACAACGGTGCAGCAGTCATCCGTGGCGTTCAGACCCTGATCAGGGAGAAGTACCCAAACGCGCAATTCGTGCATTGCTACGCACACCAGCTAAATCTGACCTTGCAGCAGGTGTGCGCAACAAGAATTTCCGATCTAAAAGTATTCTTTGCTGATTTGTCCGCCTTTGCTACATTTTTTTCTAACTGGCCAAAAAGAACCGCTGCTCTCTCTGACACATCTGCTCGGCGCATCCCGAGGCCAGCAGCCACTCGGTGGAATTTCAAGAGCAGAACAGTGAATGCTGTTTGGGAGAACCGTGCAGATATCAAGAAGTGCCTGGATAATATCCGCACAGAACCTGGATGGGACAGCGTTACCATTCGTGAAGCATATGGTCTTGCCATGTACCTGGAGGATGACACATTTTTACAGTTTTTGCAGTTTTTCTATCAGCTTATGCCAGAAGTGGACATTCTGTACAACACACTGCAAAAACGAAGTGTTGATGCGACCATAGTCAACCGTGCTATGGACAGCTTCAAAGACAGTGTGAGTCGACTGAGAGAAAAAGTGGATGACATCGCTCAAGAGAGAGGGGCAGCGCCGAAGAAACGGAGGAAAAAAAACACTGCAGCAGTTATGAAGGAAGCTTGTGATACCGTGGTTGCTCAAGTGGAGGAGAGATTTTGCACGAGTGATCACCTTATAGCAGCACGGCTTGTGGACAGCACACTTTTCAGTAAGTTCAGCAAATCATTTCCATGTGCTGAATTTGAAGCAGCAAGTAAAATCTGGCCAATTGGAAATAAGGTTAAGCTAGAAACTGAGCTGAAATCCCTGTACAGTCACTCAGAGTTGCATGCTGGCAACACTCTGTCTCTGCTGCAGTTGATTTATGACAACAACCTACAGGATGCATTATCTGAAACTGTGTCACTGATCAAAGTCATCATCACAACACCAATGACCACAGCTGAGTCAGAGAGAAACTTTTCAACACTGAAAAGGATCAAGACATTTACAAGAAACACAATGGGGCAGCAGAGATTAAATGCACTGGCTATGTTGTCCATTGAAAATGAATTCATTCATGGATTAATGGACTTTGACAGACGGGTTATTGACAAGTTTGCCCAGATGAAAGATCGACGTGCATCATTTCTATTCAAGAAATGAACACTGGTGAGTGGCATTTTTATTTTGAAACATTCAAAGGTTTTATTCATAGCCTTAATATGTAAGGCTATGAATAAAAATGGATTGTTGTCATGAATCTGTGTTTCCTCCCCTCCCCCATGTCTGTGTCTCCCTAGGTCTCCCAGGTCTAACGAGCTGGCAGGTGTGCAGGCGACACACCTGTACAGTTGGTTTGACATCCTGAGATCAAAAGGTCAGGGAGCATAATAACTATTTATTTATTTATTGTAATTGTAAAAAATTGACGAAAAGATATATTTGTAAAATAAGCCTTGTGATACATGAGGGATATTAGTCTGTATATTATACAGTTGGTTTGACATCATTCACTCAAACGGTTGAAGCACATAATAGGTTTGTATTTTGAATGTTGAATATTAAACTAACTTAATGTCTCTTTGAAAGGAAGCGCTCTGCCCCAAACGTCTGTAAAGTGAGAGTGCTGTCCGTTTATATTGTCCGATAAATTAATATTGTATAATCTCATGAATTTACACATTAACAGAGTCAGCTATTTTCTGCCAGCATTCCTTCCTGGTTTTTGCTGCAGCAACAGTGTTGCTTTTGGCCTGGATGATGTGTTTGCATTCTTCATACTTTTGAAGAATAATTGTCTGCTCCTCCATGGTAAAGTAGTCTAGTACAGGCTTCTGTACTCTCATGCTGTGTTTCCTTTTGTGTGATACTAATCCTTACATTGTTTGCCCTGTGCCCAGGAGTGTCCTCCATCGCCCTGCTCGTGCCAGCTGGACCTGCTCCTGGCCTGCCTCCTTGCCGCCCAGCCTTGCCCCTTCGGCCCCCCATCCTGCCTCTCTCGTCCCTCGGCTCCCCTCACAGCTAACCCCCCTGGCCTCAGCCTTCACCGGCTTCACCCCTCCACCCTGAGCCTCCAGTATAGCCCAATAAAGCACTGTGATCTGGTCCTTATCTCCTGTGTCTCGCGTTTGGGTCCCTCTGTCAGTTGTCATTTACAACAATTGTGGTCTTTAATTGAATTAGAATTTATTGTGTAGGCGTTGCTGCTTGTGGATTGTAATAGTAATTTCAACTCCTTTGTAAATTACCCAACCTCCCACCTTCTCACCAAGCTGTCTAGACCTTATAATTGTGAATTCAGTTCCTTTGCATCTCTACTACCTGAGACACCCATTCAAACCTTGTGTATTTTAACCACTTAACACACGCCCCTGTTTTTCATGCTGTTAGCCTAAACGACATGCCCAAGTTGTGAGCAGCACAGATCCCACGTAGTTTGAGACTCAGAGATGTGTCTGGTATCATTGGAAAGGAAACACTCTCAGGATTCTTGTAAAAGTGTCTGTGTGATTCTGTGACTTACTGACAAAGAGTGGCAGAGGTTACAATGATGGGGTTGTTTACTCGCCCATAGGTTTGCCTTTACAATGACATGTGTACAGACATTCAGGGACCTCTCAGCAGGATATAGACACAATGAGGCCACAGCCACAGGTCTTGGCTTCATGCAGTCCAAATTTGGAGTCAAAAGACCAAAAGATGAATTTTTCAGAATTATTTTTCAACAGGTATGTCCATGCGTTTTCCTCAGGTCCTTTTTGGAGACTCCAAATGGACACTTGATTACCAAAGCTGTATAACCGCAATCAAACACCTATAACTTCACATCCCCTTTGCCTACAATCAGAATCTTGGTCTCTAATGAAAGCTGACGCCATATTATTATTACATATAACCATATTTTTTTGTTTGGCCATATCTATCTATCTATCTATCTATCTATCTATCTATCTGTTTATTTTGGTATAAGTCATATGTTAAGTCGAAGAAGAACCAACCGTGTACCAAAATGCCGAGTGCGTAATGATATGATATGGTTCAACTCTTTTATGCACAGGGCGCACGCCGGTTACGCTTGGAGTTTGTTTATGGACAGCCAAACTTAATAGCTTAGTGTCATACACCGTTGGAAACCTCAGACTATTGGCTAAAAGGTTATCAACTTCATTTCACCGAATATTTCCATAGGCTAGAACAGCAGTCAATCAAAGCCATGTCGTCATTGTTGTCGGTCACATGTCCTCATTGGCTTTGGAGACATGTACTGCCTAATCCTAAACACCGATTGGCCTGTGTGTGGTGTCGTCAGAAGCAGAAGAGGCTCACGGTCGTAAACATCTAGTCACGTGTACTCTGAGATGGACGCGCAGGTCAGGAAATGATGTAAACGGACCGTATTTTGTTTGTTATTTTTGTTATTACGTTACGTGTTGGACTAAATACATGTTGACATATTGAGGAAAGTATTTCGGTTTTATGGACACGGATTTCATATTTCACAAGAATGGATATTTGGCGAGCTGTACAGAAAGTCCTGAGTCATAAGATGATCGTTGTGGATAAAGGGAAGACTTTGAAGGTATGTAGGCATTATAGCTTTTCTTACTTAGCTCAGGGGCTAGCCGAGCTAATCGCTAATACTATTACGGCTGTGAGCAACCATATAAGTCGTGAGTGATCTTGAATGAATCAGGACAATCTAAGCTTTCCAACGATGTACGGCATGAATATATATGTTTAAGGGTTGGTGTTTAAAACATCCAGAAGAACTTGTGGCTACCTCCTAACATCCGTCCCGTCCCGTAGACGGAACAGCATGCGTTAAGTGGTTAAATTAGGTTGTCTAGACCTCTTAATTTCACACTTCAGGGGGTCGGTGCCGATACCTGCGAAAGACAAAAGAGTGTGGAATCACACCTTAGGTAAGAGGCTGACCCCACAGCAGACATAGGACGTTAAACACACCCCAGAGGTGGGCCTTCCTCTCAGGTATAAATGTTCATGTTTCCCAATGTTCGGGGTCTCTCTTCATTCAGAAACCGCTCGCATGTTTTGTTGATTGACCTTTTCTTTGCAAAGAAAATAATACCTTGTCGGCCGGCAGAAGTCTCTATTTCATTCTTCACCAAGAGCACAGAATTTCAACAACAATTTGGTGTCAGAAGTGGGATCCCTCGAGTGATCGTCTGGGGCGGAACGCGGACAGTGACAGGCCATCCTGGAAGAAAAAAGCTTTCCAGTCTCCAACCTCAAAATCTTCTTCTGAGAAGGGAGGACTGACCACAAAACGCCCCAGATCATTACCGCTGGGATTCCACGAACATAATTCAGTGAAATTCATCTGGTGAGCATTGAAATATTGATATTCTAACTCTTTTCTTTAAAATTTGGGGTTTAATTTGTCATAATATTTCCATTTTTCATTATATCCACTATTGTGTCTGAGTCAGTGACTCAGGGATCAACGTTTAAATACTTTGGGTACTTTTTTTATTGCTTACATAAGCATAAATTAAGGGGTTCGCTTTCAATCACTTGTGCGGTATTACAGAGTGGTCCTTACAGAGACGTCTGTATTGTATTTTTGTCGTCGACGACCTCTACCAGCTGGAAATGGGGAGTAAAGTCTCTGGTCAGGCAGGTCCTCCAGAGGGTGCAATTTTGGATATTATGAGAAGGAAATATGGGGATAAAGCTTTAAAATATTTAAATGTCTGGACAGCTGAGTTTGGATTCCCAGTAGGGGGATCCCTCGGTTTAAAAAATATATTATTATTAGAAGAAAGACTAAAAAAGAAAGAACTAGAAATGAGGAAGAAAAAGAAAATATCTGTAAAAAAATTGGAAATTATGGAAGGTCAAAAAGAATGTTTGCAGATTTGGAAAGGGGAAGCAGACACAAGAAATAGGGAAATAATGCAGAAACAACTACCTTTTACACACGAGCGAACCGAAACCAATGAATTTGAACAAGATGAACAAGATTTAACACTGCAAGAACATCAGACTTGCAGATTTCTTCTTGGTTTCCACAGTTGGCTGAAGTTTTGAAGCTGGATCCAGACCTCGACGGCAACCCACCCTCCCATCCTTCAGATCCACCATCATACAACTCTACAAGAGAACCAAATCCCTTCAGCATGATACAACAGGAGCAGCTCATCCTGATGCGACTGCTCAACCAAAAAAACTCTTCAGACAACCATTCTTCTCCAATTGGCCACAGACTACGTCATTCCAATCAAGATACAGCCTTCAACATGCCCATGGTTGAATTTTCGGGACCAGAAGGTACAACATGGGTTTTCCGTGCATGGACTTCTGCTGACATCACAGCAGCAGAACTTCGCAGACACGCCATACATGCCTGTGACCAACTACTCCAAAAGAAAAAGAAGAAAGAAGACACAGTCCGAGACAACAGACAACCACATCATGAACGCAAACAAAGAATACACAGCCGAGACAAGAAATGGGAAAACAGATTTCCAAGAAGATTTCCCAACAATGTCTGTTACAACTGTGGACAATCTGGACATTTTAAACGTGAGTGTCCCGCATTAACATCATCAATTCCAGAGAACACATCAGACTGACGGTGGTCGGGGGTTGTCGGAGAGGGATGTAATCTTGCTGACAAGCTCAACCAACCTGTGAAGCCAGAAGAAGGTACTGCACCACACACACACTCACACATACATACTGATCAGATTAACACACAATCTTTTGAGACCTCAGACAAAATTGCTTTAACATATGTTCAATATACATCTGATCATTTCAAAAGATTTCCCAAACATACATTGATCATAGTTGAACAAAATGTTGTATTCTTAGTTGATTCAGGAGCTACACATTCTGTGATAAGAGCTCTAGAGCTCACTACAAAACCAAAACTGAGTGGGAATCATGTTTATTGGTTCATCAGGTCAAACAATCAGAGAGAACATTACTGTCCCACTTAAATGTGAGGATGGACCACATACAAATTTCAAACATGCATTTTTACTCTCTGAAGTCTGTCCCATTAATCTCATGGGCAGAGATTTAATGTGCAAATTAGGCCTTTGTCTAATCTCAACCCCAGAAGGTGTCAAAGTTCACAGACTATCTGATTTGGAACCCTATCTTGCACATTCTTTTGTTCACCACAACCCAAATTTACTCTATGCATATCAATGGAAATTGCACACAACAGTCTCTTCTGGACTTGTTACAGAGGCCAAAAAGACAGTTTTAACAACTGCAACTGATTTCATGACACCAGAGGACCTGCATTGTAACTCTCATGTGTCACCAGAACCTGATGAGCCATATGAATAGAGCTGGCTGAGAGAGAGATCTGAAAAGCTTAAACTAACACACATATATTGGACACAGCACAGATGTGCTATATCAGTCTCTCTCACATCAGCTCAATCAAACATGTATACAATACCTGATTCAGTCCCACACATCACACTTGCAAAACACACATCAGATAACTGGCATGATTTGGGCCCATTCATAAAATCATGTCAACGCGCAGCGGATTGGAAAAAAACATATGATCGATCTATTTTTTTTTTCACCAACACTGCAGTGCTATTGTAGAAATTTAACATCTGTTGTGCACACACAAAAAAAAAATCCAGCTGGTACCTGAAAGCACTTCTAACTCTTTTTCTTTTTGTCCTAAGAAAGCTGCAGCTATTACAGCCCTACAGGAAGTCCCTAAGACACTGTGGGCTGTCAGTAAGTATGATGTTGGCCTCATCAAAGACTGTAAACTTGTTATCATAAAATCAAAATCTGACTTTAGACCTTGCCAGGCTCAATGCCCACTAAAACAAGAAGCCATCGATGATATAACATCAGTCTTTGAGTCTCTTAAAGCAGCAGGAGTAATTATGCCCTGTGATGACTCTTGTCTCAAGTTCCCTCAAATGCAAAATTCTTTTCAATGGTGAATCTTTCTAATGTTTTCTTCAGTGTTCCAGTGCATCCAGAAAGTCAATTTTGCTTTGCTTTCAACTTCAATGGACGAGGCTACACATTCACTCGCTTGTGCCAAGGTTATTGTGAAAGTCCCACCATCTACAATGAAGCTCAGAACAATCTTTCACTGAATTAAAGCTTGCCTTACAGATCACTCCAACTTTGGGACCACCTGGCCCTACCAGGTCGTTCACTCAAACGGCATATGAGACAAATGGATGTATGACTTCTCTTTTGTTACAGGATCACAGAAATAAACTACTTCCCATAGTTTATTTTTCTTATGTAACTCTCCTGGTCCCACATGCTGTGTCTATGATTTTACTTAAACAAAAAACTTCTCACCTCTCCACAGCACGACGGCTAAGATACAACACTGTGCTTTTAGAAATGTCTAATATCACTGTTCAAAGATGCAATGTTTTAAACCCTGCCTCTCTTCCATACGCCTGAGGATGAACAAGAACATAACTGTGTTGCTATCCTTCAACAGGTTTGTTCTCCAAGACCAGATCTACTAGAAACACCATTAATTAATCCTGATTTGATTGTTTTTCTAGATGGATCTGCTTCACGTGACCCACAAACTGGTCGCAACAGAATAGGATTTGCTGTTGTCACTAACCATGAAACTCTTGTCCCAGATTCACTCCATCATGACAAGGTTGCAGCTCTTCTAGATGCCATTTTGCTCCCAACCTCAATTGCTGTTTGTAAATGCCTTGCTCATACTAACCACTCAGACTCTGTCTCCTTAAGAAACGCAAGAGCTGATGCTGCTGCATAAAGAGCAGCACTCTAACGTATTACCCTTGATCCTTTGTTTGTTTTAACTCCAGCCTCCATACCCATCTCCCTTGAAGCAATACAATCCTTTGCCACGCCACAAGAGAAGGCTCTGTGGAAATGCTGCGGTGCCACACAGAGAGAAGCAGTGTGGCAAGGACCCGATAACAAACCATGTCTACCTAAACATTTCTTTCCTCATTTTGCAAAGTTGACACATGGATTGGAACAATGTGTCAAAAGGGGGGATACTGGATACCCCCCCATAACCCAACATTGGTTCACCAGTTTTTTATTTTTATTTATTTTTTTTTCCCAGCTCATGCGCAGAAGTTTTGTAAATCATGTATGGTTTGTGCAACACATAATACAGCAGGTAAAGTCAGCCCTCCCACTGCCAGCTTCCGCATTGCTCCATGACTTCCAGCCTGGTGACTGGGTGGTGACAAAGGACCTCAGAAGGAAGCATTGGCACTCCAAACGCTGGCGAGGTCCATTCCAAGTGCTCCTGACGACACATACTGCTGTGAAGATTGCGGAGAGAACAACGTGGATACACGCCAACCACTGCAGGAAGGTTCCCGAGCCAACAGAGGGACTCAACCGACCACCCGAACGACACGAAGACGAACAACACAACGACGGATAAGCACAACAGAGAACAACACGAGGGAGAACTCTGTGAACTCAACATCAACTAGACGTACAGAAGTAACAACACAAACTTTTTCCTTCCCATCTAACTACATCATCCACCAGCTGATCCTGCTCCTGTCATGGGCAGTGATGCTGATAGAGGCTTACACCTACAAACCCGCCAAGACTGTCTCTCTGAACAAAGGACAAAATACAACTTTCACCTGCAGTGCTTATCCTGAAATTTGGCGATCAGGTCAAATTCATGCATATTATGCCAAATATGCCAAATACCTATGCAGAGATCCCTGTGGCCCACATGATTGGCATTTGGTTGTGGCTGCCACGAATGAAAATCTTGCTCCAAACAGAGATCATAGAGTCAATGTCAATGAGCCACCACACTCATATGGCATCCCACTTAACACACTGTCAAATGATAAGACAATTCCACCAAACTCTGAGACAGAAGACTACCACCCGGACACCACTGATTTCAAAGATGACGCAGTGCAACAAGCCCTCAGACAATGCAACGGCAACAGTGCATGTGCCCTAGCTCTTTCACACAAAAAAGAGTTGAAGATTCCTGGTGACTGTTGGGTTTGTCATGCTCTAGCAACCAGGTTCTCTTGGCTAAAGCTTTGGGGCCAAGAATGGTCATCATGGTTTCTAACAATAATCATCCCAGTTGTAGTTATTTTCTTTTTGCTCTGTATCATAATTCCCTGCATGTTGAAATGGCTATCTAACATACTCACCAAAAAGGTAATCCAATCTTCTACATATGTTCATGTGAATGTTAACAATGACCATCAAAATTCAACCTCATTTCATATTCCCGATTCCTATCATTGCTCCATCTCAGACTCTGATGATGAAATTTTGTAAAAACAAACAAACAAACAAACAAAAAAAAAGTTCACTTTCTTTTTCTTTTTACTATTTTTATTATTATTTTTATCTTTTTTTTTATTATTATCACTTTTATCTTGTACATCAATTTTTAAATTCTTAATTTCCTTTTCTAAACGACTGCCACGATGATACATTTTAAAATCTATGTGAATTAATGTGTCGGATAATTAAGTTGTATTAGGTTTTAAAGTTGTATTGTATTTTATTTTATTTTTTTATTTTGTTTTATTCTTTATTTTTATTCTGTTTTATTTTTATTTTTTATCATTGCTTCATTTCATTTATTTGATTTTGTAAATATTACTATTATTATTAATATTATTATTTTTCAGTTGTGATTAATTAATAATCAAAAGGGAGAATTGTAATAGTAATTTCAACTCCTTTGTAAATTACCCAACCTCCCACCTTCTCACCAAGCTGTCTAGACCTTATAATTGTGAATTCAGTTCCTTTGCATCTCTACTACCTGAGACACCCATTCAAACCTTGTGTATTTTAAATTAGGTTGTCTAGACCTCTTAATTTCACACTTCAGGGGGTCGGTGCCGATACCTGCGAAAGACAAAAGAGTGTGGAATCACACCTTAGGTAAGAGGCTGACCCCACAGCAGACATAGGACGTTAAACACACCCCAGAGGTGGGCCTTCCTCTCAGGTATAAATGTTCATGTTTCCCAATGTTCGGGGTCTCTCTTCATTCAGAAACCGCTCGCATGTTTTGTTGATTGACCTTTTCTTTGCAAAGAAAATAAAACCTTGTCGGCCGGCAGAAGTCTCTATTTCATTCTTCACCAAGAGCACAGAATTTCAACGACAGGATGTAAAGTGCCCACTCTTGTGCCCCACTCAACTTTTCATGCCAGAGACACCACTGAATAACATTAACATGAACAGTACTCTCGTTTTCTCCATGTGTTCTTGAACACAGTACTGGTTGATGAAAGGTGTTCTCTCCTCTCATGCTGGCCCTGGAACCACTAGTCATCTCCAAATTACCTATTGCCACAGTTTCTGCATTGGCACAGGTTTGTACATGGCAGCTCATATATTTTGCAGGTGCATCTCCCCTTAACAGTTTTGTTTTTTACAAGAGCAGTGCACTAGTTTAAGGCTTGCCTCTGGAGCTGGGGGAAGTGTCATTGTCAGATTGACCATAAGCGGCTGGACAATGCAGCAAAGATGCAGACACAGGCGATGGCAGGTTTCACCAAATAGTGGCTGTTTATTTACCAAAAAGACAAAAGTACATACAGCGGTACATCACAGCAGCATGCATGACTGAGAGACCTGACCAGCAACAAGGGCAGATGGAAACTGTGCTTTTTATCCCCTATCACCAGTCCAGTCTAATTGGAGGCATCCACTCACGGGTTTCTTTTAACAATATAATTTCCCAGCTAACCCCACAAACAATACTATTCCATCACATTGATCCCTACTGCTGTACTGCTGTTCCGCTATTTACACCCACCAGAATAAACAAACCCACTACAATAAATATACATATATATACACACACACACCAACTACCAAACCCCCCTCTTCCTATCCTCACTTGATCTCTCCCGGAACCTTTACATTTGTGTTCGTACGCCTGGGGACTCTTATGGCTGAACACTCTGGAGGAGACATAAGACAAAGGACAGGTAAGAATATACAAACAACTTAAAACACAGGCAGCAACTCTAACACAGTAAAACACTCATTGAAATATTCTGCACATTTATGTCTTCATTCCCACTGTTTATCAATTATACACTGGAGGTGTGCACACAATCTTATCTAATCTAACTCCCTCTCTCCCTCAGATGAAGCAGACTATCCACACCTCCACCTGGCAGAAGACACATAATCACATTTCAATAAAAGCTCAATGTGCAAATATGCAATGTGCAAACTGCTAATAATGTGCAAATGTGCTATTATTAAAGTGCCTCATTAAGTTGTCTGTTTAAAAAGTGCTATTAAAACCCAGACGCAGTTGTGCCATATTCCCATAGTCTCTTGTAATGAAGGGCTCTTCGTTAGTCATCCAGTCCACTTCTAAGAAATCTCCTGCCTTCTTCCAGCCATGACATTCAGGGGCGGGAATATCAGGCCTATACTCAAGGCTCCTTCTGTGGACTGCACCCTGATAGTTAGCACGCTGGATGTGCTCGTGCAAGCAGTCTTTGTTTGGAGGCAAGTCTCTCTCAGAGCACTTTCCTGACTTGAACAGCGTAACTCTTGCCTTGGTAACATCCATACACTCCTGATCATACAGGTCACATGTGAAAGCCTCCACTACCTTGCAGAACTTTGGGGATGGAGAGAAACCTGTTCCTAGTTCTCTAAACAGGGTGATGTATTGTCTCTGGTAAATGAGCTTTTTATAAGCTTTGGTTTTCCCCACCCCATGTATAGCACCCACAGTGTCACATCCAGAGAATGCATGAAGACCCGCAAGGGCATCACATTTGTCTTCCACCCAGGGCGGAGGGGGAGCGGCCGGCTTGGCAGACCTGTCTAAGGCTAACATTTATGTGCTGCAGGGGTCTCAGGGGGCAACACCAGGAACATCCAGCAAGAAAGAAGATGTATCAGTTTTTTTTTTGTCTCCCACATAATTCTAAGAAACTAACAAACTTATGTCATACGAGTTAAAGACAAAGTTTGGTTCTCAAATGTAATGTGCATAATGTCATTGTTTTCATGCTAATGTCTATTATTTTTCATCACAGATTCACAGCTGAAGTTCAAGATTCACATTGACATGACTGTTCTTTTCTTATTGGACACCTTGCCTCTTTGTGAAATAAAGGTGCCTTTTAAAATCTTCTCTGGGCTTGTTTTATGTTTGTGACGTTGGTGAAGTGGCTGTAGCAGTCTCTGTGGTAGCCACAGTTAGCTGGAATAACAGCAGGTTCCTCAAGTTTGAGGTTCACAGTTAACTTATTTAAAATGACAATTAATAAATGCACACACATAATAAATAAATACATAAATAAATATATATTTATATATGTATTTATACATAATATATATTATAATTATATATGTGTATATATTTATATATTATATATAATACATATATATATATACATATACGCAAAATCTGTGTTATATTAGCAATGTGTGTGTGAAGTGTTGATGTACTGTACTCCGATGCCGGTAACTTGACAGCAGCAGATCCATGGTAACCATGGTAACCGGCAAACAAAGAAAAAAGAGTTAAACCCCGGGAAATTTCGAGGCGTGTCATTGGACAATAACTGCAGTGACGTCATACATGTCGGACCCCGAGCATAGCTGCCTGCTCGGTTTGCCGGAACCGGCAACTCAGACAAAGTTACCGATAAACAAAAAATGTGCAAGAGGTAAGAGTGCCAACAAAGAAAATCTGATTGAGAAAAAAATAAACTTTAAAACGTAAAAGATCCAGGTCCTCCCTCCCTGGGGATCATTATTTTCAAAAATTAAAGCTGATACGGGGCCTCGGCCCACCGTCTATCATTGGTGTGGACAGTCTTGTCACTCAAACATGTCTGACCAATGGGGAAGCATCCGCCCACTGCGGGACGTTTGTGTCTCCAAAACTATTTTCACTTCAATTGAAAAAAAAAAAAAATTCAATCAAAGAAAAAAAGTGTTCAAATTATTAAAAAAAAAAATCTGTTTCATTTTTGCATTCGAACACTCTTTTTGTTTGATTGAATTTTTTTATTTTGATTGAAGTGAATGTTTTTTTGGTTGAATTTTCTTTTTTTTATTAAAGTGATATTTTTGGGGATTGAGTAATAAAGACACAAATGTCCTACCCATAATAAGGCCCAAACACAAAAAAGGTTAATTCAATCAAAGATAATATTTTCAATTAAAAAAAATCATTTCAATCAAAAAAAAACATTTTCAATCAAAGAAAAAACGTGTCTCAAATATTTTTTTGCATTCAAACACTTTTTTTCTTTGACTCAAGATGTTTTTTTGATTGAAGTGATTTTTTTTATTAAGAATGTTCTTTTTGATTGAATTAACTTTTTTTTTGATTGAATAATAAATACACAAATCTACCTTCATAGTTATTGAGGGACGTTACAATATCAAGGTGAAAGTCATCATAGCTTGCCTAGTATAGACCCAGCTCCCAACCCAACTTTGAGAATAGATTAACAGCGTTTTTTTTTTTATCGCCCGATAAGAGTCTCACGTTAACGCCGATAACGACCCACCACTATTGTGGTATTATCGCCTCTTCATTATTTAAAATAGCTGCAATCAAAGCACGCGCTGACTCATTTTTACTGCCGCATCTGCATGGGTTATAATCATACAGTCTATGGTTATAATAAAAGATGGTGCCAGTGCCTTGATGACGTCAGTCAAGTTTCGTTCAATATATTCAGATATATATATATATATATATACATATATATATATATTCAAGGTTCATTCAATATATTCAGAGTTTCATTCAATATATTCTATATTATATATATATATATATATATATATATATATATATATATATATATATATATATATATATTATCATGACAGGATTGCAAAATAGTAAGAAAAAGTAAAAGTAAAATCATAGTCACTTATTCCCAGCCAGGTTGAGTTATATTGAGACCAATGGTTTGATTTTGTTGATTTTGTCTCACTCTGCACTGGCAGTTGGAATTACTGGTCCAGGCGTAAACCAGACCCCCCAGTCCAGGGGTGGAGTTGTGGGAAGGATAAGGACACACACACATGTCAGCAATGGCAGCAATGATGCGAAAGCAGCCATTCCAAAATGTGCATGAAACCCAAATTTGTGCAGGTTATTCAGTGTGTGCAGGGCAGTAATGAGCTCTTGCCAGATTTTCTTCATTGGTTCTTCTTGATATGGGATACACATGCTGGAACTAAATGAAAGGATGACAACCTATTTGCTGTTCAAACTTCTCTATAAAATTTAAAGGCACACATTGCAGCAGCATACAAAGTCAGAATGGCAAGACAAGGATTGGAAAGCACAGGGTAGCTCTAGATGGTGCGGCCGCTGTGTCTTCGTTGGATCCAGCCTGTCGTCCCTTCCCGCCAAGCCGATGGAGGCCTTCACCTGCCGGCGGAGGTCCGCCCTCCCAGATGTCGGGTCCGCAACGGCGGTGTGGATCTTAGGAATCTTCGGCCTCTGTGCCGCGTTTCCACCCAGGCCCGCAAGGAGATTACTCTCAGCCTGGCTCTCTTGAATGCTAGATCGCTAGCAAACAAGACTTTTATCTTGAATAACTTCTTCACTTCACGTGAACTGGATTTTATGTTTCTGACAGAGACGTGGAGTCAAGTCGGTGAGTCTATCCAGTTCTCCGAGTTGCTACCCCCTAACTGTCTCTTCTTTAACTCTCCCCGTACCACTGGCCGAGGTGGAGGGGTTGCATCTGTATTTAAATCCAGTTTTCAATGTCGATTGTCACCGTCGATCTCCTTCTCCAGCTTTGAGCTGCAGATATTCATTGTAGACTTTACTGCACCTGTCCTGTGCGCTGTAGTCTATCGTCCGCCTCAGTTCAATAAGGATTTTATTAAGGACTTCACAGACTTTGTGGCAGGAGTATCAGTGAACTATGATCGGTTTTTAATTGTTGGGGATTTTAATATCCATGTCTGCTGTGAATCCCGTCCTTTGGTGAAAGACTTTCTGAATCTCATTGACTCTTTTAATCTTACTCAGTCCGTGTCTGATCCAACACATGAGAAGGGACACACACTGGACCTTATATTATCCTTTGGTCTGCAGTTAAATGTCAGTGAGATTTGTGACACACGTATGTCCGATCACTTTGCTGTTTTATTTAATATTACACTGCCTCTCTCCCATGTGAAACTGTGCGCCACAAACCGCCGTGTGCGCACAATTAACCCTTCAACTGCTTCTGAGTTTTCTGCAGCATTTAATCACTCTGTGCTACATACTCAGGATCATTATGGTACTCATACTCTTGATGAGTTTTTAGACACTTTTAATTGTACTTGTACTGACATATTAGATTTGGTGGCTCCTTTTAGGTGCAAACGTCCTAAGCCTGTAACAGAGCCATGGCTTAATGACACCACACGCACTTTAAGGCGTGCATGTAGACGCGCTGAGAGGAAGTGGAAGAAAGATCATCTACATGTTTCTTTGGACATTTTAAATAACAGCCTATTGCAGTACCAGAAAGCTGTTAAAGCTGCCAAGAGTCAGTTTTTCTCCAATCTTGTGTCAGTTAATAGTCATAAACCTCAGTTCCTGTTCAATACTTTAAATACTCTTTTAAACCCTTGTGACCACAATGGTGTTGTTCCTTCACTTAAATTATGTGAAGATTTTCTAAGGTTTTTTATTGGCAAGATCTCCGATATTAGGTCCTCTCTTTCGCTGTCTGCACTGGATCCTGCCGTCTCTCCTGTTTGCCCTGCTGTTTTTGACACATTTGAGCAAGTGTCTCTTTCAGCTTTAACTGATATTGTCCAGCACCTCAGACCTTCTCACTGTCCTCTTGACAGCATCCCACCCCGTCTTTTTAAGGATGTTTTCCATATTATTGGGCCCTGTGTTATGGATCTGATAAATTCATGTTTGATGTCTGGATGTGTCCCAGCTGCCTTTAAACATGCTGTGGTCCAGCCCCTCATCAAAAAACACAATCTTGACCCCACAGTCTTATCTAACTTTAGGCCTATCTCCAAGCTTCCCTTTCTTTCTAAGGTGTTGGAGAAGGTGGTTAACAAACAGCTGCAGTCTTTTATTGACCTAAATGGCATTTCTGAGAAGTTCCAGTCTGGTTTTAAGTCACGCCATAGCACTGAAACTGCACTTTTAAGGATTTTAAATGACCTTTTTTTATCTGTTGACTCTGGGAACTCTGCTGTTCTGGTCATTCTGGATCTGACAGCTGCCTTTGACACAGTGGATCACAACATCCTCCTGTCTCGCTTAAACACCTGTGTGGGCATTAAGGGTACTGTTCTTAAGTGGTTTCAATCATATCTCTCTGACAGAAGCTTCTCTGTCCAGATGGGCCAGTATACTTCGGCCACTTCCCCCCTGAGCTGTGGGATGCCTCAGGGTTCTATTTTGGGCCCCCTCCTCTTTTCGATATATATGTTGCCATTGGGATCCATATTTAGAAAGCACGATGTCTCATTTCATTGCTTTGCAGATGACGTGCAAATCTATCTGCCCTTAAAAGCAAATGACCAAGCCTCTGTCCAGGTCTTATTAGACTGCCTCAAGGACATTCAATCTTGGATGGAAGTGAACTTTCTCTCCATGAATAAAAATAAAACAGAGATTATTTTATTCGGGAAACAAAATCTCCTAGATGGCTATGACAGCGCCATTGGCACCCTGAAGCCTCACTGTCACCCATCTGCAAAGAACCTTGGTGTTATTTTGGACAGTGACTTCAAGTTTGATAAACAGATAAGCTCAATCGTGAAAACAAGCTTCTTCCAGCTAAGACTAATAGCAAAAGCTAAGGCTTATCTCCCCAGAAATGATCTGGAGAAAGTCATTCACAGCTTTGTTACCTCACGGTTAGACTACTGTAACTCCTTGTTTGTTGGTCTCGACCAGTCAGCACTGCGCCGTTTACAGGTAGTCCAGAATGCAGCCGCCCGCCTGCTGACTGGAAAGAAACGGCGCGACCACATCAGTCCTGTCCTTGCATCCTTGCACTGGCTGCCTGTTCACTTTAGGATCCAGTTCAAGGTTTTATTAATTGTTTTTAAGTGTTTTAATGGTCTGGCACCATCTTATTTATCAGAGCTTATACAGCCTCACAGTACATCTAGAGCACTGAGGTCAACAAACCAGCTGCTCTTGGCTGTACCTCGGTCCAGACTCTCTACTCGGGGGGACAGAGCCTTCTCAGTGGCGGCCCCCAAGCTGTGGAACAGCCTACCTTTCCACGTTAGAGCTGCACAGTCTGTAGAGCATTTTAAAACACTATTAAAAACATATCTGTTTTCCTTGGCGTTCAATCCCAGCTAGGCGAGAATCCTTGGCTTCCTACTTTTTATTTATTTTATTTATTTTATTTATTTTATTTATTTTATTTATTTTATTTATTTTATTTATTTTATTTATTTTACTTTTTATTTGTTTTATTCTAATTTTAGTTTTTTTAAACTGAGCTCTTACTATTCATTTATTGTTTTTATTTATTATTATATTGTGTGTGATTATATTGTATTTTAATATCTGTACAGCACTTTGGTTCAAATGAGGTTGTTTTTAAATGTGCTTTATAAATAAACTTGACTTGACTTGACTTGACTTGACTAACAAGTAAATATTGATAACACAAGGAGGGCAGACAGCAATTCAATGATGTAATAATAATAATAACTTTATTTATATTGCATTTCTCAAACCACACTTTACAATAATAATAGAACACATCTAAAATGCAAAAATTAAAGCCATAAAAACTAAGCACTTTATGAACACAAAGTCAAATGTAGTAAATTCCCATAAAATATAATATAATTACTGAATAGTGATTTTGAACAAGTGAGTTTTTAAGTGATTTAAAAGATGAGACAGATTTTGTAGCCGATGTCTCCTCAGGCGACTGAGTCAATCCTAAATCTAGGAGCCCTGACTGCATTGCAACTGCGAGCAGGAAGGGAAACCGTGAAGGACAGTTTCCAGATTTTTGGCAGAAAGAAATAGTCTAATCTTTGAAACATTTCTGAGACAATGAAAAAAGGATTGAACCATTGAATGAACATGTTTATCTAGGGTGAGGTTTTGATCAAAAAGTACGCCAAGGTTTATGCAATGCTGAGTTATTGGATGGGATAGAGAATCAAGACTGTTCAAAATTTCTTGACCTATTATTAATATTTGTGTCTTATCAGCATTTCGCTGCAGAAAATGTGTGACATCCACATGTGGAATTCATTTAGACGATTTAACTGTGGATCTTCTGTGTAAAAATGGAAACTGTATGAAGTCTAGGAACCCAAGAGAGATCACATGAATGGAAAAGAGGTTTGGACCTAGCACCGAGCCCTGAGGCACACTGTAGTGAAAACCCATTGTAGCTGATCCAGAGTCAGCGATACCAATAAAGAAGTGTCTGTCTTTTAGGTATAGAGGGGGAACTTGTAGTAAAAATGTCCTTTAGAAATTTTACATTGAAAATATCTAAAGAATAAGTTGGGGGTTTCATTTTCATCATATCAGTCAGAAAGGAATTTGATTGGTTACATTCCAATTTGGGTGAAGCCATCAGATTTATACAAATCACACTTCCAATCCAAAATGTGTCAGAATGGCTGATGTAACTAAAACAGAAGTTTTTTCGATCCCTGATGGAGGTGAAACAGATGGTTCAAACATTCTGGCTAATGTGTGGGGATAGGACCACATAGTGCTTACAATGTCAGTGTCAATGTCTCTGGAGTTTGATTGATTGTCTGGCCATGACATCATTTTTCCGGCACGGACGATGACTGTGTGAACCAAAGGGTTAAAGTTAAATCACTGTTCAATGTGTGAGTTCAATAAAGTCTTCTACTTTGCCACCAGAAAGCTAGGTCTGGCTAGGTCCACAAATCTGGTAATCGAGCCCCCTAGAACCAGAATGTCAAGCTTATCATAGTTTCCAGTGGTACAATAGACAGAGAGTTTGGGTAGAATGGTGATTAGCAATCACCATCTTCAAGTCACCATCTGTAGCTTCATTAGCATTGGTGGAGTAGATGGATTTCTGGTCAGACAGCAGTGTGGCACTGGCTGTACCTGTAGCACCACTGGACGCATGCATGGAGTTATCACTGGGACTAATACTACCAATGGATGTTGAGGCTGATAACATATATTAGATAGGCAAGCTATCCCTATTCCTTGTGGTTGCACAACATTTGGCTATCGGCATGCCCAAACACCCCCACCTCCTTTCGATTTTGAGGAGCAGCAAACACCATCAGGCTGAGGGAGGCCGTGGAGAAATCATAGCAGCAAACTAAATTACAAGCAGCAACATTTTAGCTTTCTACTTGTCTCCTGGAAGATCCAGCTATGCCAGTTGAGTTCATGGTACTATGGTTGATATTTCATCAGTAAAAGCTAATGAACAAGTGCACATCAATTTCTAACTTTGTTACCATAGAAGGAGTTACTGACATTCCTATAGCAGAGCCAAGGCCAAACATTTCTACTGTAACTGTTGCAGGTTCAGATGTACAGCATTCTTTCCTTATCTCTGTTAAAAGCCCAATTAATTTAATGGGGCAAGATTTGTTATGCAATCTGAATGCTATCATTCATTGTACTCCAGATGGTTTGTTTCTAACCATTCGTGATGACAAAACCCTGCAAATATTTCCATTCTTCCAATCCACCAATGATTTTTTGTGTTACTGGATTCTACCACATGGGTCTGTGGGCAGACTCAATGGGGATGGAATGACCAACTTATTTACTTGAAATGGAGAAAGCTAAAAGTAAGGGGACCCTTGAGCCACTGACGGAAGAGGCAGACCCCCAAGCACTCAAGGTGGATGTAATCCAGAGGAAATCCAGAAATCATCCCCAGTGACATGTTCTCCAGAGGGAAGTTGCCAAGGTAATGGTTGTCAGCTTTTTTTGTCACTGAAAGTCTTTATTTGTCCTTAGAGGCATATCTGTCCTTGGAAAATACACAAGATTTTCCACATACCAGCCCTCCTGTGTGCACTTCTCACACCCATAATATCCTGAGTGACCTTTTACACATTTCACAAAAGCCTAGGCAGGAGCATCACACACACCAGCTGAGAGTTTCCGTGTAAGTCTGATCCCATTAAACTCAAAACATCTCTCCAGTTCATTGATCTCAGACACAAAATCTTCCAGGAACTCATCCAGATTATTTGGCTTTTTTATGCCACAGAAAAGACCAATAAGAATAGGCTTATCTTGTGGCAGGAACACACCACTAAAAAAAGACTATTCTCTATGGGGAATTTCACTAGCAACTAGCACACACACACACACACACACACACACACACACACACACACAAAAAAAACCCCAAAATCTAACCATAGTAGCTAAAGTAATTTAGCAGCCTTGTCACAGCTACTTCAGCTGTTGCTTAATGTAAGTCAGGCATGACAAAACTCATCAGCAAATTAGCAGCTAAATTAACAGCCCAACATTACACATTATACACTTTGGCGTAAAATAATGGTTAGCACAGTTGGCATGGTGCATTGTTTTGAAGGTGGGAGGAGCTAATTATACTAGCTGTTTTGCATCAGCAGCCTTTTATCCTTGATAGATTACACCCCTTGGAAATTCATGACCAGAGATACAGAAGATTACCAACATGCTGGCAGCAGACTTGCAACATGGCATAGACAGCAAATGGGCCCTCAGGCCTTCTCTTCAAGTGTGTCTGTCAGATATTTTGCTACAGGATCATTTCAAAATTACAAGTGCATGAATCTGCTGTATGTAAAATGTGTATGTTTCCAACTAAGCCTGAGCAACAAAACAACCATCAGAAGAAGCTCTTTCAGATAGCTGGTTTCCCCACAGTACAAACATCAACTACTTTACTTTGGCTATACATTGTACACATCAGTCTCAAAAGCAGACTGACATTCTTACCAGTGTAGCCTATTGTTGGTCTGGCTTTGTAATGGTAACGTTATTACTGTGATTGATTGTTTTCAATGCATTGATCTGGTTTAAAGTGCTTTTCGTTGGGCTCTAGACTTCTTTTCAAAGTATAGGCAATATAGTGATATAGGGGAAGGTGATATGTGCCATGAGAGATTTCTAGCCTTGTAGAGACCTAACCTATTCTGTGCCCCAAACTAATACCTACATAGTGTCCTTCATACCCTGGCAACGATGTGCAAAGTAGCAGCTGAGTAGTTAAACATCTCTGCAGGCCAGAGATGTTTAACTACTTCTGATAAGAAAGAGACTGATATGGGCTCAAACCAATCAAAAACAGCTGGGCACATAGATGGGACAGCTGGGTCTGGGGGAAAGAAAGTGGGTGTACATATGAGAGCAGAGATCTTATCAATGAAAACATTGAACAATCTGAGGCCTGTGACTGTTAATGGAAACAAGGTTAGATATAAACAGTGTTTTAGCTGTTTTAACAGCTCGCTGGCATTTTGTTAAACAGTTCCACCAAATCCCTAAGGAGAGCTGAAGTTACATAATGTTTTAGCCAATCAGATTGAGACCAGGTTTGACCAAGCAGTTAGTATGATAGCAGAATGGATGGAGATGGGGACTTGATGTTTCTCATTTAAAAAAATGACTTTAGTAAGCTTGCTTTTGAGGTTGCCTACCCTGAAGCTGGGCCTACCTTGGCATTGGCCTCCTGTTTGACCAGTCAAGCTGTTAGTTTGTTAATCTCTTATGGACCATAGAGAGACATTCAAAGTCCCAAAGTCATATTACATTTGAGCTCAAACTAAAACATTTTGGGTTGAATAAGGATAAA
Organism: Scomber japonicus; assembly: GCF_027409825.1. Lineage (NCBI taxonomy): Eukaryota > Metazoa > Chordata > Actinopteri > Scombriformes > Scombridae > Scomber > Scomber japonicus. Next base: position 33,282,800 of record NC_070588.1, read on the forward strand.
CAAATCCTCTACACGAAGGTGAATCAGAAAGAGTTGTATTTCTTGAGTCTCACAGTGACACACTCTTTTTTTGATAATGTGATTATAGAGATTTAAAGTCCAGATGAAGCATCTCAAGAGTATCTATCTTCCATATCATGACATATTTCTGAGTGAACCAGGATAGACAGGTGTGATATAACATTTGGAGAAATTTGATTTGAAAATTGAACAGTGGGTGTGTCATAATTTTAGCTCTATGGTGGGTGTCGGTGGTGATTATTATGTTAATTGGCTCATTAAGCCAAAGTTAGCAAACTGTGGTGTTAACATTTAACTCATAGCATTGACTTCCTGTGCTTAAGTCACTTTATGTAAATAACATTATACCTTTTAAATATTGACTTAAGTTACCTTTAACCCTTAGGTAAAATAGGACATGATATTATGTGATAGGAGCTGTTTTTTCTCCAAAAATAAGATAAAAAATACACTGTCTCTCCTCTCTGAAACATTTATTGATCAGTCAGATCAGCTATTGATGCTTTCTAAACACATCTGTGGTTCAACATATGAGGGGATTCTTAGACCAGGTTAAAATGAAACACACTGTGATGGTGTAGAATATGAACAGTATGTAAGGATTAAAGGTTGTGGCATAAAGTGTACTTCTCTCTTCTTTTTTACATGTAATTCTCTCTGCAATGACCTTTCATCATCTTTCTACCAAGGATTTATAAAATGATACAATAAAGCCTCAGACGTGCAGAGCTGTTATACTGTCGATACAGTCTCATGTAATTTTATGACTACTTCATCACCATGGGACAGAAAATGGGCATGATAATATTCTATATTTTTTATGTGAGATATTTATATATAAACATTACTGTATAGTCAATTATAATGTATAAATATACTAATAATTACCATATTATATACATTATAATTATAAAACCGATAAATCAATCCATTTTTATTTAAGTAGTGCCAAATCACAACAAAAGTTATCTCAAGGTATTTTTCACGTTAACATGTGTAGACTGTACTATAACCAGTAGCATGATCATAATCATAATTACTATTATTATTGTTTTCTGAAGTGGTTTCATATCAAAATATAATAATAACAATAATGATCATATTAGTAATTTAAAAGGCAGAAATGTATTTTTTATGTTGTTCAAGAGATTATATTGATTCAATGTACAGATCTTGTCAACCATAGACCTGACATTATTCCAAATACATTTCAATGATTGAATAATGATTGAAGAGGAAGAGGGATCAAGCAATACAGTGACTACAACACAGGGTAAGATTACCTAAGATCTTGTACCATAATGCTGGCAAGTGTGGTTGTAAATCTGGTTGGAATATGACTGCAGTACCTTGGGTGTTGACGTATATGTCAGATTGATTGAATAGATTTGAGCAAAATGTCGTAGCAGATTTCCAAAATGTAGGTGACAAAAGACTTTTGGATAATCAGTACATCAGCTGAAAGCTACTTGCATTCATCACAATGATGGCTGCAGAAACTTTTATTTTGGCTGTTGGCATCTGAACTTGGAATTTGCAGCAACATTTGTATTTCAACTGAGTTAATATGAGGACAAGAGCAGACCTACATTTACAGTCATGGTATAATCATTGTTAATTAAGTCTATTTTGGTTAGATTCAGTGGCTTTTTTGAGGTTCCTTCTCACTAGACTTGTTGACACTGAAGGTGACATACAGATGCATTCATGGTCATTACTTTTAATATTGAAACCTATATGAACACAATGTACAACATGTACAAATGAAGAAGAATGCAGAGAAATGTTGGTCCAAATGGAAAAATGCAAATGATCCATTCGAAGATTAATTCGTTTTCATCACTGAATAGACAACGCTTAGAAATGGCCCACGATCAACTGTAGATGTTGCATTTTTGTGCAGACGTCACAGTGACGTGCTTACTGAGGTGATGAGTTCTGAGTCACAGACACATTCCCACAGATGTGGTTGGTGTGTCCATTATAGCTAGCTAACACCTACCACTAACATCTGTATGGTGGGTACATAAATAAACAGAAACAAATTTGCAAAAAACACACAAGGCAAAAAGTTGTTTTGAATTTGTGTCTTTGCACTCCTTTTAAAGTAACAGTCATTTGGATGGTACTATATCAATTGTTCTATATAAATGAACAGAATAACAGCATTGGACCTACAGTCAATGGTAATAAGGGGCAGAAGTAAGCACAGTCTAGCCTAGGTCATTCACATGTGTTTCCATCGTTTCCCTTGCATATGTAAGTCATAATTCTTGAAAACTTCAGGGTGTTACGATCTGTAACGTACTCGTTTACTGATACAAGTAATGAAGTGTATTTGAATTGTAATGTGATTGCTCAGCCTAGGAGAAGTAAAACTATGAATCTTAAACAGAACTAAGCTATATCAAAATGATTTGTATTTTGCACCTTTACTGTCTTCAGTTCAATTTGTAGCAGAAGACTACATAGGCCTGTCTGTGTAATAACTGTTCATAGGGCTTAGCAGCCACCTGTTTGCATCAGTTATCACATGATGATTGTTTATGTGGCTTTTGCTGTGTTTCAGGAAGTTTTTACTCAGGCAGTATATCACAGCTGATCTGACAACACTGCTTTCATTCACTGCTAGAAGCTACATCTGAACAACTTTGCATTGCAGTGGTCCCTCAAGACTTTCTTTTTTGTTTTTTTAGCCAGTTTTCTGGTCTGTAACTTTACATAGACTTTGTGGCTACAGTCTAATGGTACAGGGAGGTAAACCCAATTGGATCCGATTCCCCACATAGACGCAGCCTCGACAGTGAGACTTCTGGCCTTTGACCATCCAGAGACAAACACAGATTTTAACTTTGACCATGTTGTCTAAATTCATGTTTAATGGTTCAAACTGCTGTGTCAGAGACCAGAGTTGAAAATATCAGTGTTAGTAAAGTTTACTGATAAGAGTAGGGTAGTATTGAGTGTTAGTGTGTTTACATGAACAGAGTTACTGAGCACTAATGAGAGTACTGTTCGGACAGCAGGAACTCCAGTCTGCTCTTTAAAGTTGCAATAGAAATGTAAAAGGACTTGCTATCAGGCATTTTTCACAGTTTGACATGCCAGGTGGGAAAAACACAGGTTTGAATAATAAAATGATTGAATTCCATGAACTGCTTTGATTTCTGGGACTTGCTGAACTCATTGTCACACTGTTATTAGTAACACCTGTGCCTTTTCTACTTTCCACATGTCATGTCAAAATACCTGCCGTGAAAATCCCTTCTAAATACCTTTCTTGTAGTCATCCCGGTTCCTTCCAGAGCCTATTGGACAGTTCTTACAGCTCATTAGTAAAGATGTGGAGAAAGGAGATTTGCTCATATTCATATTATATAGGATGAAAGTGAGTCCCAACTACAACACCTCGACTATGACTTCACTTTGTAGGTTTGTGGAATGCATATCCGGGCATAGCCAGTGTACTTTGCACTTTGCTGTTGAGATCATATTGTAGTTTCCTCAATTTTTCTTTCGATATTTCATAAAACTGTTGGAGAAAGTGCTAGGTTGCATATTTACACACTGCTTGCCACAATTCTTACCATGCATCTAAACATCGACACATAGAAATATGAAAGAATGGGGCAAATGCAGTGTCACTGGATATTCTTGCTTCCAGAGAGTCTTCACTCTAACAGTCAAATGGAGAAACTGATCTTCTATAAAGGGACTGTCACATTACTTTTCTGTTGGAGTTGATGTCACAGATACGACGGGGGTAACACTAGAGATCAGCGTGGTCACTATACTGGCTGACCATCACTAAAAACTCACAACCAGAGTTAAACTCTGAAGTGAAAGTCTGCTGGAACCAGCTGGAGATGACATCAAAACAGGAAACGCATCCTTATCTGTGTAGATTTCAATAGAAGTATAGGACAGAAAAGTAATTTTCCAACTTTTCCAACCTTGCTACACCCCTCCCCAATATCCGACAGAAAAGATATCACATCAATAAAACAAGCAGTGTGCCTCAGTAATGGTTTAACATTCACCTTCACTTCCATCTCAGCACATGAGAAAACATAACACTGTGTGTCACATGACATTATCAACTTTGCCTAATAAAATTAAAAAAAAAAAAAAGATTACGTTTCATCAACATCATCGTCAACTATCAATACAACATTAGTTGCTATAATAAGGCAAAAGATAGGTGTTTACATGGTGTCTGGAGTGTGCCAGTGTTAATAAATCAATACGTTTTGCATTAAAATAAAAAAGATGTAAAAACTCATTTGATTTGTCAGTTCATAATTATTTTGTTTTGTCTAAAAATGATTAAGAAGTAATATTTAGGGCCCGAGCACTGACAGTGTGAAGGCCCTGTTAAATCTGTAAGAATAATTCTTGGTCAAACAAACATATTTTGAGAGCCTAAACGTGCCCGAAAAGTCATGAAAATTTGCTCATGCATTTTTCAAACCTGGTGAAAAATGTGAAATGGCCATCACAAAATGACTCACCAGCGCCCCCTAGAAAATTAAGAAAATTGAGCCCCTTGCTCCACATTGACGTAGACAAACCAAAGTCGGTATGCATATGTATCACGTAAAGACACACAATAAAGTCTCTTGGACCCATACCCTAACTCCAAAAGGAAGTCGGCAATTTTGATTTGAATTTCAGATTTTGGCGCCATTTTTGCGATTTCCACGCCTCATACTTTAACGAACTCCTACTAGAGATTTAAATCTGACCAACTTCAAATTTGCTCAGCATCATCTTAAGACCTTGAAAAGTTATCAACATTCTTCACTGCATGCAGCTTTAATATTTATTTAATTATCTATTTTTATCTGATAATCTGTCATTCAGTTTCACAGTTAATTTCTTAACTTGTTAATTAACATGTTCCATGTTGTGATCAATTCACAGACAGCTGTCTTTCAATTGGGAATTGTGTCACATAGAAATAAAATTAGGTCCAATCCACAGAGCAGTTTTAAATTGATCAACTCAATGATTGACCAGACCTAAACACAAAATGTATAATTATTCCAGTGGCACACTCTGAACTCCTTCAACAGAATATTCAGATATGGAGACCAGAGGAAGACACTGGATCCACCAACACTGAAGAAGTAAGTGAACTCTCCGTCTGCCTGTAGTCTGCTGCTGGTGTTCTGCTTGTAGTTGTTGCTTCTGTTGGTCTTGATGCTGTCTGAATAAAGCACCAGTATTCTTTCCTCTTCTGTTGAGTTCTGTTGCAGTAAAAGTTCAGGTTGCTACAGATCTATCGTAGTCCAAATGTCAAAATCCAAATGGCTTTCATGTCATGTAAATGTTCTCCAACAAAACAACATGATAACATGGCCAACATTCAGTATTATTACAAATGGAACCATGGAGAGGAGCTGTGGAACCAGCATGGCCAACACTGAAAACAAATTGTTCCATAAAAGTGTCATGTACATACTGTATGCCTGTGTGTAGGTTTAGTACTACAGTTTACAAGCTCCAACCCCCCCCCTCCCCCCCACTTGTTTTATTGAGTGCTTTAGGTGTACACAAACCAACACAATACACACACACACAAACACACGCACACTCTGACCAACACACTTATACTAAACGCACACTAAATTATGCTTGTGCAAAGATAATAAATGGCAAAAATCAGGCTCCAATCAGTCTGATATATGAAGAGATGAACTACATTCAGCTACAACAGCTTGTGATAGTGCAATATCTACACACACACACACACACACACACACACACACACACACACACACACACACGCATACACACATTGTCCTAGGTCACTTTTGGGGGGCATTACACAGACTTACATTCATTTCCTACATACTTACCCTAACTCTAACCACTTTACCCATAACCACTACTAACCCTAACCCTAACCTGAACCTAACTAAAAATCAACTTTTACCAAATTGGGGACATGGCTTTTGTCTCCAATTGGAAAATATGTCCTCAATTAACTGGTCCTAAGTGTGACATTAGTCTGAAAGTAGTCTATGACAGACCCATACGCATGTACACACACACACACACACACACACACACAGAGCACAGAGTCAGGTCTCAGATCTCAGTGGCGACTCCGGCGCTGAGCTCCTCTGCCTTTTCCCTGCAGGATCTGATCCCACCTCTGGACATAAAGACAAAAAGACAGTAAATGAAATGGAATTGCTGCCATCTTGCCAATGTATTGTTTGAGCAACTTTATAAGTAAAAAAAATTGACCAAATGTTTTTCTCCTGCCATTGCAATAAAAACCACAGAATAGTGCACCGCTGCAGGTGTGTTCACATAGAGAAAAACAGGAGATGCAATGGTGTGTTTTGGATGAAAAACTGCTGCTGCCTGTGTATGTGTGTGTATTTGGAGGTGAATCGCACCTTGACCTTCCTGCCCATTTTGTCCCTCCACTTTTGAGCAATGGAGCCGTCGATCAGGAGCAATCTGCAATGCATACACACTCACAGTCAGGTATATATTATTAACAATACCTTTACTATTGATTTTACAATTGTCCTTCTCATACCTGGATGTCTCCTCATGCTCATAGCCCATAATGAGGTACTCTTCTCCAGGAGACAGAGTAGGACACAGGCAAGAGGAAGAGTAGTAGAGTGTCTGCGTCTCCTTGGGAATGTTGACCAGGGAAGACTTGAGCACCTCCTTCACCTCCACCACTGCCGTGGGCTCCAGACCACGATTCCTCACCTCCCTCACCCTTGCCCTGATCACTGAAGATAAGTCATCAGCATACATGGAGACATTTGAATATTCAACTTTCCTTTGTTATAATCTGAAGAAGTCAAGAAGTCTGAGCTCACAAAACAGATTACAAGTCAGGGCTTTAATATTGCTAGCATATTAGCAAATAGCTTGCCATCTGTAGTGGAAAGTCCTACAAGTAGTCACTACATCATCAAGTGTCTAGAATCACACATTTTGTGAAGATGTCCGGATTAATCTTGCTGTCTCACCTTCTGGTGTGAATGGGCCGAAGTTGGAAGTCACATTTGGATTGATGATTATGAAGCACTTATGTTATACTGATGTGTTAGCACATATTACTGTGGTCCCATTAGAAACCAACAAGAGGTAACACTCAAGAAGCCAATAAAGAAATGCTACCACATCACTCTACACTACATCCAACCAAGAAGCTGGATTCTCAATCATCCAGGTGCTGGACATTTTTCACAAATAAGACCTGTTTCATTGATTAAGTCCATACATAAGCCCCTTTTTGTTCAAATTTCTATGAGCTGGTGCACTTTTAATATTTGTAAGTGTCTTGTTATTGTCCTGTTTGAAAGAAGACTTGACAGTTAATTCATTTCTGTCATCCTGTGGAGATTCCAACAAGACAAAATGAGATCTTACTTGCTGCCACCAATGACCTTCCTTTCCAAATTATAATCCATTCATTTAGACAACCTTGTTATGCACTCTGACATGAAATCAAGCTTCACTAAACTCTTGTGTTTTAATAATATCTGAATATTTGGAAAGTGAGCTCTTGGTTTTAATGATGACTGGAAAAAAAGACGAAAATCTTCTTCAAACTGATTCTGTTGCCAAAGGCACTAGTGAGCTCCAGAACTCCACATGGAAATCTCTACTGGGTTTGCCAAATCATGCCTGTGTGCTGCAATCATCTGGAAAAGCCTTTCTGGTCTTTTAGCTTTTGAAAAACTGGTCAGAGAGAAAGAATCCACTGAGGAGTTCAATGATGCTAAAAAGATTTGTACAGCTTTATTGAGCAGTATGATTAATGCTCATAACAAATGAAGTAATGAGCATTCAGACTAGATATCTAGATGTGTGATGATGCCTATTTTTCACTTGTAGCCTTGAGGAGTGATGATTGGCTGTCAGATTTAATGCTCAGACTAAATTCTCACTTTAAAACTTCACACACCTGGTTTGGAAATGTACCAACAGACTTCCACAGACTCAGATCCTGACTGATGGAAGATAAGTCACAAATTACACCCCTTAATATGTGATTAATGTATTAAAACTCCTAGTGGGATCATCAAGGAAACACTTTAGCATTACAAGCAGGGATTCAATGCTCAACAATATTATTTCATTACTATTATTTCATATTCTGATAACTGTCATTGTCATTAACATACCAGCAGGTACTCTTACGTATAACTATGTCAGAGTAAAGCAGATTGATCAACAGTTACATTTGAAAAAATTTAACAAAGTCCCAGATGACTCACCGTAATTATAGTTGTGCTTCAGATAAGTTTTCAAACCCATTTTGATTGGCTTGCATCTGCAGCGATCTACACACACACACACACACACACACACACACACACACACACACACACACACACACACACACACACACACAGTGGGTGATTCTGTGATCATAATTTTGAAAAGAAAAAGAGACTGGGTTCAGGCTCCACCTCCACATTTCCAGAGTGATTTTGTCATACAATGTTTCATTCAATAAAGAATGGATGGGGATGAGTCCCATGCTCATGTTAACTCAAGAATGTTGTATGATTGATTTTCCCAATTATCCACCAGAATGGTATTAATAAGTCGAAAATTCATAATTGTGAAAAGCTCAATCCTAACTCCCCAAAATGTATACACAATCTACATGTGCCATTCAACACTACACCTTTCATTAATGATGCCAAAGGATGACTCGTAAGTGCTCTGGAGTAAACTATTGAGAGTTTAATGTATGAAATTGTAAAAACATGAATGAGGGAGTGATTTCAGAAACAGCTTTAGTGTATGCTCAGAATTCCAGAATGTATCGGTCACTTGTTTAGTGTTGGTCTTAGAGCTGATGACCAGTAAATCCAGTGTAGGGTCAGACTACTAAAAGCAAAGTTCATAGATGTATTTAGAGAGCTGGATACCATGCTGCCAGTCAGTCTTGCTGCCAATTTGCCCCAAGTGGCTAGTTGCAGTACTGCAAAAAAAAACGGAAAAAAGACGCTAAAAGTATTTTTGGCATATACTGCCATTATAAAAGAGGTATTTATAAAACTGTTAAAATGCACCACAAACTGAAAACAAGGTAAATTATTCTTGTTTGCATTGTGAATGTTTAAACCATGAAGGTTTCATATTTGCAAAGCGTTGTCAGAGCCTGGAAAATATACTTTTATGTGTGTAATGTCTGTAAAGTCTACTGGCCAGTATACCAAGCAAGAACGGCGAGGCCAGCAGGAAAAACACCACTGTGTATACTCAGTGGCCCAATATGGAATGCAAGAAACATATTTGACTTATGTTCCTGACGAGCAATTTTCATTCATGGCACCATTTTGGAGTGCAGTTCCTATAACACGAACATGGTACAGTCACATTACAATACCGTCCTTTGAGTATTAACTGCATCTCCCACTACACTTGGAACCTGCAGACTAACAACTTCAAGCATGACGTGTGTACAGTCAGTAAAGAGAAAAAGTGATTCACTCTGTTTGGAAAAGTCATTATTCTAACAGCAAGCCACCACCTTGTTTAGTACAGTATTACCCTGATTTCTCTGATAAATATTTGTTTTCATCACAACCTTTTTCTGGGTTGAATATGGTTTTGTTTCGGTAGTTTATTGGAAACCAAAGGCTAATTTGACAATACCTTAACCTTCAAAACTTCTGAGGGGGAGAAGCCTTAACTGGGACAGAGGTAGAGACAGTTAGACAGACAGTTTACCTCCATTGGGTCCTCTGCAGTGGAGGTTGTTGGAGTCCATGGGAAAGTCTGGACTGGATTCTGTCAAGAGTATCAAACCAAGAACACACCTGCATCAGCTTTTTAATGAATTTGTTAAACTGGTTTCTAGACTGTTCTAGTCTGTGTTCTGATGCACATCAGCACTGGCTAGCTTTCCAGAAAACGATCAAAAAGTTTTGGCAGAGAGAAGGTCAAAGGTCAGGCTCACCTGGGTTACATCTGGCTGGGTCCTGGTTGTATGGATCTATAGAGACACAGAGTAACACTGGTCAGAACAGAAAGAAATCAGATCCATTTTGTCCTGTTATCACATAATACAACAACAGGAAACATGGGAGAGGATGTTCTGACAGTTTGACACAGTGGTCAACAGAACAGTGAAAAAAAAACGGCACAGAGAAATGATTATTATTTACTCCACAACTATTCATTTAGCAGCATCACAGACAGTGTACATATTGTACAAAGAAGAACAAATCAGTGATTTTGACCAGTCCAGTCCTGCTAAAGTGTTCCCTGGAGGCTGCAGTGTTTATTACAGCCACAAAATGAAAGTGACTGACAGAATAAACACCATCCTCATGATTTATCTGTTGTTAAGGCCTCACCAATAATGGAGCTTAAAATGTAAAGTTAATTCTCAGACTTGGGAGTGAGATGCTGTCTCAAGTGGAAAAGGTCAAGTATATGAAGCTCTGGCTGGGAGAGGATCCAACCTGTCCTTTGTGTTCAGCTCCAGCAACACTCAAGCACATCTTGAAAGGCTGTAAGACCAGCCTGACACAAGGCATATACACCTGGTGACACAATCAAGTGCTCAAGTGCTTAGTAGTGAAACTGGAGACCAAGAGAGACAAATGCCCTGCCTCTCAAAACCCCAGGTCAAATTCCCACACATGCCATAATTCATTCGTGAGGGAAAGAAACAAGCGCCCAGCCTCTCATCTCAACTCAAGCCTACTGTATGGAGCCATGGACTGGGAAATGTTTGCTGACTAGGGCCAGCAACTCATAACTCCACCTGAGATTGCAACTACCAACTTGCAACCAGATCAGGTCTTCTGGTGAAATTCCTGTTGGTGTGCCTACCTCATCCAGCTGTCTCCCAGGAGGATGTGGTGGAACAGGCCTCAGAATGCAAGAAGCTGTGCTACGCAGACGTGGCAGCTGAAGCTGCAGGGAGAGGCTGGAAGTTGGAAGTTAATCCAGTGGAAGTGGGGTGCAGTGGGTTCATCGCCAGTTGAACCATAATGCTCTTGAGTGATAGAAGTCTCAGGGCAGGCCAAGAGGAAGGCAATCAAAGTCCTGGCCAACACAGCGGAAAGGTGCAGTCATTGGCTGTGACTGACGAGCACAGATACCGTCTGGGCTCCCAAGTGACCACAGAGGAGCCAACCATGAGACACACACCCAGGACTGATCAACCTGCAGTGGGCCTGTCTTGACAGAGGCTGTCTTGTTATAAAAGGCCGAAACACCCATTGACGTCAAGGTACACAACTGATGAGGTGCCACAATGGTGGCTCCATCTGGTGGTCATATCCCAGAACGAGTCCACGATGGCAAGTAAAATGCTGTATCTTTATGGACTGTAACACCAAGTCCTATTTAATGAATTTGGAAATCTAATGGAATGCATGATCCATATATTGTGCACATTTAAACTCTCACTTATGGCTATGAGCTTTGTACTGACCAAGAAAACAGATTGCAGATACAATCAACCAAAATGAGTGTCCATTCTGAGATAGGGTGAGGGACTTAGACATCCGGAAGGAGCTATTAGTAAAACTGCTGCTCCTCTGCCAGTTAGGATACTTTGAGCATCTGATTAGGATGCCTCCCTTTATGAGGACTTCTGGGGACATCCAACAGGGAGGAAACCTCTTGTGCAAATCCAGAACACACTGACTATCCCAGCTAAGGAATGTCTTGGGAACTTCCACAAGGTGTTTGCTTAGTCTGCTGCTGCTGTGATCCAGTCCCAAGCAATAAAAAAATGGATGGATAAATGCATGGATTGCCCTGATAGGGTTAGTAGTGCATGTTAATGGAGATTACAATTTAAAAGGTTCCTCCACTGGGGAACAGAAATGTAATTAGACTGTGTCTCGGACTTTAGGTTATATCTGTGATGAGAGTCGTGAATGTTTTAAAAAGTGTCAAGGCTGATGCAGTCTTTTTGTACATTTTGGATAATTTCTGTGTAAACATATAACCATAATTGCCAGGACCCTTTTCAAAGTGTCCATATTTGCTTATTGATAGGCCTTTTTGTGGGAGACATTTTGACATGCCATTGTAGGAAAAGTTCAATGTATGACGGATGAATTTCATGTTGCCGCTTGAATTTGATTAGATGTATTGCCTTGAAAATTTAGTACAGACATTCACGAATCCCAATGACTTTGGTGATCCCCTGATTACCATGTGCTTTGACTTTAGGGCCATTTAGCATGTGCTTAAAGTAAGATGGTGACAATGGTAAACATTACCTGCTAAACATCACAATGTTAGCATTGTCATTCAGAGCATATTAGTATGCTGATATTAGGAGTAGCTCATAGCACAGCCAAAGGTAAATAAAGCATCATGGATGCTTAGTCTTGTTTACTCATCTCCTGTTCTCATATGTAGTGTCTGTATACAAGTAAGAAAAGAGAACTTCTCATTGGGTTATATTTTGTGACAGCAGAGCTGTGCTATTCAGTGCACTCAGTTATCCAATATCAGAGCTTCTTTGAATGCAACAGCAAGTTAGCAATGAATGGAGCCCTACTGTGGCTGCTTTAGATTTCTGTTCCTACAGGAGACAAACATCTGAACAGCAACATTCAGGTTGGAGTCCCGCTGAAAATCAGTGGAATGGCTTAAATTATCCACCCTGACTGGACCTCAGCAAATCAACAAGTCACACTGAGGGAAAATCCCAAAACCCCACTGAGCTAAGCTGAGCCGAGCCAGGCCAGGAGATACGTGGGTGTATCGTTATGGAGGTCAAGGGGATTGAGATGAGTTTTTTTCAAGACTGGTCCAACTTCTGTTTAAAGAAGCAGAGGACAGTGAGGGGTTTATAGTGTAAAATGAGTGGGTCGCCTGTATCAAGGAGCTCTTTGAGAAAGTCAGTGGGAGTGAAGTCGGAGGGGAAGTGACTCGCGCTATCTGTTCGAGAAGTCTTCATTTTTTTCAAATAGTGTTGTATTCTTATTTAGATCACACCTCCATATTAAGGCTGTACGAGCAAATTAGTCAAATTTATTATATCAGGATAATTGAGATGCATTAGAGATGCATCATCTTGTTTTCAAGGGGATCTGAGAATATACACTCACAAGAATAAATAAAAAACAACAAATTATGACGACAGACTTTTTAATAGTCAGATATGCTGCTTGGCCAAAAGCGTGTGGTCACACATTTTAGTCATATGTGACTGTTGACTATGTCATTCCAAAAGCATGGATATCTCTTCTGGTTTCAGGCTTTCAGATATTGGAACCTGGCAGTAGGGATTTGCTCCCATTCAGCCACAAGAGCATTACGTCCAACACAGATGTTGGGTGACAAGATCTGGCTCACAGTCGGTGATCCAATTCATTCCAAAGGTTTGGATGGGGCTGAGGTCAGGGCTCTGTGCAAGCCGGTCAAGCACTTATACATCAAACTGGGAAAAGCTTTTCTTTGTGGAGCTGGCTTTGTGTGCAGGGGTATTGTCATGTTGAAACAGGAAAGGGCCTTTCCCAAACTGCTTTCAAAATAAAATATCACTTGTTCAGTATCTGTTCAAAATGTGGCTGATTGGCCTCCTGCCACTGCTTCAATACATTAAAACTGTTGATGTGCAGTGCAAATGAGTATATACACCAACAACATGAAATAAAATAACTCTATTAGACACAGATGTTAAGTACTATAATAGTGAATCTATTTTATTTTCATGTGTAATTTATTTAAATATAAAATACATAACAGAGAGCTTTTGATGTGCATCCTAGAATAAAGTGGATTGATCATATTGGACTCTTAGATCGTTAATTTTCTGTGGCTTCAGTTTGGATCATTTGACCGGGTATGTTCTCAAAAAGATTTATGCTTAAATAGTGGTTTTGAATTGCCTGTTGGAAGTAGCCTAAAAGTCTGTTCCCTCTTGATTTTTCTTGATTAAAAGCTCTGTTTTCACTGTCTACTTTCATCTTTTTAGAGCGCACCATGTGAAACAAATTTTCTCTGACCAGCTGTGCTCATGGCTCATGGCTATATTATGGAGTAGGTTTTATTATTAAGGAGTACAAAAAAAATCTGAAAACAAAAAAGGAAATAATCAGAGCAACTCATGAAAGGACATCAGGGTTTAATGAACAAGCTCAGTTTTTTCAATAGTTTTTTCATTATTTGACTGTTGCACACCCAATTTAGCTATTTCCAGTTAGGCCCTATGCTATTTCAAAATCATCACATTTTATTCTGAGTAAGAATATCCAGCCACACTGATCCAAATTTTCATTTTCACATTCATAGAAATGCTGCTCTCCAACACCACTTCAACACCCTTTACTCCTGGACAGCATACTCATACACAGAGCTGAGTGGCTCGCTGTTCTCTTGTTTATTCAAAGTTTATTAATATTAAATGTGTCGTGTGTCCAAGCACGCCATGTGAAGATATTTTTCTCTGACTCACTGTACAGCTCTGTGCTCATGACATGCAGTTGCTGATGTCCCGCTGCTGCTGAGCGGCTCGCTGATCACTTGTTTATTTAAAGTTTATTAATATTAAACAAGTCGTATATCCAAATTGCACCAAATTTGACACTGCACTTCCTTGAGTCCCCAGTGATAGAGCTGCCAAGGTGGAAGTCGATCGAATGAACGTTTCTTGAGATACATGAAGGACATACATACAGACAGACAGAGAGTTGTTGATTTATAGTTAGATGATTTCCTTCATTGAATCTAAGGACCAAAAACTGCAAGTACACAAAAGGTCCACATACTTTTAGCCATATGCTATATATTGCACTACTCTGATAAGCCAATCAGTCACTGGTTAATTGTTAGCATTGGTAGCCTTTGTTGTTTGTTGTTCCATGGGTTGTCTGTGTTATACACTTGCATACTTTGGATTGGATTTCACCTTAAATGTAAACGATTGTCTTTGAGAAGTTTCCATTTGGAGTACCACTTCAACTTTCCATTTCAACTTCCTGATGCTGGCCAGAGAGTGGGATCATTAGGGGGGGAGGGGGGGCTTAAAAGAACAGGAGCTAAAATGGCCTCTTTCAGACAGAGGCTGAACTGAGGGGCAGCAGAAAGGCTCAGTATAAGTAAATTAAGTTTTTGAAGGTATTCCAGTAGATACCCAGATTTAAAATATAGACCCGGAAATGTACCGAATATGTTCCAGTTAAAGCTTGAACTAAGTGATAAAGGAAGGCTGCATATTTCTTCCTTTTGATACTGATAGAAACTATTTCTCACAGGGAGATGTTCAGGGATCTAAGGAATCCCACAACAGAATAAAAGTTTTTTATCGATGTGGGTGCCAGTAATCTGAGCTCAACAGACTGTTGGAAACAGCAGAGTGTTTATGGGTCAAGTCAAATAAATCAGAGTTTATAGACCACAGAATCTGCAACAAAGGGCACAGTCACGGTAGAATATACAACAGCTGACAAAATGTTGGCTGAAATGTCCATCAGTCATCAGATATTAGTAAACCTTTGGATATCATGCATTCCTAATCGTTAACGTACAGTAACATCTCTCTTTAATTTATTTTGAAATTGGACCACATGCTCATAATTGTGGGAAAACATTCAAAACATTCACTGTCTTATTCAAACCAGACGTGTTTGACTGAGCTGTGCTTGTGAAAAGATTTATTTCTACAATAAGATGATTACAATACGGTAAACTTTAGGCCACTTTTGGTTTGGGAATGATCATGGTTACAGTAAAAAAGCCAACATTAATTGGTTGAAAAAATAATCTTACCATGAGGTCCATTCTACTGTTTCAAACAGCTTTCAATCAAATCATGTGATCTTCATCAGCAGAGGGAATTTGATTGTTATGGAATTGTCGATGTTCAAATTTTCCATTTTTCTCAGAACTTTACAGACTTCTTGTCTATGTTGGCTCAAATGTTTATGTTCAGAATTTTTTGGTGACCTTAGAAAGAGTAGTTGAGAAGACAATCTTACCACAAAGTCTATTTAGTAGCTGTTTCGTAGCTTCACAACAGCTACAGATTGAAACTAGTGGTGAAATAATTTCTCAACTGCTTTTTCAAGAATGACAAGAATGAACTTTGAACCTCATCCAACATTAATTGCTGGATTGTGAAATCTCTACCTCCAGTCTGTGCAATCTTACTGCTAAGAAAGGTCTTACTATCACAAAATTGAAGACGATACTTCCTGAATTGGCACTGAACACTGACATAGGTCATAAATCATGTTCTGCAGAATCTAACATGAACACAACTTGTACAGACATATTTTTGTCTGTCGGGGCTGTTTGTCACTGCCATCGCCTTTTTCTATGACTGTGGTTTATCTTTATCATCTTCACCTTCGTCTTGACACACAATCACAAGGCAAGACTGATTGATTGATAGGCCACCTACCAATTATCCACTGCCTTGGAAGAAACATAGCAGTCACATATAATGTAATGATAAAGATAACATAAATAATAAAAGCAGTGATACCTGGCCCTTCTGCCTTGACGATGGCCTCAGGTGAGATGCAGACTCCGCGGTCATACAGCGGCAGCTCGCTGCAGGACAGACTGTCGGGCCAGCTGTGGTTGTAGCGCTTCATAACTGGCTCGCAGCCATACTTTGCGCGCTCGCACACTGCCTTGCAGGGTTTGATGGGCTCGTGCTGGAAGTCGATGGTGCAGATGGGAGCATACATAGCGCACAGGAAGAAGAGCAAATCCGGACTGCAGCCAGTACCTGAAAACACATAGGACAGTCACCAGGAGTGTTCCCCTCATCAGCAGGAATTTCTTTGGTACAGTTTGAGATGTAGCACCCCTCACTTTAAGCACTTTTTGTGTAAGGAAACATAAACTATAGTACTATTTTCCAACCCTCCTTTTTTCCTCCTGTCGGCCATGCTTGACTAGTCCTTTGACTTCTAATAAAGCATAAGGTATAGATTATCACCAAATTCTGTGTTAGACCTTTTTAGCAAACTTCATTCCAACTTATTACCACAGGTTTTACACATATTATTGGAAAGTATAGTCAACAGGCCTCATTTCCTAAATGAAATTATACTACTTATACTATTTTTTGGTGACTAACCCCAAACCTAAGCCTAACCCCTAACACCTCCAGAGTCAAAGTAGACCTGAGGACAACAGGAGGGTTAAATCATTTTTGGACATATTTGAGGATTTCCCATTGAAGTAGCTGACTGACATTTGAGGACATGCCCTGTCAACTACCATGTTTTTTAGTATTTTTAAGTGGAAGCTAGCAAGCTTTTCTACTGGCAAAGTGGTATAGGGTTAGGCAAGGTTGCAAAAGTTATCACAGATTCTGTCTCAAAAGCACATTAATGTTACTTCTGAAGCTGCTAAAGGAAGAGGATTCTTCCCTGTTGCTGTCATTCACCTTTACCTGTCAGCTTCAGAGCCTGCAGAGATGAGTCATAATTCACATAGACTAGGTCGGTTGAGAAACAACAGCAAACTCATACTTTTCACTCACATTTGATCTTATAACGTCATTAAATGAACACAAATTTCAGAAAAAGAAAATTAAACATGTTTTTGTCCACAGCACAAAATTACGTCTTAGGTGTGAAGCAACAGAGATGTGCGAGTCTGACATCTCACTGAGACTGTGGGCGGTTTCCTTCTACATCACTGAAGGTTCAAAACCTCTGGCTGACCACACACAGGACTTCTACTGAC
The DNA here is from genome assembly GCF_027409825.1 of Scomber japonicus. NCBI lineage: Eukaryota > Metazoa > Chordata > Actinopteri > Scombriformes > Scombridae > Scomber > Scomber japonicus. The sequence continues at coordinate 33,300,497 of NC_070588.1, forward strand.
TGCCATCCTGCTGCATGTTCCACACAGAATTGGACCAGACAGAGTTCAACACCGGGCAGAGGACAAATCAACATTTTTATAGCAGAACAACACTGAGGTTTGGCTTCGACTTCACAATGAAGTCACAGAAATATTTTGAACTTGTGACCTGAAACCGCTTCCTGGTTTCTGGTCTGCAGGTCTTTCATTAGGGCATTTTTTCTGGTTAAAGCTTATTGCCTTTCCACTTTCCCTTTCCGCTCGTTCAACCTCAGCTGAGCTCAAAATTCAGCCAATACCTAAAATGTATTTATTGAAGACAGATGTCCATGTATCATGAAACATTATGGGAGTTGTCAAGGTTGTTCACATGCCTTTGAATTTGATTTTTCTTACAGTTAACAACATTTCAAAATTAGTTTTTCTTACCACAAATCACAACTTTATTCCAAACATCACAGCTTATCCAGACCACAGACTACTAAAAAACCCTTTTTTCTCTCTTGGCTCCAGAGGAATCTCCTAAAGCACATACTTCTGGTTTTATTTTTCCAGGTATTGAAATATCTGTCTCTGACATTTCTGCCTCCACCCAAAACAATGCAGCTGAATTGAATTTCATTTGTGCTGCACACACAGCACAGCAGCAATATCTCTTTCTAACGTCAGTGCCCAGTACAGTGGAAGTGGAGAAGTAATCCACAGACCACAAAGTCACTTTCATGTGGACATTTTTCTAAAAACTGCTGATGGTGCTACAGGAAAAGTGTGGGGAACATTCTGGCATACATGTCATGGCCATTTATTTAATAGCTGTTGAAATATCTGTCTTGACCAAAGTGGTCATCTGACTGACACGAGCCATGCCACTAGTGTACATAAAGAGATCTTGAGAGAGAAGTTCATACCACCATACTCTTTAACCTCCAGAAACTTGCTGTTAGATGATCAAACAAGCTTTGCATCCTGGTTAAAAAAGTACTGAAAACTGACTTAATGATCAGACTAAATCAGCTCACAGTACAACCCACTGTTTCAATAGAGGAAGTGTGTAATATTTACTTTCTACTGAGAGATAGAAAGATAAAGAAAGTGATATGGCATGCTAAAATACACCTACTCACAGTGTCAGATAGATTTCAGTTTACAGATGGAGATGGTGTATATTCGGAACGTGCAGATTTGCAGAGCAGCTTTATTAGCTCAACTTATCAAAACCACACAGTCTGTAATATTCAGTAACAGCAGGTATGTAGAGAAGCAAAGTTTCTGTCTGAAGAGAAAGCAGTTTGTTCCAGTTCTGATCCCACCTCAACATTGTTCAACATTTTGAAAAGTCATGTGTTTGCCACAAACAAAATTCCACTCAGCTCCATTGTAATGAGGGAGACGCAGAAATCTCACGTTCAGAAATGTGAACAGAAAGCCAAAACCATCTGTATGGATAGATACCACTGCAGCAAGGGGAGAAAATATGTTTTTCATAATTGGGTAAACCTTCAGGCCAGTTTGTGTTTAATGATCAGCTGCATCAATCTGAGTTGGTTTTATTACCTTTTGGATTAAAGAAAACCATAAAACGGTTTGGCTGCAATACAGCTGGATGGATCGACCCTCCATGATAATGAACATTCTGACAGTAAAAACCACCTCAGCTCACAACAGAACAAAAAGAGCAAACAATATGAAAACTACTGGACCAACAACAATCCATTCATGTCATTAATCTTTACTGAATTCACCTTTAACCTGTCAAATACTCAACTTTACCTTTAACCATACACTAATGTTAGCATGAAAACACAGTCTGCCACGATGATTAACCTGGTAAATCTTATACATGCTAAACATCAGCGTATTGCTACTGACAGTGTGAGCATGTTAGTATTCTGATTTTAACATTTAGCCCCTAGCACATCTGTGCTGAAGAACAGCCTCACAGAGCTGCTAGCATGGCGGTAACCTCTTCATCTTGTTTTATAATGCCCCATAGCCTCCTCAAATCCCCAAACTTTGTTTCCAGTTCAAAGTTTTATGTTCTGAGTTGAGTTTCAAAATTCCTCTCTACAGGATTCATGGCTGAACAAATCAAAACTGAGGAAAAAGTTTGCTGTCATGGTTAGTTAAAGGATTTTGTGAGTTTTATCCATCATTTCAATCAACCTTGATAACATTTTCCTTTCCAACACTTGTACTGTTTCGCACAACATCACAGGCTTGCTGCAGGTCTGAAGGGAGCCTTAAAACGGCAGACTTGGAAGAGAAAATGTTTAAAAATTAAAGAAAAAAACCTTAATGGGAGGGTGGTGAAGAGAAGCTACATTAATACAGATTTATTCTCCTTCTTTTTAGTTGGTGGAAGTCAGGAAAGAAGCATGGAGAGGAGGAGGAGGAGGACAGGGTGTGATAAGAGACGATCAAGGCATGAAGAAGTGTGAAGGTATGTTACTAACACAGTGAAAGTACTTTTGGTCATGCTGTGCACTGAACAGAGGGTCATGTATAAGGTTGGAGGTTCTCCCATCATTTAAAAATGATGACTTTTCCTCGATTTTTCACCATGAATTAACTTTGATATTCTGAAGTGCAGATATGTAGTTATAAAAAGGTTGGATCTCATTTTCGGCTGCCATTCTTTCTATTCATTAGATTCTAATAATATAATGATAATGTAATATTCTTTTTGTAAAGCAAGAAATTCTTTGATGTAGTGCGATCGCCTGCACTAAATGTTCCCTCTGTTGGATACCGCTCCTCAATAAGCTCAAGAAGTCAACATATCTGATTAAGCCACCTGTTCAGTCGTATGAACAGGTTGTGTCAACAGTTCTTACGTCTACTTTGATCACGTGATTCAAAGAGTATAAAAGTACAGCTGAACTGTAGACAACCATTTTAACATGAAAGATTATTGGAAGAAACACGTCCAGACTACATCTATCACGGATTCATGGAAGCGTTATTCAGGTTTGGAGAAGGCGTCTTTGTTCGAGTACACAATATTCTTCTGTACTGTATTTTAATAAGGCGCTTGTATTGTTATTTGTCACCCTTTCTTCCCATAACCAGTTTTACAGACGCCCAAGTGACTGGAATGTACAGGTCTTCTAATAGCCACCCAGTGATATGTAGTATGATGATGTTGGATCAGAGCTACAGTCAAACCAGAATCCATCAGTGGGCTGTAAAGTCAGACCAGCTCTTTAAAATACGCCTGTTTTACCACTGACCTCTGGTAGGAAAGCCATTTTTTTCCTTTGTTGAATAAACTTAATCAGATTGATGGTTTCCACAAAAATGTTTCCATGATCTCTTTGTGAACTGATGGTTTAAGGTTTCCTGTCAGAAGGGTTCAAATCAGATCCAGCTCTGCTCCAGCAGCAAACACTTTGATTTGTCCTGTAAATGTTAAAGAGGGTAAGACAGACCAATCAATGCAGCTTCCATGTTCTGGAATTTCTCAGAAATTATTCGTCACTGGGCCGGGCGAAGTTAAGGTCAGGGTTGATTCACCCAAATTCCCAGAAAACAATATGTTTTGGGTGTATTTGTCTAGATTTCAACATATCTGTCAGTAAGATTTCTGCCTAAGCCCAGTACAACGTAAGTAGATGGAATCTGGTTGGTGCATTTGAAAGCGTATATTTAAAGAGTAATAGTGCCCACTTTCATAATCAGGTTTGCACTACCGACTATGGTTTGGCAGACAAATACTTAGCTTTGTTCTCCTAAAAACACTGTCAGACTCATGATGGATAAAGGAACTAGACATCAAAAACCTGGCCCCTACACCACCCACAATGCAACTAAACTGGAAACAGTTTAGTTGGAGAATAGGGTGTGTTATGCATCATAAGTCTGGTATCCTCACTTCTTTCTAACTCCACAACCCTGAGATTTTTTTTAATTTTCAAACTTGCAGCCCCAACTAATGTTGACTCCAGTGACATCACAGGGTATTTCTTAGACTTCATGACTAGTTCCTGACAATGTATTTGAAAGAATCGGGGACACTGATGAACTTGCTGAACCTGCACAGTCAACCAAAACTATCTGCATAGACAGACACAGCTAGAGGGAGGTCAGGAAATGTCTTCTTTGTATTTTGGGTGAACTAACCCTTTAAGGTTGTCTGTTTTGGCAAAACTGTAATATTCTGACTGACCCTTAGTAAAAAGCTACATATATTTTGCTTTGTGATATCCTCCACTTCTAACCTTCCTTCTTTCCCCTTGTTTTATCTCAAACATTTTTTATTATTATTTTTATTAAATAATAATTTAAGTTGCTTGTGTGGTTTAAGAAGGAGAAGAATAAGAAGAAGATGCTTCGGAGGCTGACTGCAAGGACATGAATACAGGAGCCAAGTAAACAAGGTCAATTTTACCTTCCAACACAATTCATATTTTTGAATGATGATTATGTTAATTCAATAACAGTTAATCATGATCAGTCAACTACTTAGGCTATTTAATGAGTTCATTACATAATAAAACCTTTAATTTCTAATGCATAGCCTATAATATATAATTTATGTTATAATCATAACTGAATCTACAGTAGGGTAGTTTTGATATTACTACTACTAATAATACTATTATGATTATGGGATTGTAAAACTAATACTATATAAAATACTATACAATACTTTATTTATAAACATTGTCACAGTGTGTTTGATATAATTTTATATTATTTGACATAAAAGAGAAAGAAGTGCACAGAAGAGAAAGAAAAAAATAAACAATAAAATAGATATGAATTCAAATTCTAAACATAAAGTGCAACATGAGTTGGAGTAGAGTAGTGTGTGTTAACTTGAGTCCCAGTATACAGAATGAATGAAGAGGAGTTCCAGGCTGGTTCTATAACTCACCCAGCAGTCCTTCAAACTGCTCGATGGCCAGCACCGCGTTGTCCTGCGTGCTGTGGTGGAGGTGGTTGGGCATCTTGGTCATGTTCCACGGCATGGACCTGCACAGAGGGATCCGCACCGGCTCGCAGGACGCCGCTTGGACCGCAGCCGGCCACAGCGCGCAGGACACGGCCAGCAGAGACACGGAGAGTCCTGGGGAGAGCATGTCTGGTCCGGTCCGGTCAGGAGGCTTCGGCAGCGGCTGTCGGTGCTCCGGTGAAGTCTCGCTTGAGTTAAATCCAAATAAAGGTGATTTATTATTATTTTTTATATAGTGATTGGAGCTGTTGTGCTGCTGCTGCTGCTGCTGCTGCTGTCCGGTCTGCAGGCAGCTAGAGGAAGCGGGAGGAGCTGCTTTCTTATTCAGACTTTCACCTCCTCCTCTTCCTCTATCCCTCCTTCTCTACAACTGCCCTCCTCTCCTCACCTCTCTTCTCTTCTTCTCTCCCCCCCTCCTCCTCCCTCCTTCTCTCCTCTCTTCTTTCTCTCCCGTTATCCTCCATACTAAAAGATAGATTCCTTTTAGATGAAAAGTCAACACCAGTAAAGCCATTAAAAGCTCATAGATGTGTGTGTCTGTGTGTGTCAATACGAAATGAAATCAGCAGTGTTAACAGTTTCATATCTGTCTGGTGACTACTGTTGCTCTCCTGTAAAGTGTATTGCCTGTGCACTGTGTGTCTGGGTATCCTGGGTCCAAAATTAGCTGCTTGACCCCCCCCCCCCCCAATGTACTGTATCAAAGCTCCATGCTGGAATTACATCCTATTAAACACACATTCAAGGCACAGTATTATTATGGAATAACAAAGATCTAAAAGCTCCATTTGGCCACGCTGCCTCGAGGTCAGGTAGTAAAGCAGAATCCGCCCTAAAGTTCTAATCCTTCAGCTTGCAGCAAGCTCACATTGTTTTAATAAAGAACTCAAGTCAATAATTTGACCTTTCCATCATGACGTGAGCAAACGCAATCTGATTTCAGGCTGCAGACAGTGAGTAGTTTTCCACAGAGCAGCAGCAGCACAGTTAAAGGAGTTGGAGTGAAGCCTGTCACCTGCAGCTCTTCATCTAACAGCTCACTGTGACTGCATCAGCTAAAACTCATCCAAAGCCCCCCCCCCCCACACACACACACACACACACACACACAAAAAAGAAGCAAAAAATTGACTGTAGTGTCCTTGATGTCAGCACTAACTACATGTGACAAATACTCTGTGTTTCCTGTGACTGCTTCACAATAAAAGCCACCCCAGTGTATCATCAATGTTTGGAAGAGCAGTACACAGTGAAGCTGATATCTAAGGCTGCATTAGTACCTCCAGGGGCCCCTGGGCACTGAAGCGCATGTCCTCCAAACAACTTTTATTTGATTCTGATTGGATAATGCTGCTGTCAGGTGGAAACCTTATGACTCCATATTTAATTTTGGACATACTAGGTTTCAGACAGTGACTGTAGTGACATCAAGGGCCCCTGGGCACTTGCCTAGATTGCTTGTATTATCATAATTTATTTATTATCTGAGATAAAACTATGAACAGTAAGGCTGGGTATATACAAGCACTGTGTTTTTTTTATTTAAATGGTAGATCATTTGAATTCTATATGGCTGTTTCCTCCTGCCTCCAGTCCTTTCCTCACAATCAGATCTATGGGCCTTTGCTGGTGAAAGGACAGGTTCATGATTTTTTAAGTGTATCTTAAAGCAGCAGTCAGGTTTTCATATGAACAGTGAACAAGGTTTTCCTCTCTGTAATCATTCCTCCTGTTCATACTGACTATTAAAATATCTCCTTCTAATGTGCTTTCAATGGGAGGGATGGAGGACTAAATCCACAGTTTGTCCACACAGTCATTTAAAAGTAGATGATGAGCTTCTATTGAGCTTCATCAGTGTGAGTTAGTCATATCAAGTGATATCTGATACATTTACAGTCTTTTTACCATCAGATTCCCTCTCAGTGTTTCCTGTTGAGCTGTGGTGGAAGTATAGTAACAAAAAGACTTTGGTACTAAAAAAACTGTAACGTTGAAACATAGAAGATGAAGATTTGATTCATTTGGATGCTGAAGCTTCATATTAGCTTCACATCAACTTTTAAGGAGGACTGTGGATTTAGTCCTCCATCACTTCCATTGTAAATGCATTATGAAGAGACCTTCTAATGGTCAGTATGAACAGGAGGAATGATTACAGCAAAAAAAATGTATTTGGGCTCCTGACTGTTGTTTTAAGACAGACTTGAAAAACTGTGAATGTATCCTTTAATGTAATTTGCGTGAGTAGATATAGAGAGGCCTGCAGATTTGAACCCAGGGCCTTCTTGCTGTGAGGTGACATTGCTGACCATGAACTAGGGTTGAGCTTCTGTTTGACAGTGACCGTCATCACTAGACTAGGATCTCTAACGTGAACTGGTCTGGTTTGGTCTCAGTCTGAGATCAGGATTCTCTGATGTACCCTGCTGTTCAGTTACCATAGCAACCTCTGTCCTCGACAAACAGCTAAAAAACCAGATAGACAATGGATCAATCAACAGTTACGTTTTTAAAAAAGGACTTAAAGTGCACAGCAGTGAAGTGACTGATATTGATGAAACAGTTTCACTGAGTGACTGCTTTACTGGCTGGCATTGACCTTTGACCCCGTCAGGCTTGTTGCATTAACAGCTCTGTTATTGGTCCATTAAAGCTGAATATGACGCTGCAAACTGCATTTGCACAGGCTGAGTGTGTGTGTGTGTGTGTGTGTGTGTGTGTGTGTGTGTGTGTGTGTGTGTGTGTGTGTGTGTGTGTGTGTGTGATAGCAGTAATGGTTGTCAGATGTTGGAGGAGCTTCCCATGTTAGGGTTGAGTTACAGCCAACACACACACATGCACACACGCACACGGTCTCTCTGGGTTTTCTGACTCATGGGTCAACATGCAGAGAACTGAGTCAGCACTTTCCCTTCCATCCTTCCTTTACTCCCCCCCCCCCCCCCCCCCCCCCCCCCGTTTCTCTCCTTCTTTCGTTTTGTTCTCCGGGGTTCTCATGATTTCATCTCTGTAAGCGTGTTTGTGTTTCTGACGTAAAAGCCTCTCATATTTGGCAGGAAAATCTTATCAGTACAACACACACGCACACACACACACACACACACAAAGTCGTGTTTCTATCACTTCAGAGGACATTACATTGACTTACATTAATTTCCTGAAGACTTATCCTAACACTAATAACAACCTTAACTTAACCTTAAACTAACCTTAACTTTAAACCAAGTCTCAACACTCAAATTCATGATTAATGTTAAGGGGACCTACTTTTTGTACTCACAGTCCCTACAACATGAAAAATACATGCACACACACACATATCAAATCATGGTCACTTTTGGGGACATTACACAGACTTACATTCATTTCCTGGAGACTTAACCTCACTCTAACCTTAAACCACTGACACAATTGGGGACATGACTTTTGTCCCCAGTTGGATAACCCTTCTCCAATTAAGTGGTTCTTGGTTGGAAATGTGTCCCCAAAAGTAGCCTATGACAGCCCACCTATACATACACACACACACACACACATACACACAAACACACACACACACACACACACACACACACACACACACACATACACTTTCCTCTTTTCTCCTTGTTTCTCTCCTTTCCTCCTCTTCTCTTTCTGAGAAGAAAAACAAACTTCTGTAGAAACCCGACCTCTGTGTTTTCTGTGCATGTGTTTGTACGTGTGTGTAGGTGTATGCCTGTATGTGTGTATGTATGTGTGTGCGTTTGTGTGTGTGTGTGTGTGTGTGTGTTGAGGGAATGAAAAGGTCTAATTTCAGCCAGAAAACTGTTTCTTTCTCTCTCTTCTTGGAAACTACCAGAATCTTTTCCAACATAAATAAGGCTGCAGCTGTCACACACACACACACACACACACACACAGTATTGTGAAGGACTGGAAGTAATCTACGGCTACTGATTTACTGTAGCTATAGAGTCTTACCAGTTAAAAATGTAAAGTTTGTCCTGAGGGTGGCACTGGAAGGAAGGTTCATGGGGTCATTACAATCTAAAGGGAGCAGGAATGTACAATGAGATGGAGCACAGCAGGGAGCAGAACAAACATACAATTCATGCCAATGTCTAAGTTTTGAGTATCAAATCACACATTCACATTTCTCTCAATAAGAAACTCAAAAACACAAAAAAGTGGTTGAAAAATGATTTATTCCACTATTCTTCATAAATCATTACATGTACATGGAAAGCGTGGCTCACACAGGTCTGCACATGTATGTGTTCTATGTTATATCATTAAACCTCAGTAGCTGTGTGACTGGCTGTATTTTTATTTCCCTAATCTGCCTTGAGCTGCCCCCAGACTCTGGACAGTAAGCCTGGTCTGTAGAGATGGGAGGGGACTAAAAGTCTGTCGTTCAGTCCAGTAAGAAAATATCATTTATATAGAACCTTTCACAGACAACAGTCACAACGTGCTTCACATTTAAAATAAATCAAATCAAATACAATCATATAAAATCAAGATAAATAAACCACAAACTACCTCAACGCCTGTCTGAACACATGGTTTTTAGGTGTTTTGAGTCCACAGTATCCAAGGACCTCAAGCTTATTGGAAGACTATGCAAAGTTTCAGGGCTGCTGACTGGAAGGCACAATCTCCCCAAGTCTTAAAATGTGTCTAGGACCTAACTAAGGGCTTGTGTTGTTAAGGGGCAAAAGGTCTGCAATATACTGTGGAGCCTGGCCATGTAAGGCTATACAGTATAAATGAGCACCAACATTTGAAATGAATTGTAAAATGAACAGGAAGTCAATGCAGTGAGGATAAAAGAAGAGACGTGTGACCATCTGTTGGATCAAGTTAAGAGTCCAGCAGCCTTTTGGATTTTTTGTAAGCGGTGTAAAGAAGATTTGTTCATTATAGCAGATTATTTTTTGTCTTCATCCATGGTCCAATTCATTTGGGCACATCTGACACAGAAAGTGTGCAGACACCCTTTAGACCAGGGATGTCCTAACTATTCCATAAAGAACCATGTGGCTGTAGGTTTTTACACCAGGCTTGACTCATTTTATCAACTGATCTCAGTCTTCAGACAGTTGATTGGTTGAATCGTGTTCTCTTGATTGGTTGGAACAAAAACCTTCAGGCACAAGACACTTTATGGAATAGTTTGGACATGCCTGTTTCAGAGGAAGTGGTGGCAATGTGGTCTGACCAAACTATAAGGCGTACTCTGTAAGTTTGAACTAAACAGCTCCTATAGCCAGGTGCACTTTGCATTCTGGGAATGCAAAGATCATAAAAAGTGAGTGGAGTGAATGTTCTCACAAGGTTTTAGTGAAGTATTTTAGTTTGGTTGAATCTCGAAAAATAATTGAAATCAACATTTAGAAACTCTAATCGACTTAATCTTGCTCATGTCAATTAATGGTGGTGTTCACTGTTGCCATGACAGTAAAGGTTGCATATCTTGATGGAATTTGAAAACTTGTCTCCAGTGATCATTTGAACCCAAACCATGGTCTTTACATAGTTCTAATCAAGTAAACTAGACATTAACCACAGCGTCACACCTTAAAACATCTTTATTTTCACTCCCTAAAGATACTCATGTGTGAGGGCAGCAGTGGAAAATACTAAACTAAAGAAACTGAAACTGTGAAATTACATCATTGTTCATCAAGGGTGGAGATAATCCTTCATTAATCGTAATCGAGATTAAAAGTTCAATTAATCGTGATTTAGATTTTTTCCATAATCGCCCAGCTCTAGTTGAATCTATTTCTGTGTGCAAAGAAACCACAAGAAGTTTACTTCTTCGAGAGCACGAGAGTAAATAGACACTCTAAAATAATACATGAATAAATAAGGGAAATAAATACATAAGAAACTAAAATTAAAAAGTAATTTAATCATTTTTCTCATGTAAATAAATATACCTAATGATACCTGATGTGTATGCATGTGTACAGTTTGTGTGTGGCCATGATCATTATAATAAACATTATCCATCCTCATCACCACAATAATAATGACAATATTAGTCATAATCATCATCATCAGCATATTTAGACAGGTCAGCTGTTAGAAGAGCAGCAGTCCAGAGTGGGGGCCACTGACCTCACCTGTACACAGAGGAGAGACACTTTCTCCTGAACTGAAATCTTTAGCCAATCATGATTGCAGGAATATGGCTCCCTCTAGTGGAAAGACACATGCTATAAAACCCATCACCTGGTCATATTTTTAAGTTTTTATTTTATGATGACATCACAATGAAAATAAGTTTTTTGCTTACTTTTTGTCTTTCTGTTCGTTTTTGTGTGCTAGTAACATTTTTGTAACTCTCCCTTTTACAATCCACTAATTAAGTATTCACCTGGTAAATTATAGTATATTATTGAGTATTTACCACTGGCAATAAATAGGTAAATACAGAGAAACTACACCTGAAACACTAAGGAAAACCTCCACTATTACCCATCAAGTCATCTAAGTACTGTGTAGTTGTGACCGTTTTAGCTCTGTTATGACTCAGGTATAATTGTGTACAATGGATATGATAAAACATCTACAGGAACATATTCAATTAAGAGGAACGCACCATGAATCTAGAAGAAAACTGGTCCTGTGGAGGTTGTTAACAGGTAAGTGTAATGTAATTTACATCTAATAAACCCTTTATAATTGATTTTCACAAGAAGTTTATAAGAAAAGGTAATTTATTGTAAAGTAGTATCTTAATCTCTAGGTAGTACTACGATTAAACTTGGGCTGTTACCAATATGAACCAATTGTAACTTGAATTGATAGGTAATAGAAGAGGTGTTTCTAAGAATTGGTTGCCTACTTTCCCGGAAAGTACACAATTATATTGTCAACTTCAAAGAGTCACAACTACACGATACCTGGTTGAGTTGATGGTTAAAAGTGGAGGTTTTCTATGTATATATCTGGTTATTACAAGTGGTAAATACCCAATAAAAGATACCAGAATTTACCATATGTCTACCAGGTAAATACTCTTTTCCCCTCAAATGCGAACAAAGACAGATCATTTTTATTGAATTGACTTAAGAAGCGGTGTGCATTCTTAGGCATATACTTGGTAGTTTTGTCACTGTTACAGAGCTCTAGCAGCCAGTAGGTCTCATGTTACACAGCAGCAGGTCAGCCTCACCTCCAACAAAGTCTGTCCAGTTCACAGTTCAGTCCATTTCGGAACAGACGGACAGGAGTACAGCTAGTAAGACTGGATTGGTTGTTGACTTGGTCTAGGAAACTTGACCAGAGAGATGATGGGAGTAGTGTATTTTTCTTCTGGACACTGAGCTGGATCACCACTCTTGTATCTGGTATCTGGGGTTTAAACAGGACTATCTGCCATCAACTGAACCAGAACCATTCTGAGCTGAGCCAGATCAAAGCTGACCATCTGAAGAAACAGGTTTTTATAATACATATGATACATACACATACAGTACATCACATTTGGTCTTATTTTTCTGAGCACATAATATTGTTCAAGCTGAAATGAACAGTGAATGCTTCCATCTATCTGATTGGTCATCTTGTCTACAATAATAACGATCAAAAGTATCATATAAAGTAGGATCTACAAAACTGCTGTGTAAACTAAACTTTTCGATGCTAAATTTAAAATATTCTGACTTTACAGTAGAGGTTGTGTTGTATTGTATCCTTTGACTATTGCAGACTACTGTGTCACCACGGCTAACTTAACATCAATATATTGACATGACGATTATTGATGCCAAGTCCATAGGAGATATTTGTTCTAATTGGCTGACAAGATTTAGCTCTAGTCTTGGAAGTAATCATAACAGCACTGATGCTACAAATATGTGATTATATGAATATTACATAAAGATACTCATCACATTCGCCGGAAGAAGACCTTTGAAATGGTTGTCTGTTTTCCTTTCTGTCTCTTTGGTGGAATAACTTCCACCAAATAGAAACTGATATAGAAACTGTGAGTCACAACAGTGCTTTGAGCTAAATGCTAACATCAGTATGCTAGCTAGCGCGCAATGACAACGTGAAGATGCTGTCGTTTAGCAGGTGTAAAGTTTGCCAGAGAAGAAATCACGATCAGTGTTGAGACCTTTTAGGTGACGTGGTTGAAAACCTCGCAGGAGCATTAAGGAGAACTTGTAAGCAATCCAGAGATGTTCTGATCAAGCAGCTGAAAAGAGAGTTCCAGAAGGCATAACATGTGTGAAGGACCATTTCCATCTCTGCATGACATTAATTTGGCCTGGATTTAGCTTTGTACCTATTTCTGAGGGTAGATTTAACAGAAAATCAGAAAAGGCTTACTGGGGCACAAATAAGAGCTTAAAGAATGAGGTTCATTTGTCTTATTGTATTGATGGTTACAATTTGTTAACAATAAGAATAAGAGTAGAGTTCATGCATTTACATGGAACAAAATTTGATATTCTGAGACTTTAAATAGATCTTCTGTATAGCAGTGATACGATTTACTTTAAATTACTTATTTATCTACTAATATGGAAGCATATATGAAGCAAATAAAATAGGACACAGTACAGAACCTTGGGGTACGCCACAAAACAGAGTTGCAGATGAGGATGCTAAATTAGCAACAGAAACTGAAACTTTTTATATTCCAAGCCTGACCTAGACATACCAAATACATGAATGTACCATAAGTATCATCTAACTGCCTTTTATTCATCTTTCAGGTCCACTCCAGCCCAGTCCAGTTCAGCACAGTGTAGTTCAATCCATTTTGGTCTGGTCATGCAGTCCCTGGCAGAGGAGATCCAGAGTTTCTCTCGGACACGACTGAAGAAGCAGTGCACCCGTGTGACATCCCTGAGCGGCCGCCGCATCATTGAGACTTGGAAGGGTTCTACGATCACAGTGGTTGAAGACCCCGTCCCCACAGAGAGGATGCTGGGATATGTCCCTGATACTTCCTGGGATGTGCAGGTTGGCATGGTCAAGCCCTACCTGCTGCTGGGTGAGTAAATGAGATGCACAGTGACTGATTGGTAACATATAAACCAAACTAAATCATTTTTAACCACTGTTGACCATTGTTATAGGTGCAAGACAGCCCCCAAATCCTGTCGGAACAAACATAAATGGACTTTCATCAAAAAACAAATTGCTTTGGTCATTTTTTAATTAATTTTGCATGTAAGGTGAAGAAACACGGTAGTGGATGGCAGTAAAACTGGTGCAGACTGGATGGTGCACATTCCAGTTAGTCATGATGTCCAAATCATAAGTACAACTGGCCCAATAATTACTGAGAGCAACAACAGGACATATTCCCAAAAACACCTCTTGATTAAATACCAAACCAATGGACTGACTGACTGACTGCCTGACTGACCATGCTTATAGAAAACTAAACAAATCATTTAAATATAACTTACATCAGTGTGAACCAACCCAAAGATGATTATTCATACCAAGTGCTAAAATAGAACCTTTTTGGTTGATAACTCCTTCTCATTAAGGCACAAATTTCCCCATTGTGGGACTAATAAAGAAATATCTTATCTTATTACCAGTACGAAAACATGTTCTTTTATTTAAACAAAAAGGGGCATGACCCACCCAGCAACCATGGATGGGTCCACCTCTTCCCCCACCCTGTTCTGGAAGTCACCTTCAGTCCACCATCACAGGTAACTGCTGAGCTCATGCCTCCCAGCTTGAGTAGATGGTAACATGAGCCCAGACGTGGGGGAGGACTGGGGGAGATGTGACCCATTATGGCTCACAGGTTCGCTGGTGGAACATAAATGACCCTGTGACCTGGAGTAGGCACCGTGCATGGACACAGCAGATTGTCTTTTTCAGGTTGGCTATCTGGTTCAGCACCCTGGACAGCGTCTTCTACCAAAGCTGTTCCAAAACCAATCCTGAATTTGCTAACTAATTAACTACAGTATTACTTTGTGTGTTTTTTGTGTGTGTCTTTGTAGGTTCTCAAGATGCTGCACATGACTTTGGCACTCTGAGAAAACACAAGGTTAGATTTTTTCTCCTACTAAACCGAAAACCCAATAAAACAAAAGACTTTCAATAAAACAGAACTGTCCTTAACTGTCTGGATGTTACTGTTACTGCCGTACCGTTCCTGTTTGTTTGTCATCATTTTCACTCAAGGATTATAGTGATAAAAAAGTTGCTTCCTCAGGTGTCCCACATTCTGAACGTGGCCTTTGGTGTGGAAAACGTGTTTCCTGACCTGTTCATCTATAAGACCGTCAGCATTCTGGATCATCCCGACACTGATCTGCTGCCTCACATCCAGGACTGTTGTGACTTCATCCAGCAGGCTCTCAGAGAGGTAACATAGCCATGCATTTATCAATAAAGTAAAGAATCACTTTGTCTATAAAATGTCAACAATAAAGATAAATTATGAAGTGATTCTTCAAACTGCTTATGCAGTCTGACTGACAAACCTAAAGAAACTATGAAAAGCAGAAGATGTTGCAGAAGCTGGAACCAGAGAATGTTTGGGCTTTTTCTTGAAAGATTATTGGAACCATTATGCATTTTTTAAACCCTTACATACTGTCTGGGTCCAATTTGACCCATTGTGACATGTGACAGCTTTAAAACACCAAAGTTCTTGTAATTTTCAGTTTAAATAAAATACATTTAAATAATTATTGCTATGTTATATTTTCATGTCTTAGGTAAAATAGGACATGATATTGTGTGATAGGAGATGTTTATGGTGTAAAAGCTAAAAAATACACTCTCTCTGCTCTCTGAAACATGAATCAAGGTTTAATCACATTTATTGATCAGTCAGATCCATTATTGATGCTTTCTAAACACATCTGTGGTTCAACATTTGGTATAGACACTTTTTATGAGGAGATTCTTATACTGGGTCAAAACTGACCAAGAACTACAAGGGTGTAGAATATGAACAGCATGTGAGGGTTAAATAGACAAATTGATTAACTGACATTTTTTAAAGATAAAAACAATATATAAGTGAATCATCTTCCAACATCCTGTCATACTTTTCTCACTAATTCCTCATGCCATGCTCACTTTCTCATCTCCAAACTGTTATGGTGCAGTCACAAATTCACCACTGACAATCAACATATTGTCTATGAGACACAGTATGCCTCCAACAGAGACATCTTCAAAAGACAAACAGACTAGCTTAATTATTGTTACAAATACACATAAACAGGAACTTCAGCATTAAAATAAAACTGGAAAATAAATAAAGGAAGGTGGATGCTGCTGTAGCTCAGGTGGAAACAAATGGTCAGATCAGGTCTACAAGAAACAATCTCATAATGCTGAGGGATTATGGGTTGAAGTAAACAGATGTCAGGGTAAAAACAGGGAAGAGTTGACACGTGATACATGTTTCAACATCTCCTCTCCTCATTTCTCCTCTCCTCCCAGTGTTTCCTCCTCTCCTCTCCTCTGTTTCTCTGTTTTGAATAATGGATGTGAAGTTTTGTTCATGTTTTATTAAACTGCGCACAGATCAGATCTCAGTGTCATACAAGCTTTTAGCAACGAAGCCTGAGGCTCACCTTAACATGACACTACACACACACATACCCATTCGCACACGCACACACACACACACATGCATTCATTAGGGGTGTTTGATTACAGGAAGTGTGTGTGTTCATTATGTTCATTATGATATGTTTCTCTCTCTCTCTCTCTGTTTGTGTTTGTGTGTGTGTGTGTGTGTGTGTTTGTGTGGTAATTCCAGCCCTGATAATCAAACTGACGCTTTTACTTTGAAATGCAGTGTTAGATTACCCAGCAAGCCATCTGGCTGGTAATGACCCTCAGTTATTGATGCTGCCATGACAGCGACTCAATTCAATGTGACTGAGTTCAAACTTGTAGTGAAATATTCTGAGATGCTTTACACAAGTCATGGTTTTTTCTCCTCACATTTCAGGTGTTTTTCAGAATTTTGGTTGAATTTCACTGAAATGTTACTCTTTATACCCAAATTTCTCCCATCTGTACCCACATTTGTGTGTGTATATCCAAACACTTGTGTGAATTCTTACCCTAATCTAAGGATACATCTCAGAATTATTGGATTGGAATTTTTTGCCCAAATGAACACAATGAGGTCTGTTGGAACTGAATATTCACCTTAAGGCATATACCCAGGTTTGTTTTGTTTTTTTTTACCATTTCTTCAATTGTTGGCAACACATTTTTCCAAGCCTGAATGTTTTAACAGTCTGCCTTAATGGTAAAAAGTGTTTTCCATCCCACACACAGCGTCAGATGAGAAGGCTGATATCAGTTGGGCTCTAGCTGCAGTGAACACAACCTTGCACTGTGGTTAGGTAACTGGGATAATTGGGACACAGCTGTGGCGTGAAGCTTCCATGTGAAGGAAAAGTACATGTTGTAATGGAGAAGCTAATGAGGACCAAAAGACACTGACAAACAAACAACCCTCCTATTAACTAAACATCAGCACCTGACAGGTGGGGTTTGTGGTGCAAAGCTTTGCTTTGGCTGGTTGAACTCAGGGCAACAACCCTGTTCTGTTGGTCTCTACAGCCCTTTAGTGTTCAAAGAGTATCAGTGCACTTTATGTTTAAATCCCAGCATCTTCATGGTCTCCACTCACTAACTCTTTAAAACACAATAATAGCCAACACTAGCTATTTCAGTTTAGTGTATCTCAGAAAAATCAATATAATATTAATCAATATCAATATTGTGTTTGTTCAAGTACGTCAAAGGTTTGGATAGTTGTGGACTTGAAAAACTGTTAACTGTCATCACATCAGAGAATAAAAGGTTGAGAATGTCACCATAAATACATATCATCAACATTTTCATAGAATCAATAGGTCAAATGACTGTAATGGAAGGATTCACTCGCAGCGACAACCCCACACAGTTCTCACCAGCTTTACAAAGCTTTTTTAATCCTCTTTTACTTTTTAGTTTTGGTTTCACTGTTTGGTTCAATCAGTGTTCTTATCAGCGTCAACTCCAACAGCATAGAACATAGAACATCAACTTTATATTTTGGAGTGTTTGTTTCTCGTCCTGTAGAGATCTTCTGCCCCCAAGAGGCCTAATAACTTAGTGATGTAGCTTTAATATGTTAACGTTTATATCCTTCTCTCCTTCAGAAAGGTGTGGTGTTGGTCCACTGTAATGCTGGTGTCTCACGGGCACCGGCAGTGGTCATTGGCTACCTAATGTCATGTGACAACCAGTCCATTGATGATGCCCTCTCGTTGGTCAAGTCAGCTCGTCCTGCCTCGTGCCCCAACCCCGGCTTCCTGGAACAACTGAGGAACTACAAAACACCAATGATGAATGGATCCAAACACTAAAGGAAGAAGAGAAAATGGTTGGAATGTTTAGGAACAAATATGTTTGCTTTTAATGAGAACATTTTTAAGTAATTAAAGCTTAAGTATTTTAGTAAACAAATATTTGGGATTTTTACAATGTAGAATCTGTTTTTGGACTTTGTAGAATTTGTCTGGTTCTGGTTCTGCTCTGGTTTAATGATTGTGAAAAATCAGAGCATATGATTTGAGAAGGGGAGATTGAAATACTGCACACCACTTTGTAGTTTTTTTACTGTTCTTGACACAAGATACCACATTCTAGAAATGTAAGGATGAATTTGTTAAAGGGTTATCCAGGTAGGGTTGAATCGAGGGCATCTAGACTTGGTTATAGATATTTGAAGATGTTTCACCAGCCATACAAGTGGCCTCTTCAGTTCTAACTGACTGGCAGGTAGTCCCACGTATTTAACCTCTGTTATCAAAGTAATTGATACCGCTTGGTTCTTACTGCTCCTGAGTGCTGTAATAACAGTTGTTGGAGTTTTCATGTGAGGCCAAATGTGAATGGTTGTGAAGTCCTCTGGGATTGCAGCATTGCTGTCCTTTCACCCTCTCCCAGCAGACTTAACAGCCATTCGCATTTGGCCTCATATGACAAGTCCACTGACTGTTGTTTACAATTGGCCTTGGGTGACTCCAATGACTGACAATTGGTGTTACAGATACAGCCAGGAGCACTAACAATATTTGTGTCTGAGGTTAAATGCTTTGGACTTGTCACCAGTAAGTCAGAACTGAAGGCGCTCCTTGGATGAGAGGTGAAAGTCCAGCAACCTGATGTGCCAGATGGTTTGTTACACAGAACCATCTGAGAAGTCACCCATGGACACTGTATGGGAAAGGGCAGGCACTTTTTTAAAAAAGCTTTAAAGATAGGTTGAACCATGTGTTCATCACTGCCTATCACTGTCTTACATTGCAAGGGAGCTGGATTTGGGACACTGATTGGTCTGAACCACCAGTAGTTCAGAACCAACTGTGCTTTCAGACACAGGCGCATAACTTGAAACTTGACAAGATAGATTCTCACATGATCTCTTTATGTTGTGATTTCCTGAATCCAGCTGCCTTGCAACATAATAAATCCCTTAATTCGACCCTACCTAGATAACCATGAGCTGGATGACTGAGAATCTTCAAAGACATTTTGTTAAAGGCTTTATACAAATTCCAAAAACAATTTCTCTCTTACCTCTAGTGGTATCTATCTATCTATGCAGATGATGTTCATTTATTTGTTAAGATTTTGAGACAAAATGACTCAAAAAACAACAACAATCTTTTTGTTTGCGTGTTATTATTGATGATGTCCTGTTTGTGTTTTGGTGCTGTTGTTCTCATAGTCATCTCTGTGTTTTGTTAAGTTTGATTCATCTCTGTGGGGAACATTCATCCTCTGCATTTGGTCCATCCTCACTGTTTTAGAGCGGCGGGCAGCCACTAACTTCAGTGAATAAAATCACAAATGAAAGATGCGCAAATGTTCATTGTAACTGGTCATTCATAATTCTTTTGAGTATAAAACAATTTTGAAATGACGAGGCTAGTAAATATCCAGTTTTATCTTAATGTCAACAAATCCCATGAATAGACCAAAGCAGTGGCGGCTGCTGGTGTTTTAAACAGGGGAAGCTCACTTTACATCTTCATTATAAAACGTGTCATATTGAAGCGAGGCAGTTACAATAAAATGAGTGTTTAATTGAGGCTGTTGTATGCTTCATCTATGCCATAGAACCACATCAACACACAAACACTTAACACCTGAATTATTCAACATAAATGTGTTAATTCATATTTAATATATAAGACCTAATCTAATCTAATTAATTAGACCAATAATATTGTTTTCTGTACCATTTTGCAATGTAACTCTCCTCTCTGCTCGGACTGCAACTGGGACTGCTGTACGAGGCTGCTGTGAACCTGACTGCTTTGGGACAGAGGCAGGGCTCACAGCAGCACCCGCTGCTCGTTGAGGACAGAGTGATACGTGTTTTCATGTCAGAGTCTCCAAAACATCAGAAAACTCTCTAATAACACCAGAAAAACTCGCTAGATATGTCGATAGTCGCCTTTGAGAAAAAAAGTCGCCAAGAAGAGTTGGAAAGTCGCCAGATTTAGCGAGAAAGTCAAGCTACATTGGCAAAACTACACTAGGAAGAGTCAGCCTATCCAAAGCTGTCTATCAAGGGCTTTGAGCTCTATAAAACATTTCATCCAATCATCATACAGAAGCAGAGCGTCCGACCCCGCCCACTGCTCTATTGTCCAGGGGCGGGACGAGTTTGTTGCATTATCCAATGAGCGTCTTATCCTGGCCAAAACAGCTGTTGGGAGAAGCTTTATTGAACACCGTTGACGCTCAGCGTCCGCAGCGGACTGCAAGTGTGTGATAGGGAAATCACGTTGGAAAATAACAGCGTTGGCAATAAACAGCTGGTTACAGGATGTCATAGTTGTAAAATTGAACGCATTCAAGTGCAGATTTGATGTAAATATACTTTTAGTGTGAATTTAATATGACAGTTGTGACGATTTATTTGATGAAATTTTAGGGGAAGCTGAGCTTCCCTTGTTGTCTCAGAGCAATTGCCACTGGACCAAAGCCTGCAATGAATTGATCCTACTAAAAGCTTGATTTATACTTCTGCGTCATGTTGACGGCGTAGCTACGTGTAGCCCTCTGCGTCGACGTGGACCCCTACGCTGTAGCCTGACATGCACCTCCAAAAAATCCTAACTATGCGTCACGGAAACGCGGACCGCAAGGGCTGTGATTGGTCTGCTCAAAACGTCAGTTCCTCCAGCAGTTGCTTTTTCCAGTCTTTCTTCCTGCAACACCGCCATTTTTAAATCTGTTGTGGAGCAGTGCGAGTGTTTTTTAACGATGGATCAAGTCGAAGAGAGAATAGTTGACTCACACACACACAATCACACCCCCTAGCGGCATGGCGGTGAATTGCAGAGCAACGTGTTCCCTCGATGCAGAACTTTGAAAGTTCAACAACGGCGATGCAGAAGCATAAATCAGGCTTAACAAGTATAGTATTGTCTGTGTGTCCAAACCTGAGGAAAATAGTCTCTACAGACCAATACATTGTTGGTTTGGGTGTTGACAATAAGATAAAACACCAGGCTTATCCTTTAACACATCAACCACAGCAAGGTGAATGTTTCTGGATGAGACTTTATTCCTTTGTAACTGTGTGCAAATATATCAATCAATCAAACTTTATTCATACAGCACCTTTCAAACAAATCAAATGCAATTAAAAGTGCTGACAAGCAACTGACAAAACATAGAATGTAAAATTTAGAGATTAAACAAGAGGGTTCTGACTTCAAAACAAGTCAGCTGGAAATGACTTCAAGTAAAAACAGAGCCAGAGAAAGTGTTTTCAACCAGCTTAATTAGCAAGCTGCAACTCATAAAATCTGCTAGTGACAGATGTTTCAGCCAGTCCCACTACACTCACAAACACACACACACACACACACACACACACACACACACACACACACACACAAACATTGACCCTCTTTCAGTCCAAAAAAGGGCAGAGACAGATTCAGATTCTAAGAGAGGGAGGGAGCGGGAGAGTACAACAAGAGTCACAGAGAGGTGTGCTGAGCAGCATGTGGATGAAAGCAGGAGGAAGAAGATGTCTCTCCAACACGTGAAAAAACGCAAAGACACAAAGTCTTCCTCCGTCTGTTTGGAGTCCCTTTCCACCTCTTGTTCGTCCTGTGGTTTCTGCTAATGATGGGCTCCTTCTGCTCGGCTCTGGACAGGAAGATGGCGGTGGTGACAGTGACACCACGTGAGGAGTCGCCAGTTCACACAGTGACAGGTCAGCAGTCATGTTCTACCTCTCTATTATTGGTATTATCGCAGGTATTATAGCCAGATTAGTATTAGCTCTCTATTGTATACACTTTTACTTTTGCAATAAACTCGATCTTGTAGCATTTCAAATTCTTATATACATGTCATTATGTGTGACAAATATAACTATTTTACTACAATTGCTACTATTTTTAGCTGACATTTTGAGATGCCGGAGATATTGTGGATAAATATAAGTGAAGGAAATACTGAGTCAAAGTTAAGACAGTTATGTTTTTGCATATATAGTTAATAAAACACAAATGAACCATAAATAGAGTTTGCAGAAGTGTTTTTGTAGCTGCAGTCAGATGAAGGTCTAAAAAAAAGGAGCATGTCTCTCAGCTCTGCTCGTGTTGTTCTACTTGTTATCTCAAAAGCCTTTTGACAAACAAAAACCTGAATTTATTACTGAACACACATATACACACACACACACACTGCTTCAGCCGCCCACACGGTCATCTTTAATTGTCTCTTCAGTATTGGTGCTGATTATGAAGAAGCAATTAACAGTCCATTAGCCAGCTGACCAATCATACAGCCTGCTGTTGCCATGAGGGTCTGTTTACAACTACAAGTGCTGCTCTGTTGGACGACATGAACACACATGACCTGACTGACACTAACACACACTATGCTAATCCTAGTGTGAGGACAGAGGAGAAAATCTCTGCAGCTGTGAAAATGTTCCAGAGTTTTAAAAAACGCAGATTCATGCTGGATGTGTCTGATAAACATTCAGACTTGACTTTCATATTGCATTCTTTTACGTACCTGTACCTGCTGTAAACCCACACCAACACACACAACAGTTTCTGTTTTTCAGAAGGGGAAAAGAAAAGAAGTCTCAGCAGTAAAGCTTTTGGTCACTGTTCTGTTGTAGTGCCGTGTCCATTCTGGTCTTAACTGGTCTTAACTGGTCTCTTGTATGGTCTTGTCACTTGAAGTTTCTAGCCTGGTCTCTACTGGTCTTATGTCTGGTCTTAGAAAATATCTTAACCAAGTCTATTTACAAAAGTGGTCTCGGTCTGGTCACAAATGGAGGATGTGTTCTGACCTGGATTCAACATAACTGCCAGTCATATTCTACAAGTTTGAGCTAAACAGTTCCTATAACTATGTGTTCTTTGCATACTGGGATGTAGATGGGCAAAAGAATAAATTGAGGTCCAATGAGGTGGGACAAAGGAAATTCTTCAGGACCTTCTCCCTGTATTTACATTCTTTCTCCTGCATAGCTAACCAATGGAACAATCACCCTAAAGGCCTCTTTTTGTCTCTGGTCTAGCCTCTGTTCCCTAGCAGTCGCTTTTCATTCATGAATGCAGAGGACACTGAAGTACACTGAACTCATTATCATGTTCATGAAACCAGTTTAAGATGACTTTTGCTTTGTGACATGATGCATTAAGATGTTTAGAAAATGGTAAATTGTGTCCATAAAGTGATGTTCATGGTCAGCAACAATACTCAGTTAGAACGTGGCATTTAAACCATGATTGATTGGTATTTAATGGGCCAAAGTGTGTCATCCCATTACACTACCAACACCAGCCTGGCAGGTTGGGTCCATGGATTCATGCTGTTGATGCCAAATTCTGATGCAACCATCAACATGCCTCATCAGAAATTGAGATTCATCACACCAGACCATGTTTTTGAAACTTCAGCTGTCCAGTTCTGGTGAACCTGTGCCCACTGCAGCTTCAGATTTCTTGGCTGATAGGAATGCAAACCTCTGTGGTCTTGTAGCCCATCCACATCAAGGTTCCATGTATTGTGAGGTGCTTTACCTATTTTTTGTTTTTGCACCATTCTGAGAAAACTATAGAGATTTTTGTACATACAAATCCCAGGAGATTAGCAGTTAAATACTCAAATCAGCCCGCCTGGCACCAATAATATGTAATTATTGTAATAATAATGTGTCTGCATGATTTTATGCATTGGACTGCTGCCACAATATTGGCTGATTGGATAATAGCACAGATAAGTTGGTGTACAGGTGTTCCTAATCAACGAAGTCAAGGCTAATTTATTTGTATAGCATATATCAACAACAAGTCAAAAGTGCTTTACATAAAACGCATCAAGACAGTGCGTATACACAAAAATAATTTGAACAAAGTAGAATGAAAGAGTGTACTGTTGTGTTTTCTCTTAGGTTGTGGTGTGTGGTGTTTCCTAAGATGTAGAGAAGTTTCCCATTATTTGTGTGGTTGTATTGTAAATCTTAGCCATTAATCCCCCAAATCAGCACATTGAAATGAAGTTGTTTAGACTACATAAACCCACATGTGTATCCTTGTTAATCCAGAAGATTTAAAAATGTTCTCAGGAAAGTTTTGGACTTATAAGGAGCATATTTTTCTATGACTTCTGTGCAGATTTATTGATGTTTTTTGTGATGGACATCACAGATAAAAAATATCCTCAGAGACACATTGAATCTAAAAATATATTTATCAGTTATTTATCAAAGTCATGACCCTGAGAGGGAGTATGAACTGTGACATAATTGTAAAGAAAAATAGAAAAACATTGCTTATAAACATATAATAACTACATAGCCCTCTATATAAACCCATACATATGAAATATACATATAATACATACATAAACAATTAGATACATTATTAGTATTAAAAATACTATTAATGTATCCAATTACATTACATAATAAATGAATACTAAATAACATTGTAATTGTTAAAAAAAGAAACAAAGGTTACACTACATAAATATTCCTCTCTTATCCTGCACTATATTTATCCAACACAGCCACTTAGATGCTATAATTATCCTTTCCTAGACCCATCCAACATATGATATAGATCCTTGTCCTTAATATACTTTATAAATGGACCCCAGAAACTTTCTTGTTTGTCCTTGAGTGTGTATTTTTGTTCAAAGGGAAATACAGGGACATTTCCTTTAACCAATGCCCAATACCAAAAATGTTTAACATTTCCATATGCAAAGGACTATGTTCGTTTCTCCTCCCTACACCTGCTACATTAATCTAGGATGTTGAGATTAAATGTATTTGTCAGGGTCTGTCATGTGTCTGTTTCCTGTTTTATTTTGACACCCTAGTCTCTGTGCTCGCTTCCTGCTCCCCGTGTGATTACCTGTCCCCGCCCTTATGTGTTTCACCTGTGTCTCATTATCCCTTCCCTCCTGTGTGTATATAACCAGTGCTCCCCTGTGTGTCAGTGCCAGATCGTCTTGTCAGTTTTCTGTAAGAGTTCCAGCGTTATTTCTAGTTTTGATTCCCAGTGTTATCGACCCGTTTTGCCTTTTGGATTCTGAGTTTCTGCCTTGAGATTTTGTACTTCTGCCCTGTGATATTGGACTTCCTGGTTTCCGACTCTTGGACTGAATAAATTACTTGAGAACTGATTCTGCCTGCTTGCATTTGTGTCCGCCAGTCTCTGTGTTCTGAGAGTATTAAGTAATACTCTCATTAACTCATTGTAATTCAGGAGTTTTAGATATGGTAGCAATTAGAATTTGAGTTTTATTGCATGCCCTTTCCCACTAGTAATACCCCCTTTATCAGTAATACCCCCAGAGGTTTGGCCATTGTAGACAGTCTTACATGCTTCCCTGTGCTTCCATTAGATTAGTAACTCACTCAAATACATATATAAAATGTCTGTCATCCAATCACTAAAATAGATTAAATGAGCAATAAATAGAAGAGGAATTATACACAAAAATCTGGTGGCTCGGGCATCTAATCAGGATGCCTCCCGGACGCCTCCCTAGTGAGGTGTTCAGGGCACGTTCCCACCGGTAGGAGACCCCGAGGAAGACCCAGGACACGCTAGAGAGACTATGTCTCTCGGCTGGCCTGGGAACGCCTCGGGTTCCCTTGGGAAGAGCTGGACGAAGTGGCTGGGGAGAGAGAAGTCTGGGCTTCCTTGCTTAGGCTGCTGCCCCCGAGACCCGACCCCGGATAAGCGAAAGAGGATGGATGGATGGAATTATACACAAAAATCTCATAACAATTAACACCCCTTCTGCAATAATACAACAAATGAAATGTTGACTGTTAAATGTAGACTCCTAAACATTAGACCTCTGTCATCTAAACCTGTATTACTAAATGACTAAATATGAGATCTTCATATTGATTTATTTTGTCTCACTGAAACGTGTCTGTGTCAGGCAGAATATTACAGTCTAAATGAATGCATTCCCAGTTATATTAATACTCACATTCCTCAAGACACTGGCCGAGGAGGTGGAGTTGCAGCTATTTTTAACTGAAACCTAATAATCAACCCTAGACCTAAACTTAATTATAGCTAATTTACTGATTTTTTTTACCAAATGGGTGAGTTGTAGTGATTAAGGGTAGTGATGCCAAGATAATAAGTTTACAATTTTTATAAAAAATTAAAAAAAAAAAGTTGAAAACACCCACTGTTATTAATGTCAGAGATAAGATGATTTAGCATTTTATTTGACTTTCTCTACATGTTTTTGGTATTTATAAATGTATTTATTACTTTTACCATACTGTACACTACTGTATATCTTAATAACTATGGGGTCTGTTTGAAAAAACAACATCAACTGACTGTTGTTGTTATTGACACAAGTCACGAAAAAATGCGAAGAAAAATGTTTCCATTGCTTTTTTCTTGGTGAGAACATTAAAGGGTTAATAACCCTGTTGCCCTGTCTCTGGCTTTCAGAAACTTCACAATCATTGCTCTCAGGGGTGTGTTGACTTCTTGCAATCAGATTTTAAAGTACCTGCTGGCCGTTTTGATATAGGCGGCTAAATCAGTGGCCAAACTACAATAACTAACCTCATGTTGGTTTTAGGAACCTTGTTTGTTTCACCTCAGACAGTGTCTTTACCTCATGTCCTCACGCCACTCAGTTTCACACCTTAGATCCACAAAAACCCAAATTAGACCAGTTGTTGACCCAGACCATCCCAGGATAAACCAGGTCGATTCAGATCAGATGACAGGTCACATGCAGGTTCAGCACGACTCACACACACAGGAGACACACACTTCACACTGAACACACATACACAGATTTATTATGTCCATTAAATTGCCATTAATTTCCCATAATTCTTACTTCCTCCCACACAGCCTGCCTTTTTCTCTTCAGCCTCTTTTCTTCTCTCCTCTCCTACTGTCTTTCTTTTGTCTTTCTGTCTGTTCTTCTGCCTTTCATTCTGTTTTGTAGTCACTCTTCTTTTTTTTGTCTGCCTCCATCAGCCTTTTTTCATGCTCTTTGTTTTTCTTACAGCTATTTTATAATTGCTTCTATTCTCAGCTGTGTCATTATTACTAATGAACATACAAGGCAGGAACCAACAGGAAGTAAATGATGGTAAATTCTAACACAGAGATGATGTATGATCATATTTAGTGTCAGTTTGCTCCAAGCATGACAATTAATTTTCACTCACAGACAATAAAAAATGAATGACGTGAAATAATATCAGCGTCACATGAAAGTATAGATTTTGCCGTTTTCAGTTGCTGCTGTGGTTCATTTTAATTTCAGCTGCAGTCTTTTCAGCTTCTTCTATTTTTAGGCCTGACGTCTGCAAATTGCGAGGGTCAGTGTTGTGTGGAAA
Organism: Scomber japonicus; assembly: GCF_027409825.1. Classification (NCBI taxonomy): domain Eukaryota; kingdom Metazoa; phylum Chordata; class Actinopteri; order Scombriformes; family Scombridae; genus Scomber; species Scomber japonicus. The sequence goes on from NC_070588.1 coordinate 33,328,330, forward strand.
ATTCCTCTGAAGAGCCAGTGGAGTATAAAGAAAGCAAGTTTGAGGTCAAAGAGGACAGAATAATATGCAGGAAATCTCACCGACTGATTCAACTCAAATATCGAGAGCACTGAAAAGCCAATTGTCATTTGGGTATAGATCATTTGATTAATCAGAAAATTTGATTTGCATGACAGTTCCATTATACGAGTACTGCAATCAAGAATGATTCTATTGTTTGGTGTACACAATATCAGAAAATAGTGAAAAAGCCTTTTTAACAGTCACAAACCTAAAGATGTTGCATTTACTATCATAGGAAACCAGGAAAACTAGTAAATATTAACATCTGAGAAGCATCTGAGAAACCCATTTTTAAATGATTCATCACTTGAAGTCTAGAACTCACTTTAGGTCTTGAGTATTAACATGTATTGTGGGAGTCAGTAGGTCTAACAGGAGGTTGATCTGGCCATGCTTAAAGGATGTAATCGTTCCTCCTGTTCATACTGACCATTAGAAGATGCCTTCATAATGTAATTACAATGTAAGTGAGGACAAAATCCACAGTCCTCCTTCTGTGTAAATTTAAACGTTGATCTGAAGCCAATATTAAGCTAATATTAAGCCAAATGAATCAAGTCTATATCTTTCAAAGTTATTTTATCTTTCAAATGTAGTTAATATTAGTGCTAATATTCATCAAAAGTATCACATCAAAAATATGACATCCTCGTAAAAAAGTATAGTATATACATCTAAAATTCAGGCCAGCAAAGACAACCTACGTTTACGCCATCTAGTGGCTGTGGAAATGCACTCCAGCTTTCCAAGTCACTGTTAAAAAATAATCACGTTTTATGGCGACAACGCATTTTTGCGTAAAACAAGGACTAAGGATTTTGAATGAAATTGTCCAATGGTCAATATATCTTAAAATGTGTGAGTTTGTCCTTTAATGAAACTTTTACAGTTCAGAATAGTTTATATCAGCGAGACATTAGTTGTATGAACATTATCTGCACCTGCTGGTCTGCTGCTTCAAGTCCTAAAAACACACATTTTAAGAATCATGATTTTCAATGATTTTATGCAGCTATGTCACTATGATCACTCTCATCGTCCAGTCATACTGCACTTTTCCCTGTGACGTATCATTCACTTAGGTTATCCACTTCCTGGTATGATTCTTATTTGTTGCTAGTCTACTCCAGCCTTAATATAGCAGTATAATCAAAGACTCCAAAGAGTTATAATCGATGGACCTCAGTTTTGAATACTGACTCATAATCTCTTCCTTTTAACTTTACCTCTCTCTCTCTCTCTCTCTCTCTCTCTCTCTCTCTCTCTCTCTCTCTCTCTCTCTCTCTCTCTCTGTCTCTCTCTCTCTCCATCAGGCCAATCTCTACAGCCAATCAAAGCAGTGAGTTGGCTGCAGGATCCAATTAGGAGCAGGTGCAGCATTGGGAGGCGTGTCCATGGAACCATCAATCACAGTGTGGTGAAAAACCCCAAGACCTGGTAAGAACCTTGGTGTGGTTACACCAGCATTTAAAATGGCAAAAAAAAAAAAAAAAAAAAAAAATCAGTAAATTCAAGTTAATTCAATTGAAATCACAGCTGTCAGTGGATGGTAAATCTGAACATATGTTGAATTTATCTTTGATTGAATTTCAATTCACTAATTTGCATGCACCAATAACAAGCTGTGATGACATTTGAAGGGTTGGAGCCCAAAATGGAAGAAGCTAACATATCTCATTAGCTGAGTTTCACCATTCATTTTTAATTAACTAGAGTATAAATGTCCTCACAAAAGAGAATGGTTAGCAGACAGTTATTAGGCATCAGTCCAGAGTACAACTATGTCTTTTAAGTAAACTCTGTGAAGTTATTGACCTGCTAAAGACTAAACTAGGCTAAGATTAAGCTATCTGAGCAAGTTCTTTAGCTTGGAGAGTTGTAATTGACCTCTCCTCTATTTTTGATTGGACATTAGAATGTTGTATAATGTTTAGCAATGGTTTGTAGATGGTTATAAGGCAGGAGTTGACAGTACAAATATGTCTTTTGAGTAAAATCTGCAAAGTTATTGTCCTGGTGGTGACTTAATTAAGCTATCTGAGCAATTTTTTTTATAGAGAGAGTTTTAATTCCCCTCTTCTCTATTTGTTTTTTGTAAAATTTTGATTAATGCGGCAGTAAACTGAGCAGTAAGATATTTAAAAAAATATTGTCCTAGTTACCAAGTTCACAGTTAGCTGACCTGTTAGCCTGGGCTAAATTTCATTAGCCCATGTCACCAAGTTTCTTTTTTTTTTTTTTTTTTTTGTATGTCACCAAGTTTCTACAACCAAATATTTTGTGAGGATATACAGATTCATATTTTTTTAACATTTTCTGCTCTATCCCAATACACTTCAGAACTACACTTCCATTTCCTCTTATCTGGTGTTCTTTATCTCCCTCTTATTGTGGTAAATCAGGATGCCTCATTATTTGTTACTGCTCACTTAAATCAGACAGAAACTAGTGTTATAAAATATGAATTTTTCTGTGCAGTTACACAATGTGTGATGGATCTGGATGAACAACTCTTGGAGGGTTTCCGAGCTCCAGCAGCATCTGTTGCTGCTGAAAAAAGATGAGGGTGTCATGGAGGTGAACAAACACAAGCTGGGTTCAATGTTTCACTCACTTACCTCCATGAGGCATAGAAGAAGTGTTACAGCTTGGATGCTGAATAAATATGCTCTGGGAAACTGTAAACAATTTTTAAAGGAATATTCCACTGAAAATGTATTGTTATGAGGTCAGGAAAATATAATGTTTGGAACATACAAATTGGAGGAAAGCCGGAGTGTCTCCTCTGCCCCGAGTTTCTGCTCCTGATCTGGACAGGTACAGGTTCTGAGCAGGTAATGTACAGTGTTTTTTCAGAAATCAGCTGTGTGCTGCTGCTAAAAGTGATGCTACAGTATGAGAGCACTGAGAATTAACCAAAACTGTAGAGATGCTCACAATAAAGTGCTGTAAAGTGATGGGGAGCTGCAGAGTCACTGATAGTGATTCTCTGATATGTTTTACACATTGTCATTTAAACCTCACATACTGTTCTGACTTCTGGAATATGTTATCTTAGTGTCTATAGCAAACATTTGAACCACATAAATGTGTGATTAATCCTTAATGAAGCTTACATTTATTCATCAATGAGCAGAGAGAGTAATGGTCTGATGTATATAAGACTGGAGAACAAAATGATTTCAATAAATTATATTTAATGTGAAGAATAAACTTTTTGAATTTTTGGATAAATTTGGGTCAAGCATTCTTCAAAAATGTTGAGGTAAATTGATATTTTTCCATTTTTGTATATTCTGGGTCACTTTAAGGGTAAGGGTAAACCTGATCCCCCTAGGATGGCAAAATTCAAAACTGGCACAACTGTATACTGTAATAAATAATCAAATAATACACATATAATAAAATTAATTAAACATACTGAAAACAATAAACAATCTCTAAAATAATCTGCAATGTTCCTGGGATTAAACAGTGAGGACAGCCTCAGTCTTATTAGTGGGAGCTACTGGGAGCTACTGGGAGCTGTGGTGTTGTACAGTCTGATGGCTGATGGTATGAAAGAACCTCCCAAGCCCTTTGAGGCACATGGCTCAAATTTCAGGCCAAAAGAAAACAAACCCTGAATAGTATGTAAGGGTTAATACATTGTTTATATAAAAGATACAGACCAAGTGAGCTTTAGAGGTGTTGGTAAAAGTGGATTTTTTTAAACTTTTGACAGGATCTGCTTCCAGTCTTTCTGCTGATTCCAGCTCCTGGCTTAAAGGAAACATAGACATAGTTTGTGTTTACTAGACAGGGAGGGATTAATGAAAGATGTTGCATCATAGAAATAATGTATGATGCACTGTTTTTGGAGAGTGATCCATACCCATTTAGGAACTAAAAGTCAGTATCTGCTACCGCTGCTTTGATTATTCTTATTCTAATCAAACTCTCTTTAGTCACCCACCTTTATGCATGAACACTGTAGCTCCCTAGAGGATAAACCCTTTACTTTGTTTTTAAGCTCCACTCTCGGGACAAACTCTGCATTTTTAGATCCATCATTGATCAGACTGAGAGAAGGTGTTTTTCTTTGAAACATGTTTATATTATAAAAGTGTAATAACCACTGCAGCCTTTAGGGGATGCCAGAAGAACTTAACACTGTTAGTCTGCTTCTGCCACCTGACTAGAGAGGTTTTGTGATAGTCATTTTTCAAGAACATTACATCACTATTGTCTAAGAAATCCACACGCACACACACACACACACTCTAAGCTCACTCTCTCTCTTACGCAGTTCAGCACACACACACACACACACACACACACACACACACACACACAGACACACACATAGATGGAGATGCCTGTTTGCTGTTTGCGTCTGAATGGAGTGTAAAGTTATGTGTTGAAACTGGGAGGAGGTGAGGAGGAGGAGGAGGAAGAGGAGGAAGAGGGAGGTCTGTCGGCTGCAGGATTCCATCACTCTTAGCAACCGTTGTTGAGTTACCACGGAAACGCTATGCGATTTTCTCTGCTTCTCCTTTGTCCCCCTCTATCACTCTTCTCTCTCTCTCTCTCTCTCTCTCTCTCTCTCTCTCTCTCTTCGTGTCTCTCTCTGTCTTTTCCGTCTCTCTCTCTCTCTCTCCATCCTGTCTTTATTGCTGGTCGATTTCCTCCTTGCGTTGCTACGGCGATGCTCTGGGACATTCAGCTGGATCATTTTGCAGCCGCAGTGCCGGAGCGCAGAGCAGAACTGTCAGCTGTGAAGTGGTGAAGGAAGTCAGATTGAAAAGCTGCCGTCAGTCTGTTTCTTTGTTTCAACTTTAAGAAAACAGAAACTACTGTTTGTCCTGTGACCTTTAACCCCCAACGGATCAAAGATCAACATTTTGCTGAGCTTCCAGGTGACATCACAGGAAGTTGGATAAAGTTCTATCTAACCCAAAAAATCTTGGCTGTTATTGGTGTTGATGTTTTTACGACTCCGTCACTCTGAGAGACATTCGGACGCTTTGTGAACACTTCTTCAAACCCTAAAAAAAAAAAAAAAATCCTTACCTCCTTCTCCTCCTCCACACCGAGATGAACGAGGAGGCGGAGGAGTTGCAACTGCTTGAGGAAGTGCAGGAGGCCGAGGAGCAGGAGAAGCAGGAGAAGCAGGAGGACATGCAGCAACAGGAGGGAGAGCAGGAGGAGGCGCAGCAGCAGCAGCAGGAGGTGGAGACAGAAGAGGAGGAGGAGTCACAACAGGGAGAGGAGGCGCAGCATGATGAGAAAGAGGAGCAGAAGAGTGAGGGCACGCAGCAGGACGAGGAGGAGGTGCAGCAGGTAGAGAACACTCAACAGGAGAAGGAGCAGCACACAGTGGGGGTTCAACAGGAGGAGGAGCAGCAGCAGCAGCAGCAGCAGGAGGAGGAGGCATTAACAAAGGAGATGTCAGACACTGAGGAGGTGCAGGACTTTATGGATGCTCTGGAGCAGAATCACAACAATCAGGTCCTGATGAGACTCAGAGGAATGTGAGTAAACTCAAAAGATCATTCAGTTCCATCAACTGGCTGATGATGTAATGTTGATGATGTAATAGCACTATGGATGATTGGTGATTATGATGAGAGGATCACTCGGCCACTGTTAGTTTTGGAATCCACCTGACAGCTTTTGTGGATGGCCTCAGTGCGGTTGCCGTGGTGATGGCGGCGGACCAAGGATAGAAGGAGGACGAATTACAGTAAATCAGTAGAAGACAGTGGGCGTGAAACACCAGTGAACATGAACTGAGAGAGAGACTGAGTGTGTGTGTGCGTGTGTGTGTGTGTGTGTGTATTTGATTAGGTCCGTCTGTCAGGTACCTCCTCTGTACTGGACGCTAACAAGCTAACATCCCAGCAGGAACATTGCAACATCTGTCTTAAACTGGGGGCTATACGGCAGCAGATGTAAAACAGCATGCCTTCTTGCTCTTAATAGTTGCCATGGTAACGGTGCAGCGTTGTGATGCAGCAAACTCTCAGCAAAGATAGACAGATCAGGGAGCAAGACGACGAGCGAGAGAGAGAGAGAAAAGCAGAGGAAACTCTGTGAAAACAGAGCAGATAAGGGAGACAAACAAGTTTGATTTGATATCCTGTTAGAGCTTCACAAGCTTCTGTCCATACTGACTCCTTAATACAGTACATACCTGTATTTAATGACTTTAATGAGTGTAATAAGTGTAGAACTTATGTCATATGTTTTTATTTCAACAGTAGCATCTTCATGAAGCTGACTTTTCTTAGAGCCACAGCTCCCAACCTTTGTTGCCAACCCAACTTCCATATACCCTATGAGCTGTGAGCAATTCTTCCTTCTAACTTCAGTATGTTTCATTTGACTGAATGTTAGAGGCATGAATCTAGTGTTTCATAAAAAAGAGATCAGAGAAAAGTCAGAAAAAATACACATAATTTTGCCAAGCTGAACATTTTTTTTCTTTCCTGCCTATCCTATTAACCATCTTGTGACATCTTGAGATTTATCTTGGAGGCATGCTTGGACAGGTCTAGAACTCTGGGTTCATTTAGGGGTTTTTTGATCAGAGATTTCATATTAATGCATCAACAGCAAAATAATTGAAATCTTAACTGTCAATAGTCCTAGACTTATCATACAATAACATAATTATCAACATCATCATGTCTATATATGGACTTATCATATGACACATGGACATGACCTTTGATCATTTTTCTTGACCTCAGTATTGCCACACTTCACATTAGCAGCTAAGAGGCTATTCATGTCACATTGGCTAAACAAGTAGTGTCCTCCATTCCTCACTGTGTACGTCCTGAGTGGAGACTGTAGAAGAATTAAAGGTAAAGAACTCTGTCCCCAACTATAATGACAGGGCAGTGGAGCACCCACTCTCCAATCCCAACCCCCCACCCCTCTTGCATTATCATGCTGTTATACTATCATATTATCAGTGGTATAAAATGATCTTCAAATGACAATAATATCATTTATTGCAAACCTTCAAGAGTGGACTGGACAAAAACTCCATTAGTACAAGAAGAAAACAGCATCACTGCAGTTAAGATACCTGCAGTTTTCACTGCACTGAAAGGCCATGAACTGGGTATCTTGATCGACTATGACACACACTGTTAATATGTACAAAACATAGGTAGCAGGGGGTCACATAGGTGTACATATGTATTGGAAGAGATGGAAGCATATGTGTTCTGTGAGTCGGGTGAATGACCAACATCAAAACATGCTTTCTGTGTGGATTCCCCACACCGTTCTGCTAGCTGCGCTGTGAGGCTGTATGTCAGTCATGGATCTATTATAAGCCAGTGGTCACTCACAGTATTGCAGGAAAAAATCCCCCTGTGGCCCAAAAAACAAAAAGCAAAAAACATTATACCACCATTATAAAAGAGACATCTGTAAACTGTTAACAGGACACCTCGAATAGCAGAGCTGAAAAAAGCTATTTAACAATCTGTGATATCATCACAATGGTAAGTCTATGAGCTGAGCCCTTGTGGAAGAAATCCCAGAAGCTAGAAACCTTTTTTGGTGTATGCGCCAGCTGAGCAATTCTTATAGCATTGAATGCCTTTTGGCCACTTTTGGTCCAGTATCCAGCTCTTATAACACATCCATGAGCTTAGCTTTGAGCTATATGTTAACATACTCACAATGCTAACTAATGTTGATGTGTATCAAGTTCACCATTAGTATGCTAACATTTGCTAACCAGCCCTGAACACATAGTACAGCTGAGACTGATGGGAATGTTTGTAGTTACGCAGGTATTTAGTCACTAAATATTTGACCTGGTGATAGCATTAGAGGAAATATTAGGGGGTCTACAAAGTGGTTACAGTTCATCCTGAAGGGAACATGAATCCATCGAATAGTTTGTCCACAGACACAGATCACATTGTGTGTGCTGTTTTTCATGGTTTGGACCCTTTACTTCCAGTGGAGGGGAATCTTAATGCAGTAAAACATGCCACAGTGTTGTTCTACCTTAGTGGCAACAGTTTGGGGCAGGGTCTACTGTTTAAACATGACAATATCCTTGTGTACAAATCCACATTGTGTACAACACATTTCTCTGACTCATTCAGATATATTTATACATTTACATCATCATTCTTCACATGTCACTGTGGTCTCATTTGTCATGTTATGGTAGACAAATGACCAGCATTGTTTGATTTAATGAAAGTTTCTTGCATCAGTGGCAGCAGTGAAATGAAATGTGCGTTGCATCACTTTCATGAAATACTCATATTTCTGCCGCTTGGCAACTCTTCCATTTAACAGACCCTATTTTCTACACAGCGGCTTCTTTTAGTAAGTAATTGGCAACAAAACAAAATAAAAAACGGGAAGCGGCAGAAGCTGGTGTGTTGGTTGAATGAGTTGATGCCAAGAGAAGTGTTTAATTTTGCCAAATCCTATAATTTATACTGGCAAATGAATGTGTCATCTGTCAGCAGTGATTCAATGAGAGAAAAACTGAAGGTGTAAAATTAAAAATGCAGCAACATTATCAAACCAGTGAAGTCGTGTTTCTATCCAGTATTCTCTCTTTTAGCTCTGATTTTGGTCTCCACCACCCCCTGAGAGAAATATCTGCCTCCACTTGTTGACCAGGTCGTTGCTTACTTTGTCAGTTGTCAGTTGTTTGATGTTGGGCAGCTTGTTGAGAAAGAAGTTTGTGGGATTTAAAACCTAAATAATGTGCTCAAAAACAGTCAATAGACCTGCTGAGTTGGCTGATATATCTCTGGGTGTTTGTCACTGTAAGTAACAATATCTAACCTTCACTACTGGTACCAAAAGAGTACTTAATTGAATACCTTCACTTGACAAAACATGCCAATTGGCTCAGTGTATCAGTGCTAAAGAACGTTGTCTATGTTGAAGTTTGTCTTAAGATAGAAAGTTTCCCAATTTAGATAAAAACTTTATTTGACAAATATAATACCTGACCAAAGAATAAATGAAAAAGCCCAAGAATTGGACCAAGATGCCAATGTTCAATAGTTGACAGTCACACATTTTTGGTATTATATTCATAAAGTAATGAGGTTCAACAGGAGAGAAGTAGGAATAAAAATCAGCCCAGGATTTTTTATTCCAACCAAAACCAACCTGGAGACACACCAGCAGCTATAACGACCATGTGACAGAGATTATACCTTTTAAATTAGAATAAGTAGAAGGTAGAATATGTTATATGAAATAGAAATACTATTTATCTAATTGTTATTTACACGGTTTCAGATCAGATTCTGTGGTGTTTCTTTTAGTTTGTTGTGAGGTGGATGAAACACTACAAACACTTTTTCATATCAAGCTGTCCATTGTTACACCACTACAACAAAGTACAGTACAGTCTCCAAAACTGCCCTATATCTGATAAATTAAATAGAAAATACTGATAAGTGGGGTAACTTGTATTTATTGCAGCTCCACGTGCATTAAATTAAATTGTTCAGGTATTTGTATTGTTCAGTTCCAGTCTCTATACTAACTACAAGTATTAAATGGACAGTAGATGGACAATATGGACAGTACCGCAAAGTACATTACTAATATAAGACACACACACACACACATGCATGATGCTGATGGTCTGAATAACATGAGCAGTTTCAGGGACACTTCCACACTGCCACTCTCGTGATCAGTGGACAACTGGCTGTACCTCCTGAGCCACAGCCGCACCATCTCATCCCTGTTTCTCCTGCCACCACTTCAGCTGCAGAGCCTTGACTGGTGTTTTCACTGGACTCTGTGGGCTTATATAGTTATTTTGAGGAATGTAGTTGCTTTGGTTTCACTGGAATTTAACATTTAACATTGAACATTTTCATCCCCACCTTTATGCCTCCACCTTTCTTGAGTTTTCAATGTTCTCATGCTGTTGAAAGATAGACCTGATAGCCACGCTGCCCCTGAAGGATTGATACCTAGTCTTATCCTATAGGCAGATAGGATAAGTGGATGTCATATCAATATAACAGCAATAGAAAGGACTCAGCTTGTCTGCTATGACATCCACTGACATTTGGAGTATTGCAGTTTTGAATGAATGACAGAGCAGCAGAAGTACAACCAAACTAAACAAGCTCAAATACTCTGAACGACAATAAGATCCATTCACTCATCATCATCTTCATCACCACCTGCTTCATAGCGTGTGTTTATGCACCACTGTGCTTGAACCACTAAGTGCTCTTTTCTTTCTTCATATCCATTTATGTTTTACAAATACAAACAATAGATGCTGTCATCAAACAAAAGAGGTGTTCTGTGCTTGGAGAGACAACAAATAAGTGTGCATATTTGGGTTTTTTGTTGTTGTCCTTCCTAGTTTCCGTAGTAACAGCAGAGCGTTTCAATGCAGCAAACTCTCTCTCTCCTGAGAAGAGAGAGAGAGAGAGAGAGAGAGCAGGACAGCTTTTTTATTTTCATATATTGTGATATATAGGAGAATAGAGAATCTTCTTTTGTCTACTTAATTGTGTATTCTTTTTGTTTTTTATAAGCTTTAGAAGATTGATAGAGGAAAAAGTGTGAGAGATGATGCACATATTCTAATGTCTTTATACTGATATTTAACTGTTAAACATGCACCCAAAGACAATGGAATCCAAGTCGTTTGTGTGTATTTATATATGTATGTGTGTGTGTGTGCGCGCATGTGTGCATTTTAATGAAAGCTCTTTTTCTTCAGGTCAGAGCATTGATGTAGGCGGTGTAGCTAACCACTAAAAAGTGCAAAAGCAACCGCCTGAGGTGCCTCACAATCATGTAGAGATCATGTATACAAGAATAAATGTATTAGATATGAATAATGGTCAAGGACACACAAACTATAAAATGTATTAGCACAAGGACAGAAAAGATCGCAGCTTAAAAAAGAAAATGTTCATTCTCACACTGACGGTATCGGCTCAGAGAAGTCAGAGAAGTGGAGCGGTGAGTCATTCCTCACCTGTCACCATCACATGCTGCAACACACTTCTTTTTATTTGACCAAAGAGAACAAAAACAGATCGGCCTTGGTGCTGCTCACCCGCGTTGGGTTGCTCACCCCCCCCCCCCCCCCCCCCCCCCACACACACACACACATGTCAGTGTACAATTACCAACCATGAAATAACAGGTTCCTGCTGCCAGATTTCAAAGCTGAGAGGTGTCAGAGCTGTGATTGGCTAATTTCAGAGCCAACGGAGCATTAAGATGCTTGCACTCCACTATATGTGGTGTGCAAATTTAAATATTTTCCAATCCAATACATAAAGTAGTTTTAGCAGTGAGCCATGGCCATAATGTGACCCACACACCACACTACTCTATATAATAGCAATAATGATATGAAGTTCAAAAACAACCCTTCCCATTAAAAAAATATTGTGACCATAAAGCATTGTTATCACACTCATGTCTTGTATGTTTACATGCATATGTGTGGAGACATTCATCTGTTTTCTGAGACATGATCAGTTTTATTATGTAATTATCCATTTATTATGAGCACAACTTGTAGGCAACATGTGATTGGTTCAATTTCAAATGAGTGACTGTTCTGTTTTGTTTTGTTTACAGGCAGAAATACAAAAATACATCACTGAGGTAAGAAACACACACACACACACACACACATACACACAGAGGAAGCTCTCAGTCTGAAGTACAGGACTTATGATCAAGAGACTCTCACTCCTCCTACACACACCTGGACTCCCTGTCTGTCCGTCTTTTTGTGGATCTCTATTTTTGAACAGACACGTTGTATAATCTCTCTCACTGTCTTCACTGTTTGTCTAACTGTGTATGTGTGTTTTTCTTGCTGTAAAACTGTGCATTGTGTGATATGGGCTATAGTTATATTTGTCTTTTACTGAAAAGCTCTTTCAAACTCTTAAAATGTTATCAGTCTGTCAAATACCTCTGAATGACACCTCTCTTCCTGTTGTCACTCACTCGTTTGACATTTGTCACAGTCAGTCCTGTCATCCTGGTTCTCTGACTCCCACTCTGCAAACCAGCTAGAGAAATGTAGAAGGTGTCAAACAACAACTACAACAAAAGGAAACAAGACTATGAGCCTGTCATTTATTGTGAATGGGGCCTGCCCACCACAATGCAACACTCAGTTGTTCAAGTTGAAGTTATATATGAAAATGTTCATTGCCAACCCAGAGACAACCAATCACATTTGTTTTGAGTCCCTCAGGAAGCTTTTCTATAATGTGACTTTAAGAAGCTAGCTGGTCTTGATGCACAGGTGGTCGAGTGGTTAAGAGCCCTCCCTCTCCCCCCTCCTGTAATTTCCTGTCTTTCTACTGTCAAATATGCCAAAACAAAAATCTTGCTAGCTGGTCTTGAAAGAAAAAAATTCTGCATGTAGTGCATGCAGTTGTTTTGTTGAGCTAAGTGGATCATTAAATGGCCCTTCATCAAAATATACTTCATTATTACTGTACTTTTCCAAAATGCAGAAGCAGTGAGGCTGATCAACTGCAGCAGCAGACTGACTACGAGCAGGTCTTATAATGACACAGGAGTACTCTGGACTACCTCTAATCTTTCTCAGATGTAGAACTTCTTTGTTGCAAGAAAATGCAATAAATTAGACCAGAAGTTAGGAGTCGAAAGTTAGAATTAACCTGCATCTCCATTTCAGGAGCTCAGCCAGTGAGGAGCTACTTTTAGGCTAAGGATGTTTTGTGATGGCAGCACCAGACCAATTTGGTTGGTTGACAAATCTGGGAGCAGCCACTCAGAGGTTTGAACCAGGCTAATGTGGAAGCTCTGTGTTAAGAGGAATCTTGATTCTTCTTCTAATGATGTGCTTCTACAGTGGACCTTCTGATATGAGTCTAGTGGCTGAGTTCATGGTGATCAGTAACCACACATCATGACACCAGAGTTTTTACATTAATGACCGTTGAACTCACACCTCAATTCAAAGCCCTCTCTGCCCACAACTCCAGTTACTACTACGACTACTACTCGTAATAATAATAATAATGTAGAAATATTACAATAAAATGAAACTATATGATTTTTCGGGAATATTAAATCCTGGAATCTCTGCAGTCTGGAACAGTTCTCTCTCACTCGCTTTGTCTTTCTGACTCCAGCTGTAACCATGGCAACTAAAACAAATTTCATCCAGTTGACAGGAAGATGTTTGGTTACCATGACAGCGGCAGGAAGCCTGGATGCAGTGGAGTCTTGTGTCTCCCTGTCGTCATCCTCCCCTGTTGAAAACATTCAACCATCATTGTGTGTTGAACAGTCAAAACAATGTAGACTATTAAATATCCATCCATCCATCCATCCATCCCTTTATCCTTTATCTATCCATCCATGTAGCTGCACACACACCCAGCATCTCCCAGCAGTAAAATATTGAGATATTATGAAAATTAAAATTGATAGTATATTGAGTGTTTGAAACGCCATGTTTGTTGTCTCAGAGTAGAATATGTATCTATGTTTCATCTATGTGTCCAGTACAAAGATAGGTCCATGATAGGTCCAGAATGGTCAACTTTAGTCCAGGCTCACAGACACAGTAAGTATGAAGTCAGGTCTATAAGGCAACGTGTTCATTTCCTGGAGGAGACTTCCTATATTCACTGTAGGTGTTAGCTGATTGACATGAGGCAGGAGTGTCATGTGTCCATCTGGAGGAAACAGATTTTCATGTTCTGGTTCTGTGGTGTGAACGGGACAGCAGCTGTGTGGGTGCGAAGCATGAAGACCGGTTCTTCCTTCTGTCAGTTAGCAGGTGTATGAAGTCTGCAGAGAGGATGTCTGAAGACCTCCGTTGCTCTTTTGAGTTGTGTTTAGTAGAATGCCAACAGAGAACATTACAATATGGTACAAATTCAGTAATTTCTAAATGGACTGTACTTACATAGCACTTTTCTAGTCTTTTAACCACTTAAAGCACTTTTAAGGCCCATTTATGCTCAACATACATATGAAAATGTATACGTCCTTTTCAAACAATGTTACCGTCACTGCTCACATACTTCCATGCGTCCTTTACGTTGGCATGGATGTTAACCAATGCATCCACCAGGGGGCAGCACAGAATCAAACGTTTATGACAACAACAAACTCAAAAACAAACATGGCGACTGTGGAGGAGATATTGATAATGTCCGTAAGCTTTATGGAAACGTGTAGAAATACGGACAAAATGAACGCGGAACACAGACAGAAGGCTCCGTCCGTATCCAAATCCAAATTTAACGTTGAGCATAAACACTACATGTCACATTCAACCATTCACACACATTCATACGCTGATGACAGGAGCTAGCACACAGGGTACCAACCTGCTCACATTCATACACTGTTGGCGCACCATTGGGATTAAGTATCTTGCCTACGGAAACATCGCCTATGGACCGCCAATCTTCCGGTTGGTGGATGACCCGCTATACATCCTGTGTCACAGCTGCTCTGAAGTAGAGTATGATCAATTAGAAAAACTCAATAAACTCTGTCCATGTCTCCCTCAGCCTGAATTGCAACAACTTTAATTTGAGCATAGTAGCATGGTGATGTTAGTTTTGTAAGCTACATATATTGTATCTGATCTCAGTCGCATAAAACTGCAGCCCAGGCAACTTACACCTAAACATTCCTGCTTTTAAGGCTGAGATTATCTCTTCATAAAAATAATTTCAAACAGCCAACTCATATGTAATGGATTATTATCTGTGTGTAGAATATACACAGTGTTTATATTTACTGTATGACCTCTAAGCACTAAGCTCTGCACTACAGCAGCGAGTGAGTCAGACATAGATAGACTCAGAAACTACAAGTGGATGCCAGCTTAAGTACACCAGCGTGATTAAAATTTTGTGTTGAACATATCTTGCAGTAAGAGAGAGTATGCCAGGTGAGTGGATCAACAAACTGGAGCTGACTGCCTTGAATAGCTCACAGGCTGCGCTACAAATCCCATAACAATTGAAGAGCTTTACTGTGGTCAGCATCACATTTCAGTCAGCCAGCTCAGGTGGAATAGATTAATATTAAAATGTAGAATATGTACAGTCTTCATGTTGGGCATTTAGGCTCTGACCTCACTCCCCTAAGTGATGATACTGACTTCAACTCTTGGGTAAAATTGATTCAGAACCTGCTGCTGGATTCAGGTGTGAAGATGGAGCTTTTAAAACACTAAATGAATGATGGCAGCAAGTAAGAGTGAGCAGTGTGTCAGCAGGCCTGCAGCAAAGTGTGAGTAAACCACTGATGGCTTAAATACGCCACCGTGATTAGAAGGAATGCTTTGGATATAGGGCAATATATCATTTAAAAACACAGTACCAATCCAAGTACCCTTAAAATGATACTGATACCAACTGAGTACTTCATGAGATACCTATTCCACATTTAGGTCTCTGTCTTTTATCAGGTGTAACGGTTGTGTAGTGTAGACACACTTTAGAGCGTTTAGTTGGCATTTTGGCTGCTGAACTGCTAAGCACGCTAATTCAAATTCACCACGACTTCACCACCACAGATGGGTTGTAGCATCTGTGGCAGTGGTCCAATCACATGTCGCATCAAATCAAGAAACACCTGTGTTGATTGGCTGTGAGCAAGTCCATACAAATAGTCATATTTTCTAGCTCTGGATGCAAAAAGGATCGATTGCAGATATCGTTTGATGGGAGACGTTTCCATACTACTTGGTATCAATTTATTTTGGTCGATACGTTGAATGGCACCGAGTAGCGATACCCAGCACTAATTAGATATATGTTAGAGTGAGGGGAGTATTATATGTGAGTGGAGCGGCAGCCTGAGCTGGGCTGCCTGAACTAGCTCCCTGTTGCTTCATTGACCCTCAACTCTTAAATCAAGGATTATCCTTTATTGTTTACTGAGATATTGTTGGAATACCTTTGACCCCTATTGACAGTTGGGTCTTCTTTCAATATAGAGGATAAGGGTTTCTCTGTTTCTCTATGTTTATTGTCATTTCATCCACCTTCAAAACATTAAAGGTCTCAAACTTGGTGTCAAGTCACTTGGACTAACTTAAATCTACAGTAGGATTAAATCTGAACACATTTCAGATATCAAGCAAAGTTAAACCTGTTTGGTACATCCCCTGTAAGATGTAGGACAGAACGATCATACCAGCCAACAAATGTATCACCATAATAAAATAACAAATAAGTTAATAACTAAGTCATTATTGTGTTGCCGTAGAAGACTGTACACTCTCAGTCTTTGTCTTCCTCTGTGTCTGGCATCGGTCCTCTTATATACAGTATATTAATTGAGAACATCTTGTTTGTTGTTGTCAGGCTGAAGGGGGTCATGGAGCAGATGGACCGCGGTGTGGTGGACCTGCCAGAGCTCCGCAGGAACCTGGAGCTCGCTGCTGCCATGTTGGATGCTGTTTACACCGATGAGACCAAGTAAGACAGACGGCCGGACGGATGTGTAGAAAATAAATCCTTGTCACTGGTCATCCAAGCTGTGACTGCTTTCTCTCTGCTCTGCAGGCGTCTGTTGGACACTGAGGATGAGCTCAGTGACTTGCAGGCGGAGTCAGTGCCCAGCGAAGTTCGTGATTGGCTGGCATGCACTTTCAGCAGGAGGATGGGCGTGGCCAAACGTCGTCCTGAGGAGAAGCCAAGATTCAGGAGCATTGTGCATGCGGTGCAAGCTGGGATATTTGTGGAGAGGTAAACACTGCTGCTGCCAGACTGAGCTGTGCAGGAGAGCAGCAGATAACTCTGCAGGCTTTTGTAGAATGAAAATAAATGCACAATGAAAGAATGCAGGAAGAAACCCATAAACCTCCACGTACAAGCTCTCTCTAACTGGTACTAATGGCTACAGAATACACTAGTTTCTGATTGGCTGGTGGTGGCTGCTAAAATGATCATCAAATACACATGACCTTCATAAATATACTTCTGGTTTAGCTTTGTAAATCTCTGCTCTAAATCAGTGTTTGGTATATACGAAGCTGTAGGTAACCATGGCAACAGCACTGATGCTTCAGCCTCTGTTAGTAGTTAATCGACAGATGAAACTGACCGAACTGACCATAGACACAATTTAAACTATATAGGAGGATTTAAGCACAGCCCCACAACAACAGTATCCAGTCAACATGAAGTATAAATCTCAAATAATCTTAAATAATTCAAAACTGTTTATTTTATTGTATTTTACTACAAGAGTCCAACTTTTTTTGAGAAATGAATTCTGATGAATTCATGTTAACATAAGACAATACAGACACTTTTTTTTGTATAAATAGACAAACTATGGTTAAATTCTCTAGACATAATCTGCTGAATGAGACTAAAACACAGAGTTGTGATTTAGTTATTGCATTCATTATATGTCCAAAAGTATATGAACACCTCTGCCCTCATAGTTTTGGTACCTTTTGGTACTTTTCAAGGTTTGGGTTGAGTTCCTTAGTTCCAGCTAGTATCTTATTGCTACAGCATATAATGACATGATATTCTTACTTCTATTCTTAACTTTTGTGTTCAACTTGAGTCTTGACCTCAAACCTATCCAACACCTTTAGAATGAGCTAGAACATCGACTGTGTTGCACATCACTGATGCTCTTTTGGCAGCCAGGGTCCAATATTTGCTGGAAAGCCTGAAAGCAGAAGATTAGAGGCTGTTTATAGCAGCAGATTAATGAAGATGGATTACATACTTTATCAGTGAAATGTTCATGTGTACAAAATTTTAGCCCTGTGATGGATTATGTTTATAACAGGGGAAAGTCCAGTCTGCTGATTATCTAAAACTAAAGAGAAACACTTTCAAATATACAATCTACTCTGTTCTTTTTAACCTCAGTAGAAATCTGGAGCATCTGAGAACAGAACAGAAAACAATCATCACATTCTTGAAAACAAACATTAGATCATCCAGGCGACTTCACCCGAGATGTGATTACGAGGTTGAACAAGAAGTGTAATGACGTTAGTGCATGAGCAGGCTGGAGATGGAGATCATCACAGGGAAACTGAAGTCCAATATCATTAGAGTGTAAATGTCTTGGAGTGATAGAAAGGTATCAGTTCATCTGCTGCAGCTTAATGACGCATGAAATCAAAAAATATCTGATGCATCGGTACCAAGCATCACCCAGCGTGTGTTTAGAGCATGGTTACTATGGCAACAACCAATCCATCCTGGTCACAAATTGTGGAGGAGGGTGACTGGAGGTCTGTGCGAGCAGTGTTTATATGTACATGCAACTGTCTGCATTTATATGTGATTAGATTGATCTTTTATCGATCGTGTGTGTGTGTGTGTCTGTGTGTCTGTGTGTCTGTGTGTGTGTGTGTGTGTGTGTGTGTGTGTGTGTGTGTGTGTGTGTGTGTGTGTGTGTGTGTGGGTGTGTGTGTGTGTGTGTGTGTGTGTGTGTGTGTGTGTGACACCAGGATGTACAGACGGACATCCAACATGGCCGGTCTGACCTACCCTCCCACCGCTCTAACGGCTCTGAAGGTAAAAATGCTGCAGTCCCATCAACAGGAAGTGACATAAGTGTGTTTGTTTAACTCTGTGTGTGAGTGTGCTTTTAGAAACCCTGGTGAGCTCCTGGAACTTGAAAAAAAAGGAGGATGTAAAGGAGGAAAGGAAGGAGTAGAAAACAAATATAAAGAAGGAAAGAAATCTGTAAAAGTAATAATAATATAATAATAATGGAGTAATAAAATTAGAGTAGAAAGTGAGGAGGTAGATAAAGAAAGGAAAGCACAGGAAGGAAAGGAGGATGTTGGGAAAAGGAAGGCAGGTTAAAGAAGGAAAAAGGGAACAGGAAAACAGATGAAAAGTGGAAAGTAGAAGATGAAGGAAGATGGAAAGGAAAGGAGGAGGTAGGGAAGGAAAAAGGTGGTAAAGAAGAAGCAGATGAGGTGAAGTAGAGAAGGACAGAAGATAGAGATGGAAAGGAGATAAAAGAAGAAAGAAAGAGGATGGGCAGGGAAGGTGGATAAAGGGAATAAATTGAATAGTTGAAAAAGGAAAGAAGTAGACAGAGATGGAGGAGGTGGAGAATGGTAACGACATATTTTCCCTCAGGGCTTCCTGTACAAACTCAGACAAAAAATCAAATTACTATAATAATGATTACTAATGACTTCTGTCATCATATAAAACACATGGAAACAATACAAATACACTTTTCATAAAACAACACTTCAGAAAACACCATTATCCTTATATAGATATAATCATAAACTAATTAATGATCAGAATTATGAAATTCATTAAGCATACTGTTTCACTTCATCTTAACATGAGTAAATATTATCAGCACACTGCCCTCTACTGGCTTAACGATGCACAACACTGCATTAATTGAATGAACAGTACAGCTTGTATCTATACTGGTTTGTTATCAGATGATGAGGTCAATCTTATTGATTGTTATCCAGGAAGTGGATCAGTGGTCCTTTGATGTTTTTTCCTTCCACGAGGCAACCGGAGACCACGCCCTCAAGTTCCTGGTCTACGACCTGCTGACCCGCTATGACCTCATCAACAGGTTCAGGGTACACACAACTTCATATTGTTAACACATGCGGGGCTTAAAGTCAGGGTGGGTGGGGTTACGTTTATAGGTTCTTAATGACTGAAGCTGGTGTTGATTCTGTTTTTTTGTAAATTCCAAAAATAGTCCAAAAAGTCATCCAAAAGTGATTGAAAAACATATTTAAGAGCAGAGATTAATTAAGCAGAATGAAATCTAATTCAAACTGAAAAATGTATCTGATCCAAAATATATTTTAACATGTTAGCAAAGCTGTCGACTTCCACATCCAGAAGACACAGAGCAACATTATCGTTCCATTAGATTAGTGTTTGTGGCCAATATTTATATATTCACTCTTCTTTTAGCTGGTTTCTGGTTTGGTCTCCACCAGCTCCTGAGAAAATGTTCCACTCTGTTCACTAGTTAGTCTCTAATGTTGTGTGTCTTCAGTTTGGTGCTGGTAGGTAATACAACTGCTGCTGCGCCAGTTAAAGGTTAGCTTAGCATAAAGGCTAGTAGAAACAGACAGAATCAGCTGGTCTAGCTCCCTTCAAATGTTAAAGAGATCTGTCCACCAGCGCTCTGGATATCACTAATTAACTCTAGACATCACTAATTAACTCCAGATATCACTAATTAACCCAGAAATGTTTTTTGCAATTTCCTTATCTTGTAATTAAAGTTAGCATTTTAGAATTATGGGATAATTGTAATTTATGTTCTACCTGAGGAACATGTTCTACCTGTGAAACATGTCCTACCTGTGGAACATGTCCTACCTGAGGAACATGTTCTACCTGAGGAATATGTACTACCTGAGGAACATGTTCTACCTGTGGAGCATGTTCTACCTGTGGAGCATGTTTTACCTGCATGTCGAACATGTCCTACCTGTGGAACATGTTGTACCTGTGGAACATGTTCTACCTGAGGAACATGCTCTACCTGTGGAACATGTTTGTGGAACATGTTCTACCTGTGGAACATGTTCTACCTGAGGAACATGCTCTACCTGAGGAACGTCTTCTACCTGAGGAACGTGTACTACCTGAAGAACATGTTCTACCTGAGGAACATGCTCTACCTGAGGAACGTCTTCTACCTGAGGAACGTGTACTACCTGAAGAACATGTTCTACCTGAGGAACATGCTCTACCTGAGGAACGTCTTCTACCTGAGGAACGTGTACTACCTGAAGAACATGTTCTACCTGAGGAACATGCTCTACCTGGGAACATGTTCTACCTGTGGAACATGTTCTACCTGAAGAACATGTTCTACCTGTGGAACATGTTCTACCTGAAGAACATGTTCTACCTGTGGAACATGTTCTACCTGAGGAACATGTTCTACCTGTGGAACATGTTCTACCTGTGGAACATGTTCTACCTGAAGAACATGTTCTACCTGTGGAGCATGTACTAGCTGTAGTTCTGTGTTCAGATCCCGGTTCAGGCTCTGGTGCAGTTTGTTGAAGCTCTGGAGAATGGGTACAGTAAACATAGGAACCCCTACCACAACCTGATCCATGCCGCTGATGTCACTCAAACCGCCCACTTCCTGATGCTGCACACTGGGCTCATGGTAACAAACACAGACACACACACACACATAATATATAATAGTAATAATCCAATAAAAGTCTGTATTATAATAATACCAAAAATCACCAACTAAGCAGCTTTCATACTTTTTTCACTACAAATCATTCCATTGTATTTAATTCTATCATGTATTGTATTTTACACTGAAGTGTTATGTACTTTAGTAAAGGATCTGAACACTTCTTTCACTACTGACACAATATTATTTAATCACATTATATTATATTATACTATATTGTATTATATTATATTATATATTGATACCTCTACAGTGACACATGATCACATGATCACAGAACAATCATCACTACATTATAATTATAGAACTGCGCGTATTCTGTTTAAATGCATTACAACCTTGCAGTATCACTCGTACAGTTTAACAGTTGTTTTCACAGCTAACAGTACGTGTGTGTGTGTGTGTGTGTGTGTGTGTGTGTGTGTGTGTGTGTGTGTGTGTGTGTGTGTGTGTGTGTGTCTGCAGCACTGGCTCAGCGAGCTGGAGATTCTTGCGATGGTTTTTGCTGCAGCAATCCACGACTTTGAACACACAGGAACCACGAACAATTTTCATATCCACACCAGGTACTGCTGTGTGTGTGTGTGTGTGTGTGTGTATGTGTGTGTGTGAGTGTGTGTTTGTGTGAGTGTGTGTGTGTGTGTGTGTGTGTGTGTGTATGTCTGTCTGTCTGTTTTTTTGTGTGTACTACAATACTACAGTGCTGCACAGTACTTTTAAAGCTTATTTGACTGTACTATTGTGCACTATGTGAAGTTTCCTCATTAATAAAAATCACATTATCATTTCTACAAAACAGACAGCAGTAATGTTGTGTTTGAATTTGTCCGATACTTTCATTTATCTATATTATTAAAAATGTTTGTTTTTCTTTAAAAATGAGCATCACAACCTCACAAATACTCTTCGTCTTGTTTTCTATATCTATATCATTCTGGTTGTGAGATATCTGTCACTGAGGTTGAGTTAATGTCCATTAAAGTTCATGTAAATCTGGACAGTCATGAGCTCTCATTAGGAGGAAAAGAAAGGAAAAGAAAAGAAAAGAAAAAAGGAAAATCAAACACAACCAGCGGCAGTTCTTCCATCCTCGTCTTTCCTCTTGGGCCCATCTGTGATCATCTGTGATTTTTGTTATATACTGTAGCACCAGCAGAAACTAAATAGATCTGGTCAGTAGCTGCTGTGATATGTTACTCTAGTCTGGACCAGTTTGCACTAAAATTCAATCCTAAAACTCTCCACAAAAAACATGTAAATAATCAATTTATATCTATAATTTGATTGGGTGTATCTGTCTGTCAGGTCAGAGGTTGCCATCCTGTACAATGATAGGTCAGTGCTGGAGAACCATCATGTCAGCGCCGCCTACAGGCTGATGGCAGAGGATGATATGAACATCCTGGTCAACCTGAACAAGGACGACTGGAGGTATACACACACACACACACACACACACACACACACACACAGATCACTTATTACTGATGTGTTGATACCTGTGACTGATTGTCTCCATTGGCTGTATTTATTATTGACAGGGAGCTGAGGGCTCTGGTGATAGAGATGGTGATGTCCACAGACATGTCCTGTCACTTCCAGCAGATCAAGACAATGAGGAACACCCTGACACAGACACACGGGTCAGTGACCAGCCGGACATTTGGTTTTTTCATGGGTGACTGAACCCAAACAAATAGAAAACTGTTCAAATCAGAATGAAATAGAGGGTGTTTTAAGATGTATGAGGTGGATACTGATGGCTGTGTAAGGTTCAGTCAAATGCAGTGTAGAACATTACAAGTTTCAACCTGGATGGTAGTCAAAGTCGAGGTCAGTCAGACACTTTCTCTGTGGTTCACTGTAACTAAACGCTGCTGCTCCATGTTTAATTTGGACTCTGGGAACAGCTGACAGAGTGCTACCAAATGACATAAGTGGCTGAGAAGGGACAGAGCCCTAAGAACTAGAGGGCTGTGTTCATTTTCATTCATATTTTATAAGGACTTTTTTTTTTAGCCACACCACACTGATGGTAAAGTTGGGTGTTCTACTTGGGTCCAGACTGAAATATCTCATCATGGTGCCCTGAGAAAAAATCTTAGTTGTACCTGCCTCCCCAGCCCACATGGGTTAAATGTGGGCTACATGGGTACTGAGTTGGCATGGGCTTGAACTGGGCAAATTTTGTGGGCCCCACATGGTTTCAGTAACATGGGCCCCACAAGGGGCCAAAGTGTGGACAGGTGTGTCTCAGATCCTACGATGCACACTTGTTGATAGCTTGTTTGTTGTAGAGCTGCCAACTCACGCATTGACTATGAGATTCACGCAATTGCCACTTTTCACACCACACATCCATTTTCTCACACAGCGAAATAAAGGAATTCACAACTGATAATGTTGCAGTGTGAAAAAGAGACACTGACAGACAGAGAAGACAACAGCAGCACACAAGTCTATTATTCCCACACATGCTGCTCACAGTCATTTCAGTCAGAGGCTCTTCTGGCAGCAGCACAGCAGCTCTTCCTCCTCTCCTCTCCTCTCCTCTCCTCTCCACTCCTCTCCTCTCCTCTCACACTGAGCTCACACAGACAGCAGTGAGAGCGAGTTACTATGGTGACAGAGAGTTTGCGTCTCTGTTGCCCTGAAATTTTCTCACGATTCCCAATAATAGCTTTTTAGGTTGGTTACAAGGCCATTTCATTCATCCAGACTGTTTGTTCTTAGACTGTGAAGATGACCTTGTGAGTATACTTGTGAGTAGAACAGCAACCCTCAGATAAAATTATCCAAATCATATCATGATGTGTTGTAAGGCTGTTTCATTTATATAAAGATGGCATAGTAGCCTGCAACCTACAACCATTTTACACTGCATAATGTTTTAATAAAAATATCATTTCAAATATAAATGATCATTTCCTGTTCTTGATGCATTCCTCTTCAGAGCACTCTCAATCTAACTCATCTGGACTGGTGCAGGTGTCTGTTTAAAACATAATCAGAAGTCCACTGCTCTTTCTCATCCTATGTATATAATAAAGAATATCTGGAGTTTATATGGAAAATGTTACTGTTAAATTTCTGATTGGATAACGCTACTGTCAGGTGGAAACTGGCACAACTTCACCTACACAAAGTGCACAAAGTGCACGGAGAAGAGAAAAAAGTCCAAAGAAAGTCAAAGCTCCATCAACACTTGTAGTATAGAACAACTTTATTAATAGACCAACTTGTTTCAGTTTGTGGGCTTCATCATGGTCATCATAAAACACACTACAAGCAGTATTTAAACAGGGTATTTAAACAAATATACAAAAAAATAACCAATTATGTGCATCCAGACATGTATCAGGCAATGGGATATCTAACAAGGTAGATCACCCATCTAATAAATGACATGGGTGACACCATATTTGGTCCATGAACCAGAAAAATACAGCCTAAAATATAAACTGTGTCCATTTGATATGCCATACATACTGTAGAGGCCGATACACACATTTTATTTCTCCCATCACTGAGGGCCCCCTTCTGTTCAAGGGCCCATGGGCACTTATGGTAGATCCAGAGAGAGGTGGAGTGGGTCAATCAACCAGGAATAATGCTCATTTAATTAAGAACAAAAGTATCCAAAACTAAAACCTGACAGACCTGAATGGAGCTTTTAGTAAAATGTAGCTCTGAGTCTATGATTACAGACATGCTCACTACATTCTGTCAGCCAGCCCAGTAAAGGCAGACTGTGTGAGGCTGTTCCATCTGATGAACATGACCAGATCATCAGTGGGAGTTTGGTGGAATGGACAACATAAGTTTCAGCAGGCTGGTAAACCAGACTGGTCTGTGTGCGTCCCTGTTCAGGCTTTACAGGAATAATACAGAGTCTGATCAAAGTCCAGCGTTCCCTCTCTGAGGTGAGGAGGTGGGCAGCTGTTACAATTTTCTCAGATCGTGCTTGGATGAGATTTTGGGGAAGACGCTGTTGATATGCTGGTTGTGGCTGGTTGTGTATCTGCAGGAGCTGCTGTCTGAAGAGCTGTTCACTCTGTACACTGCATCAGAATACTAAATAAAAGACATGACACTGCTCACCTCACTGCAGTGCTGCATTCACTACACCAAACCAATGTAGCTCTGAATTTAAACTTAAAGTCAGTGTAAAGTAAGAATAAATATGTGTTCTGAGTTTGACATACCACAGAAAAGTGTGTTGTTAACCACCCTGCCAAATTTGAATGATTAAAAAAATCACCAAATATATGAAATTAGGCTTCAAAGTTGTGTAAAAATCAGCCTCTTTCTCTGCTCCCAAACGCTGTGGGCGTGCCTGCCGAGTTCGCTGAAACCCCGCCCCCTACCAAGAGTCACCTGTCAATCAAAGTCACCACCTCTACCAGAAACATGGATGCTAGGTCTCAGAGCTTTCTGCTGATAACTCAGCTAACTAGCTCGGCGGCTAACTCGGCAGCTAACTCAGCTAACTGTAGACTGTAGTAATAGTAGTGTGCCTGAATGTATTTATACCTCTACAGCAGCAGGGGCGGGTTTATGGTGATTTTCAGACCCGCCCACTAAATCCTGAACACAGAAATGTTGAAACACAGTTTGTGAAGCCTAGCTCCAAATCTAAATGGTTGAAATGCTTTTTACACCTTTTTTAGAAATACCTTTATAACCTATTTAATGTGTTTAGAAGAAAATGTCTGAATTCACTTTACATGGTCTTTAAGCCACGAATTAATATTTTACGACTTTTTCTAATGATTTACATTATGGAGATTTGCTTTTTTCCTCCAAAAGGAATACAAATCCAGAGTGTGTTGACAGATGAATGTCATCATATCTCATACTCATGAGATATGATGCTTTTTTAAACTTCATTTAGTGACTGACTTATTAATGAAATGATCTTTTTTTCTCTCCAGTATAGACAAAGTGAAGGTTCTGTCTCTAATGCTTCACGCTGCAGATATCAGTCATCCTGCTAAAGCCTGGCCATTACACTACCGCTGGACTCACAGTCTGATGGAGGAGTTCTTTAGACAGGTACACACACACACACACACACACACACACACACACACACACACACATACACACACACAAACACACACATATATACACACACACTATACCCATCTCACTGTTTTGACTATGTCTTTTTCCAGGGAGATAAAGAGGTGGAGCTCGGCCTTCCTTTTTCTCCACTCTGCGACCGCAAAGCTACCATGATTGCCCAATCACAGATAGGTAAGAACAACCATCAGCCAATCATAACAAAGTACAACAGGCAGGTGAGGAGTACGATCAACTAGTAACAGATTCAAGGACTGCTGTTCTTTCTCTCTTCTCTCCATCCCATCTGCCCGTCTCTGTGTCTGCTTGCAGGTTTCATAGACTTCATTGTGGAGCCAACCTTCAGTGTTCTGATCGACACCACAGAGAAGGTGATTGGTCCTCTGATAGAAGAGGACAGGAGGGCCAGGGAGACTGGAAACAGGAGGTCCAGGTACTAGACAGAATAAATATAAAATGAGAATACTACAGATAGATTTAGATTGATCTTAAGTCCTTTCTCAGTTCCCACTGGTCGAAACATGAAAAAACATTTCGATTTTGACTAAAACTGATCCTGGTCCATAACGCTGCTCTTTTCCAGTCTAACAGGAAGTGGTTCCGTTACCGTGGAGTCTGTGCAGAGACATAGTAGTGGTCGCCACGGGAACAGCGACGATGGACAGATGGACTTTTCCCTAACAGCCATCGACCTGCCGGCTCTGAAGCTCCACCTCTCCGGCGTCATCGCCAGCAACAAGGACCGATGGAAGGAGCTGTCTGTGCATGGTACACACACACACACACACACACACACACACACACACACAACTTGTAGCATTAGCTGTGACCACTTGCTCTTAATTATTGGGTTTTAAATCCATTTGGTTCAGTTTCATCGCAGTTTTTAAGGTCTAAAAATGAAACATGGCTCCTTCTGGGAATCACCTTTGATATGCAATAGACAGAGAACTTCCACAAAGATTATTCCAGATGACAAGGATGTGTGCAGGATGGACTGGATACAGAACAGACTGGTGGACAGTTCATTACAGGAAGCAGCTGCTCTGTTGTTAGAATTTTGTGAAAATCAACAATGGGTCACCTGTTTTTTCCCTAAATAAATGGCACAAATTGTTTACAGTACACAACTTATTTACTTAATAGCATGTCTGCTACGTTGAGAATGTGGCCTGATTGGGCAATTTTCTGCCACATTGGGCTACTTTTCATATGACTGGGCAGATACAATTGGTTTTGGACCACTTATGATAATTCGGGCTGCTTCTTGTTCCATTTGGGTGGTTTTCTGCAATAAAAAATGCAGTCTAGTCTAATGCAGTCTAATGGACCAGCCACTCCTCTCCTTCAATTAGTGTTACTGAGACTGATGAGGGACCATAAGGCTGAAAATGCAATGACTGATAAATGATGACCTCTCAATTAATTACAACACTACAACTACCAGTTTTTTTCCTATTCAAATGTTTTTTTTCATTGTATCTACTGTATGTTGTAGAAGCATTATAAAGCTGTTACATCTTTTCATACGAGTAAAGACTATAATTAGACGTTGAATGTTATGTCATCCAAAATATAGGGATCATTCTTTCTTTATTCAGAGTTGCCTAAACTTAAACAAAGAAAAAAGACCAGAAGCATTCTTTTCTTCCACAGAATCTGTTACATATATGTTTGTGTGTTGGTTAGACAAAAATCTGTCTCATAAGAGGACATGCAAAACTATTACTTTAATGAGTTGGGTTTGTTTCAAACTTAGTTAAACAGTTTGTTGCAGTATTCTCCAAAACACCAGGGGGCGTACAAACAAAATACTCTTTGAATAAGCAAGAAGTCAACAATGTTTGTGGTCTTTGCTTGCTTTGTTCTGCTAATTACAACATAGAAAGAGTTGTTACAAATGTTCCTGTTTTGTTTGGTCACTTTCTGATGAAAAGTAAAAAAGAACAAAAGAAGACAAATGAAGATTGTAACAGACTACTTTTGTAAAACACCTTTCTAGGTTTCTGACCACTCAAAGTGCATATTCACATACACCTTCATACACTGATGGCAGACTGCCATGCAAAGTACCTGTTCATCAGGAGGAACTCATCATTTACATGCACATTCACAAACTAGTGGCAAAGCCTTGAAATGTGTACTGGTAGAGCCATGAATCAAGTTGCCGATCTTCTGATTAGTGGCCAACTACCTACTCCTACCTACCTACCTATGATCTACTAGATCATCTACCCTCTGAACCACAGCCGCTGTAGTGCCTACCTTCCAGCTGCCTGCTGGTGGTAAACACTGATGTACCACCAAACCAATTGCATTTGTGTACTGTAATTACTCTCGCTTACTTCCAAATCAAAATGTTTGATGAACTGCGGCAGCCATTACACCAGAATCAGCAGAACCACTTGTGCAGCATACACCTCGATACAGAAGTTCACATGCCTTCACAGCCTTGTAGTTGGGATAGTGTGTCAAGTATAAACCTAACTTTAGGCTGTGATTGGGTTTTTTCATTTTTGCTGTTGTTGAATGGACTTGTATATTGGTATTCTTCCATTTGGTTTCTTGTTGGGTTAAACATGAACTTGAGAAACCTCTGTTGGTTGTTGGGAATTACCTGTAACTTTAATATTCCTGTGTGTGTATTTTGACCAGAGCTGGCCAATAAGGAGCGAGAAGACCAAGAATCTAACATCAACTCAGACATTCAATCACATGCCTCACCCAGCCACAATGTCCCTGATGGTCACACCTCTAACCAATCACAGAACTCAGATAGCTCCCCACCTGATGAAACTAATGACAACAAGTCACCTGATCATCTGGCCTGGAACGGTATAATGAGCATGACATCACACACAAACATTTCCTTAAGTGAAGCTCTCAGTGAGCTGAGCTGTTTCTGTGTTAACCACTGCAGGAGCTGGGCCAGGGGAGGAGAAGGAGGATGACAATGAAGTGCCTGAAAACGCCTGACGACCCTCCGTGGGCGAACTTCCCACTGTATCTGAAAGTGGAAAATCACCATGGCAACAGGTGGTGTGGTACAGCGAGTTGAAACACAGCAGCTGACTCAATAGCCCCTCAGTTGTCCCCAAAGGGCCACCTTAACATGAAAATAACACTCAAAGTGACAGCATTCATCAAATAACAGCTTCTTAGCAGCTTCATGGTCCATTCACGGTGGTGATTCAGTTTAAAAGTGTTTTGTGATTTTATAGACTCATAGGAATGATGTCTGTTAAATAAGTGGAAATGTTGAAATCATAATACAAATAAAGTTAACAACAGAAGCTGAAACATTCATGCTCGATTCATGCAAGGCAGGTTAAATGTCCATTATCAGGAGTATGGAGTCATGGAGCTGTTAAGAAACAGTTGAAGTTTTGTGAATGCAGTTGGGCACAGCGGCAGGTGTGATGTTATACCCTGTTTATGTTAGGGAGTTTAAAGATTGAATTCTGCTCTGCTTTCTGTTCAGGGATTAAATCATCAAGCATAGATTTTTAGTCACACCCCAATCTGTGATACCAGTGCTGTCAAACAATAGTCAGTAGATCCTACAGGGTACTGGAGCTGTGGCTCTTTAGATGGCCGTGTCAGTCTGTTGTCCACCACTTTCATCCAGGCTGGAATGTCTATCGGATGAGATGTCATTGTAGACATTCATGGTCCCCCATGGATGAATCCTAGCACTTAACTTTTAACATGTCCAATACTTTGGTTTATGACCAGTGACCTAGCTGCCAAAGTAACGACTTTACCATCAGTTTCACTTTGTGCTCACAGCTAGTTAGCAAATGCTAGCATGCTAAACTAAGATGGTGGAGATGGTAAACATTAGCATATTAGCATTTTCATTGTGTGCATGTTAGCATGCTGGTGTTAGAATTGACCTCAAAGCATGGTCTCCCTATACAGCTTCACAGAGCTACTAGCATGGCTGCCTTGGGGAACTAACATCTTGTACATCAATAATGATGTACATAAGTACAATCTTAAATGTGTGTTCAGACTGAATGCAAAAAGAATTTCAGAGATAGTAGGATTAAGCTTGATAAAAATACACTACTTTTTAGGGCGCTGAAAATTCGATTACAGTTTTATAGCTGACATTGTTGAATATTTATCTCACTTTCCTCACGTTTAGCAAATTTTTCTTTCATTTGAGACAGAAAGTTTGTTATAAATGCAACAGGACTGGCCTTACCTGTCCTCGCTGTGACATCACTGATTGGGGTGTGGCCAGACATTGAACATGATTGACAGTGTGAGCCAACAGAGAGAAGAGTAGCCGTAACAAATAAGTGTGGATGTCAACATTTAAATGAGCAATCAAAGAGTTAACATGTGACCACTTTAAAGGTGCAATACACAACGTTCAGCCCCACTAGATGTCGCAGTAGAGCACCAGCATCTCAGTCCAAAACAAAAGCACGCATCATACATTCAATAATATAGAAATTAGAGCACTGTTTAGGTGTAATGTGAGAGAGTTTGTAACCTGGCATGTGGAAAACAGACACTGGCTATCAAAACAACCTCACGTTCCAACACAGAAGTTGTTCTTCATTCTCTGCTCAGGAGGCCATTACTCCACAATATCTTCACATAGCTGAATTCTGTATATTGCACCTTTTAAAGGAAGTTTTTTTTTAAAGCATGGGTCATCTTGTTGTACCTTTAGTCAATACTATAGGTTAGCATAACATTGTACTCTCCAATATCATGGTAGAAACTGTGGACATGTGTACTCACATGTGTATAGACAAGGCAAGGAAATGCAACTGTCAGAAAATAACAGGATTTTCTTTCATGCAGAGCTCAGAGATCAGACAGCTTCTGTTATTTCTGTACAAAATCACCTTACTGTCACTTCTGACTGTGAATAAAGAACAGAGCCCTGGTGACCAGGGCAACAGAAACACCAGTTTCTATAGCAACGGCCAAAACGAGCTAAAGGGTGGAGCCAACATGGCTGAAAGTGAACTCTTTGGATCCTCTGAGCACTGTGTTTGTTAATGCAATGTGTGCTATAGTTATTGTGTGCTCTTTGGCTCTCTCTCTGTGTGTGTGTCTGTGTGTGTGTGTGTGTGTGTGTGTGTGTGTGTGTGTGTGTGTGTGTGTGTGTGTGTGTGTGTGTGTGTGTGTGTGTGTGTGTGTGTATGAAAGAGAGAAAGAAAGAGTGAGTGTGCATGGTATACTGTACAGCTGTTTTCTGTATTAAACATTCAGAACCTGTTATAATTTTATTCAAGTCTTATTTCTTGCATTTAATGCTGCATATATGGACTACAGGTCAAAGGTCAGCTTTACATAACAATGTAGAAAATGCTAGGATGCAGTCTCACACCTCACTGTAATTTTCAGGCAGAATCAGTGACAAAGCATATGGGATTACTGGAGGTGGCTCAAACACCTCCCAATATTCTTTTTATTTCACTTTCCCAAACCAGCATGCACATATGAACAATCTGGAGAGTTAAAAGAGTGGTCAGATCGGGACTGAATAATTCCAAGTTGACTTGGAAACTTAAGATACAATGTTAAAAGTAAATGAAGGTTTAAGAGGGAGGTCATCATGACAATGTTGAAATCACAACAAAAATGCAAGTTGGCAAAAAACTTTATCAGTTCTTCCAACATCTCCCAATGTGCTGCTGATCTTTGACCTTAATGTGAAGAAACACAGTCCCCTATTGAATTTGAAGGTGGCAACTGTTGATCCAGTGGGCTCCAGGAGAAAGATGCAGGGTCATGCAGCAGAACAGCTGAACCAGACTAAACTTTTTCCAAAAGAAAACATGTGAAAACACACCCAACCAACAAAAAAAACAAGGATTTGTTGTTTACATCTGTGTAACTGTCATCTTGTTGCATACATCAAGTACAAGGTATTACTCTAATGAAAAACAAATGACACTGCTTTATAACAACATTTATCGAATGAGTATTCGAATAGGGGGGTTATTTACCTTTAATTCTTCTGCAGTCGCCACTCAGGACGTACACAGTGAGGAATTGAGGACACTACTTGCTTAGCCAATGTCATGTCCATGTATCATATGATAAGTCCATATATAGACATGATGATGTTAATAATTACAGTTAGGTCAATAAATATTTGGACACTGACACAAGTTCTGTTATTTTACCTGTTTACCAAAACCTATTCAACTTACAGCTATATGGTGAATATGGGTGTACAGTGCAGACTCTGAGCTTAGATTTGAGGGTATTCACATCCAAAGTGGAGAAAGGGTCTTTAATATGTACCACCCTCTTTTTGAGGGGACCATTTTGGACAACTGATTTAAAAGCTGTTTCGTGGACAGATGTGGACAATTCCTTTGTTATTTCATCATCAATTAAACAGGTAAAATGTCTGGAGTTGATTCCAGTTGTGGTCTTTGCATTTGGAAGCTGTTCCTGTGAACATTCAACATGCAATCAAAAGTGTTCTCAATGCAAGTAAAACAGGCCATCCTTAGGCTGTGAAAACAAACATTCCATCAGAGAGATCTCAAGAACATTAGGAGTGTCCAAATCAACAGTGTGGTACATTCTGAGGGAGGAAATGCACTGGTCAACTCAGCAGCACAAAAAGGCTTGTATGTCTACAGAAGACAGCAGTAGTGGATGATTGCAGGATCCTTTCTATGGTTAAGAAAAACCCCTTTAGAATATCCAGCCACGTGATGAACACTCTCCAGGAGGTAGACATATTATTATCCAACTCTACCATTAAGTGAAGACCTCTTTAGAGCAAATACAGAGGGTTCATCTCAAGGTGCAAACCATTCATAAACCTCAAGAATAGAAAGGCCAGATTAGACTTGCCAAAAACACATCTAAAAGCAGCACAGGACAGATGTAACTCAGATCAACCTGTAAGGCAAGGCAAGGCAAGGCAGTTTTATTTATATAGCGCATTTCATACACAATGGCAACTCAATGTGCTTTACATAAAACAGAAAAACATGTAATTTGAGAAACATTAAAACATACAATTAACCCCCCCACACACCCCCTACACTAATAATAAAAACAAAGTACAGAAAAATAGAAAGAGAGAAATAAAATACTAGAATAGAGCATTAAATATAAGATTGCAGCATAAAATAATGATTTGCTTTAAAATCATTAAAAGGACATAGAGTGCAAATGAAAGATTAAAATGTAAAGTGCTTTAAAAGAGCTCAATCATAAGCTCAGGAGAAGAGAAATGTTTTTAACCTGGATTTAAAAGTGTTCACAGTTGGGGCTGATTTCAGTTCTGTTGGTAGTTTGTTCCAGTTGTGTGCAGCATAACAGCTAAAAGCTGCTTCACCATGTTTAGTTTGAACTCTGGGCTCAACTATCTGACCTGAGTCAGTAGATCTCAGAGCTCTACTGGGTTTATATTCTACTAATATGTCATGTCTGTACCAGAATGATGGGACGAAAAACGTGTGACAGCAGCTCATGATCCAAAGCATATCATCTGTAAAACAAGGTGAAGGCAGTGTGATGGTTGGGCATGCATGGCTTCTAATGGAAATAGGTCACTAGTTTTTATTGATGATGTGACAGAGGACAGAAACAGCTGGGTGAATTTTGAGGTGTATGGGGATATACTGTCTGCTCTGATTCTGCCAAATTCAGCAAAGGTCATTGGACCACACTTCACAGTAACAGATGGACAATGAAACCAAAACATACTGTGAAGGCAACCCAAGAGTTTCCTAAAGCAAAGAAGTGGAATATTCTGCAATGAACGAGTCAATCAACTGATTTCAACATGATCCAGCATGCATTTCACTGCTGAAGACAAAACAGAGAGACCAACAAACAAACAATAACTGAATACAGCTGTAGTAAAGGCTTGGAAAAGCATCACAAAGTAGGATACCCAGCGTTTGGTGATCATGGCTTCCATACCTCAGGCAGTCATTGGCTGCTAAGGATTCTCAACAAGGTTTTAAAAATGAACATTTTATTTAGGATTATTTAGTTTGTCCGATTACTTTCAAGCCCCCGAAATAAGTGAATTGTGTATAGAAATGTGTGCAGTTCTTAACATTTTTATACCATATTTTTGTCAAACCCCATGAATTAAAGCTTAAAGTCTGCACTTCAATCACATCTTGATTGTTTCATTCACCTCTATTTGAGTGGACTGACAAGTCAAAAAGCAGAAACCTAAATGTTGTATAGTTTAAACAGTATTGTATTAGAAATGCGACTGAAAACTGTTAAAATAATAGTAGAAAATCTGACAAGTGGGTAAAATAACAATCATAATAATAATAATAATAATACACTTAACCAGGGAATTGTTTTTTAAAATTAAGATGCTAAATTTATTTACTTGATAGTTATTTCACACAGTAAGTGCCAGTATAGTGAAATGCAGTTTAGCCTCTAATTAGATAGTACAAACATATTGCTCACTGTCAGCAAGTTTGCAGTTAACACAGAGGAGCTCCAGGAGCTCCAGTAACCTTTGATAGCCTGATGATGATGATGATGATGATGATGATGATGATGATGATGATGATGATGACAGTGAAAGACCCTAACCCTCCATCCTTGCTCGGTGCGACTGTCTGAATGTAAATAGCAGTCATGGTGGATAAATACAAATGAACCGGCCACCCTGATGCAGTGTATTTTATTTGCCAGTAGATGGCAGTATCAATTAACCAAACACCAATGTTCATGCTCTAATTCATTATTTCCTGGACTGGTTTCTTATCCAGTGGTTGCACCGCAATTTTTGAGTTTAGTTTTTGTTAAGTAGTTTGTTTTGGAATCAAGATTTGAGCACTTTGTGTTCCTAAGGACTAATTAAAGGATGAGATATATGGGAGCAAAAGACGTATTTAGTGTTTTGCAGCTGATTATAGTTGAAAATATAGTTGTGTTTACTTAGATTACAAAATGTAAACAAGCCTTTAACAGCTTTAGAAAAAAGTCACATCATGTTATTTTGTATTTAGATGCTGAGAATCCATCTTCTGAACACTAACTTGATTGTTGTGAGTTTAGATAATGTGATTAACCCTCACATGCTGTTCATATTCTACACCAGTATGTTCCTGGTCAGTTTTGACCCAATAAAATAATGCCCTCATAAAAAGTGTCTATACCAAGTGTTGAACCACAGATGTGTTTAGAAAGCATCAATAGTCGATCTGACTGATCAGTAAATGTGATTAAACCTTGATTCATGTTTCAGAGAGCAGAGAGAGTGTATTTTTTTAGCTTTTACACCATAAACATCTATCACACAATATCATGTCCTATTTGACCTAAGACATGAAAATATAACATAGCAATAATGATGGAAATGTATTTTATGTAAAGTGAAAATGAGCAGAACTTTATGGAAGTGTGGGGTTTATTGTTTAACCATTAGAGCCATCAGTCTTCACTGCTACATCATAAAAATAATTATTAAAACTATGAACTATTCATTTAACCAAAAAGCCAAATCAATAGATATGAGTCAATTGTGACCCTGAACAGCATCAATGAACAAACACCTATACAAAAGTATAATATTCTTTGGGCCATTTTAGGAAAAGTCATGAAATTTCAGAGTAAAAGACATTTGAGGTGTTTTTGCAGCTGTTAAATGCTGGGGGTATGATATGGTATGGCAAGGGTTAAGACAAATGCATGTCCAATGTGCTGTATATGATTGACAGTCTATTATTCCCAACCTTATTCTACCATGTTTTTGTTGTAGTTGTTCCTATTTGAAATGATCCAAAGCAGCTAGGGCTTTTCACTGATACACTGCCACTGCTGTTTATTGTCTGATTGGTTCAGTTTAGAAATACTAAAAGCATCATCGATCAGAGCCAAACACACTGAACACTGTCACATTCCCCTCCACTTTAGTGTGGTGTTGTCAAGTCAGACTGAATAACCATCATTAGTCCGGTTTCTGATTGGACTGTGAGTATACACATTTTCAATCAAGGTAAACGTGCCCATGTGCCAAAGTCTATGTGGTTTTAGTATCTTTCAAATTATTCTAATAGCAGAAGATTTTATTAATAGAAAATGGAGACAGTCCTGATGAAAATTGTAGACTTTTTTGTTTCACCACTAGGGGGCGCCAAAGCAATCTCTGTACGAATTGGCTTTAATGTGATGTTTTACAGTAAATTCTCCTTATAATTTTGTGAAGTCCTATAAGCACCTTGTCATCAAACAATGTTTCTTTTAACTATGACTACAGTGGATCATGGCTGTTTCTTTGACACCTGCATCCATCTGTGTGAGATCCTGGATTTTACTAAAGCCCATAATTTGCCTATTTATAGGATTTTACATGGTTTATTCACAGCATGAGACGGTCACTCATTTGTTAGCACAGTGGACTTCTCCCCGACTCAGCAGAATATTCCCGGACAACATCTGCGACTGATTGAGTTTCCCTTTCTGAGTTCAAAATGTCAGTATGGGTTGTCAGCAGCAGCCTGTGAAGTCTGGCCAAACTCATTATAATTAAGACTATAATTCTGATTTAGGGTGTTTGCTAGCAGACTCAGGTCTGTCTCAGCACCCAGAGAAAACTTCGGCTCTGCCAACTTAATTCAGGCGAGTGCCACAGCTCTGATCAAAGCCTGAGACTCAGATCACTGTTAAAAATCTTCTTTTTACTATATTTTAGTCTGCTTGTATCTGACATGATGATTGATTTGATTGATCCTAGAGTAGGCAAGGCAAGGCAAGGCAGTTTTATTTATATAGCGCATTTCATACACAATGGCAACTCAATGTGCTTTACATAAAACAGAAAAACATGTAATTTGAGAAACTTAAAACATACAATTAACCCCCCACCTCACCCCCCCATAATAAAAACAAAGTACAGAAAAATAGAAAGACATAAATAAAATGATTGCAGCATAAAATAATAAATTAGCTTTAAAATCATTAAAAGGACAAAGAGTGCAAATGAAAGATTAAAATGTAAAGTGCTTTAAAAGAGCTCAATCATAAGCTCAGGAGAAGAGAAGTGTTTTAACCTGGATTTAAAAGTGTTCACAGTTGGGGCTGATTTCAGTTCTGTTGGTAGTTTGTTCCAGTTGTGTGCAGCATAACAGCTAAAAGCTGCTTCACCATGTTTAGTTTGAACTCTGGGCTCAACTATCTGACCTGAGTCAGTAGATCTCAGAGCTCTGGGCTCAACTATCTGACCTGAGTCAGTAGATCTCAGAGCTCTACTGGGTTTATATTCTACTAACATGTCATTCATGTATTCTGGACCTAAACCATTCAGTGATTTGTAGACCAGTAGCAGAACTTTAAAATCTATTCTATAGCTGACTGGGAGCCAGTGTAAAGACTTTAGAACTGACTGGGAGCCAGTGTAAAGACTTTAGAACTGACTGGGAGCCAGTGTAAAGACTTTAGAACTGGAGTAATGTGCTCTGATCTCTTTGTTCTGGTTCAAACTGGAGCTGCAGCGTTCTGAATGAGCTGCAGCTGTTTAATGCTTTTTTGTGGGAGTCCAGTCAGAAGAGCGTTACAGTAGTCGAGTCTACTTGAGATGAAAGCATGAATCAACTTCTCCTGGTCTGTTTGAGACATAAAACCCTTCACTCTGGATATGTTCTTAAGCTGATAGAAGGCTGTTTTGGTGACTGATTTGATATGACTGAGTAGATGTACTGCAGTAACAAATATACCGAGCTACAGCAAGAAAAAAACAACAAAAACACATATTACACATAACAGAATGATGATATCTTAAAATGTAATTAATTAATGACTATATGTAACCATGGGGATATGTAAACTATTTCAATATGTGATGGAGTGAGGTGGATGTAGAGGTTTCCTACCTTGAAAACTCGTATGCAAATAATTATTATAACCTCGAATGAGACTGAAAAAGTCCACAGCTACAGTCTTCTATTTGCAAAGCTCAACATTTCTTGTAGCAGGGCTCAGAGTCACAGGTCACATGTCTGGGTCCTGATGGGCATCCAGGGCTTATGGTGTCCAGGGTCTCATGGGCCGGGACATCTCCGGGTTCTGAGAGACAGGGCCATGTTATGTTATTTACAAATAAGAAATATTGCCAAAATTAAACCAATGCTCCCGAAAAACATAACTGAGCAACTTATTCACACCTTCATTTTCTTCCGGCTGGACTAGAATGCTTCTCACTAACACTCGACACAGAGAACACATCGCTCCTGTCCTGGCTGAAATACACCAGCTCCCTATCTGTTACAGAATCCAATTCCAAATTTTACTCATAACTTTCAAATTCATACATGGCCTGGCTCCACTTTACATCTCGGAACTCCTCACACCCTATTATACACCAAGCTCCCTTAGATCTGAAAATTAGATGTTCTTACATGTTCCAAGGTTCAGACTGAAGACCAAAGGAGACCACACTTTTACTGTTGCAGCCCCAACTCTGTGGAAACAAACTCCCACTCAGAATCAGGTCAGGTGATTTAATTTTAATTTTCAAAAAGCTTTTAAAGATGCACTTGTACAGACACATTTCTGTAATATTGTATAATTGCTGCTCTTTGTTGTTTTATTTATTGTTTAATGTTTCATCTATTTATGCTTGATTATTGTTTTAATGTATTTTGTGTAATATTGCATTGTGTGAAGCACATCATAACTTTGGTTTCTGAAAGGTGCTATAGAAATAAAGTTTATTATTATTGTTATTATTATTACACATGCTGCTGTTGTCACTACATTATTCATACTTCTATTATTTTCAATGTTTTTT
Source organism: Scomber japonicus (assembly GCF_027409825.1). Classification (NCBI taxonomy): domain Eukaryota; kingdom Metazoa; phylum Chordata; class Actinopteri; order Scombriformes; family Scombridae; genus Scomber; species Scomber japonicus. Next base: position 33,367,436 of record NC_070588.1, read on the forward strand.
GTTACTGTGCCTCTCTCTTCTCTTGCCCTCTTCTCCCTCTCTCTCTCACACTCTCTTTCTCTCTCAACCCAATTGGTCAAGGCAGATGGTTGCCCACCAAGAACCCGGTTCTGCTTGAGGTTTGTACCTGTTAGCGTGGAGTTATTCCTTGCTGCTGTTGCTATTCATGTGGGAATGTTGGGTCTCTTTAAATTAAATTAAAGAGTATGGTCCAGACCTGCTCTGTATGAAAAGTGCTTTGAGACGACTTGGCACTATAAAGATTGATTGATTGATGTAGTCACTTCTCCTGGAACATGCCAAAAGTCTGGCAACAGTTCTTTGTATGAGCTGCAGTCTTTGGATGTTTCACCTGCTAAGACTATAATAAAGTGTTAATAAAGTGTAAAGGTTGGAGGATATAAAAGCATGAATGACCTTCTCTAGAGCTGCAAATGAGAGTAAAGACCAGTCACCTGAGCATCAAAAGACAATTGTGAGTCAAAAATTACACGTAGGTTAGAGGTCTCTTATTAAATATTGTTAGATGAGGCGCTCAGCTCAGAAAGAGGATGTTAATAATGCTGAGGGCCAGAGAGAGTGAATTAATTATTTCTGATTTGGAGTCTTTCAACTGCAAATTTTCTAATTCTAGCAAGTGAGGACTTGATTAATGTGGTGCTGGATTTTATCAAAAAATACAATTGAGTTAAGGTGAAAATGAATATTATGTATTTGCATGAAATATCCCACGAGTAGCCAGCATGTCCATGTGGACCCCACATGGATTAAATGTGGGCTACATGGGTACTGAGTGGGCATGGTCTTGAACAGGGCAAATTTTGCAGGTCCACATGGGCTGACTGTATGAGCCTCATAAAGGATGTAAGTGGGCTAAGTGGACATGGGCCTAAACAGGGCAAACTGTATGGGCCCCATATTGTTTCAGAAACATGGGGCCGAAATGTGAAGCCCATGTGGGATGGCTAAATGAGCCCCATTTAAAGTTAATTCTGATCCCATTTAGACCCCATATGGGCAAACATATGGGGCCTACATGGGTCTCATGCAGTTGGGCCCCACATGAAACCCAGCTAGAACCTACTTGAAGCACTATGGAAACTGTGGACAAACCCACATGGGACCCAAATTTGCAGCCCAAATGTAACCCTTATGTTGTGTCTCGTATTGGACAAAAAGGTTATGGTTGTATTGTTGGCAGTTTAACAGGTTATGATAATACGGGGGAACACACATGCAAAGACTCAGGATCGTATCTTCTGCACTGAATGCAACAGAACATGTCAGAGAGCAAAAGTATCAAATAGAAGCAATAAATGGGTCAGCAGATGCCAAAAGGTCACGAAATGTCCAAAATGTCAACAACTGCTCTATTTGGCTTTAAACAAGACTGCCACACACAAATGTTGTCATACCATGCCTGTAAATCATGCAGACACTCTTTATCAGTTTTTCATTTAACCATCTCTCATAAGACCTGACTCATGCTGATAAGGTGATTATTTATGATTATGAAAGCTTCACAAACTAAAGAGGAGAAAACATTCTGTTCTTTGTCAGCAGTAGCAGTTTAAAAAAAACACCAGAGGCCTGTACTACGAAGCTGGATTTTCTCTTATCGAGGTAACTTCAGGGTTAACTCTGGGTTTTCCGTACTACGAAACTGGTTCACTTCTTACCGGGGTAAATCACCATGGTAACTTATGCTGAACGGCTAACCTGCTCCGGAGCAGGTTATGTTCTGGATAAGAGATCAATGACTACAAAAGCACCACCTCCTGACCAATCAGCTCTCTTAGAAAATGACCTGCCCATTCTTAAAAGATCCTGGCTGTCAACATTGGTGCGCGGATCGCGAGAGGAGCGCTTAGGAGAGAAAGAGTTTTTAGGGATAGATGCAATTTTTTAATTGGCCAAAATATATATTTAAAAAATAATCATTGAGGCACGTGGGGGATATTATTCTGTAGGTTTGACATCCTGAGATCAAAGTGTCAGGGAGCATAATAACTGTATTTATTTATTGTAATTGTAAAAAATTGACGAAAATATATATTTGTAAAATAATCCTTGAGACACATGAGGGATATTATTCTGTATGTTATACAGTTGGTTTGAAATCATTCACTCAAATGGTTGAAGCATAATAGGTTTGTATTTTGAATGTTGAATATTAAACTAACTTAATGTCTCTTATGAGAGGAAGGGCACTGAGGAAGCGATCTGCCCCAAACGTCTGTGCCGTAATAAAGTGACATTGTGTGATCAGAGTGCTGTCCGTTTATATTGTCTGATAAATTAATATTGTATGATCTCGTGAATTTACACATTAACAGAGTCGGCAATTTTCTGCCAGCATTGCTTCCTGGCTTTTGCTGCAGCAACAGTGTTGTTTTTGGCCTGGATGATGTGTTTGAATTCTTCATAATTGTCTGCTCCTCCATGGTAAAGTAGTCTGCTCTGCAGGGTATCTCCATGTTTGTGATTGGTCAGACGCTGCAAACACCTCCCCTTTATGTGAGCTCGCAGAGATCCAGATTGGAAAACCCTGGGTTGATTTACCGAGTTGATAACCAGTTTCGTAGTACCGCTTATCCTGGACTGCGAAGATCTGGTTAAGTCAACCCAGGTAACGGAGAGAGATCCTGGATAGGTTAATCCAGCTTCGTAGTACAGGCCTCTGGAGCTAACATGGCTCTTATTGTTGTGTCATCAAATTCTTAAAGATGATTAGAAGACTGCATTACAGGAACTATACATAGCCCCCAACTCTACAAGGTTTGACAGCTATTTTATCTTAAAACCCATGAACAACATTTAACACACCACTGCTCAACCCAGCAGTCATAAATTGTTCTGAAACAACATCTAATACTGTGAATATTTGTTCATTTAACAAAATTTAAACTATATCTTCCCAGATCCCACCGCCACCCACGATAGAGTTAAACTGATGCTCCTCAGTTCTCTCACATATAAAACCTATAATCTGTCCAAGATGTGCTGAATATTATTGGGTCTAGCATATTGTCAATTATTAATTGCTCTCTGGTCAATGGCCATGGCACTTGGTGACAGCGGCAAGGAAAGAAGCCAGCACCACTATCTACAGATCTGTTGGCTGGTCAGGTAAGTAGTCTTTTTGAAACTCCTGGGAGCAGCTGATAGGCCATCTTGAGACAGATATAATTTCAAAGTCCTTCACTCAGACATCAACAGAAACCGTTAAAACATGATAACAAACATCAGGTTTTGGTCCTGAGCTGTCCATTATAATCAGAATAGATTTGAGATGAGATCAAAGACTTTGAATGTGTCTCTTTATCTCTGAAGGTATATGGACTGTACTTATTTAGCACTTTTCTAGTTTTTTGACCACTCAAAATGCTCTTACACTACAAGTCACATTCACTCATCCACACACACATTGGTACACTGATGACAGGGCGATCCCGCAGGGTTCCAACCTGCTCCTCAGGAGGAAACTAACATTCATACCTACACACTGTTGGCGAAGTCATCAGGAGCAATTTGGGGTCGTAGTATGTTGCCTATGGACACATCAACATGTGGACTGGAGGAGCCGGGAATCAAACCGCCAATCTCCCGATTAGTGTATGACTGCTCTAACTCCTGAGCCTTATTCTTTACCTCTTACCCTTTTTGTATTTGATTACAAGATACTGAATATAGTCTTTACATAATTGGTACATTTAAAGCAGCCATCCAGATTTCTTTCTAAGTATTGAACTAAGCAGCCAATCACAGTCTGGAGCAACCATGCACCAATCCAGAAAATGCAGCTACACAATAGCCCTCAGAGTACTGACCTGACTGCACAGTCAAATCCAATAACATATACTCACAATGAGAGTTGAAAAAAATATTCAATGTTATTATATACCAACCAGTTCCACCTGTGTTTTACATGTCTACATGCCTGTAGTGAGAAAGTCATACTATTATGTGTATTGGGTGTTCTTTTCTGATTTGACCCAGACAGACTGACCTGCAGCTGATCTTGGAGGTCACTTGTCCCATTGTAACGGTTTGATCGAGTTGAAACCTGACAGTTTGAGGAGGCATGGCTGACATTTGAGCAGCAGAACATGCCCTCTGAAATAAAAGGCCAACAGACCAGAAAGCTGCACTAAAACTTCAAATGACTCAATCAAGATGAAAAACCTGAAAGGGACTTAAAGTGAATCCGACTGTTAATGTATGATCAAAGCCAAATGCCCCTAAAGCCACATTCAGTCTCAGCAGAGGCAGCAGGCTGAATATCCACTCAGGTAGAGCCTCAACAGTCTTGTCTAGGGGAGAAAAGGCTGGTGTTGCAGCCCCGTTCAGCTCCAGTGAGCAAACATATTTCCACTGAAGAGGCCTTTCCCTCTCCACTGTGAGATTCAATGGTTCAAGATAAAGGAGAAGCTTTGAAAAGCCCTTTGTCAACTGGGAATCCCTTTATTTAGAAGAAAGCTGGGAAGTAGCTGAGGCATTAAGGCAGCGTTCAAAATCTTAAGCAGGTAGAACAATAGAATGAAAAGAAAATACCTGAGAAACTTCCATCTTTAGATGTGGTTCATGTTTTTCTTTTCGTCTGGACTCTAGAATCCTAGAAAATGAATTTCAGTCATGGCAAAAACTGTAGTTTACAACATAGAGGTGACAAGAGGTCACATCTGTGAAACAAAGCAATTTTATCCACCCAAGAAAAACAATCCAGTCTGGTTACACTACATCAAATTATATACTGAATATTTTTAGCCACATTAGCGGTATGACTGAATGAATTGCAGTGTTGTTTGGTCAGTCTACTATCATGATCTTGCCCAGGCATGTCCAAACCATGATCAACTGTCTGAAGATCAGCTGATTAAATGAGTCAAGCCTGGTGTGCTCCTGCTTGGTTGGAATGAAAACCTGCAGACACATGGTTCTTTATGGAATAGTTTGGACATGCCTGATTTAGGGCATGATATTTTAGGTGATATTTTTATAATATTTTACAGACGTTCATGGTCTTAGAGGATGAATCCTACTGATGACTTTAGTGCTCTCCTAAATCTTCATTTAGCGCCACCATCAGGTCAAATTCTTTGCTACTCAAGTTCAAATGTTTATCAGATGTCTTGTACTAACTACACAATATATAACTCCACATCTTTCATTCACTAGCCTTTGTGTACCACTTTCCCCTTTCAATCTTGTGTCTTTATTGTAAAATGTTGTAGTGTTTAATAAATGTAACTGTAGTATTACGATGGTCAAGGTAGATGGTCGTCCACTTAGAGTCTGGTTCTGCTTGAGGTTTCTTCCTGTTAAAGTTTTTCCTTGACGTTGTGACCAAGTTCTGCACATGGAGGAATGTTGGGTCTCCTTAAATTAAATTAAAGAGAGCAGTCTATAGATCTGCTCTGCATGTATTTTGTTGTGATTTTGACTGATTGATTGACGTAATTGATTGATAGTATTAGTAATAAATAGGTGTATAACTAAAGGTAAAGTTGTTGATGTTTTCTTCTGCTTACATCTCAGTCACTTAACCTTAAATTACTTTAATTGATCCGCAAAATCATAGTTATGATTAATAACCATCATAATTCTAATCTACTTCTCTTGTGTGCCCAACTAGGAATATCTCCCTATTCTTATACATACTCTAATATGAGTTATGTCGCTGAATGAATAATTTAATATTGTGCACAATGTTAGGTCCCCAAATAAATTTAGGGGATGAAGGGAGTAACAGTGACGTTACCCAGGGAATGACAAAAACAAGGTAAACAGATAAATAGGGTTCACAATAAGGCCAAAAGAAAAACTACTTTGTCAAAACAGAAGAAAGCAAAGCCAATTAAACTGATTATCTAGTTAACCAAAATAAGGATATCATAACGCAAAACTAACACAATGAGAGTTCAAGAGATTTCACCCTCCCCCCAGGTGGGAGTAATGCAACTAGTTTTGCAACACCACACAGCTCTAGGCTGCTGTATGGCCTACTAGCACCATCAGCTGGATCCCCTGGCCCTGGTTTAGGCACTCAGCCACACCATCACCATACAGACGGAGGGCAGAAACTAATAGGACAGACAGAACAGTATGATTCTAGTACTAAGTACCCTTAAAGTGATGCTGATACCAATTTAGTACTTCATTGAATACCCATCATGTGAATAGAAACATTAAATTACATAAAATGCATTTTGAAAGTTTCAAATTATTAATATGTATTAATCGAAGAATGCTTGTGTTGGTTGGCAGTAGGGTTTAATCCCGGGACCCGGGATTCCCGGGAAATCTGATTACAACTATTTCTCGATTCCCGGGAAAGGTTATGACGGGAAACCGGGAAATAATAATAATTAAAAAATCAAAGGTGTGCGTCTATTGTTGTCATACAGTAGCAAGACCTGTGTAGAGCCCGCCCTTACTTCCAATCAGCCAACGAGAAGCGCTCTGGGGTCATGAGCTTCTGGCCCTACTGACGTAACTGAAGTGTGCGCTGTACACGCGCATCATATGCACGCGCATACTACCTTTCATGATGTCTGGGTCAGCGTCCAGTTTTGTTTGGCAGCATTTTCAGAAACCACATAACAATGACAACGACAACGCTAAGTGCATGTTGTGTAACAGGCTTATCAGGTGTTCTGGAGGATCGACGAGTGGATTGCGCAGACATTTAGAGTCTCAACATGATAAATATTCTGAATGCCCACCGAAAGATTCAAAACGCGCGAGAACGCTAGATTGCTACTTTAGCAAAGCTAGCAAGTCGCTTGAGGAAATACTGGCGGAGATGGCAGCTTTTGACGGATTCACATTTAATGGTATGGCAAAATGCGACTATCTCAGAACAGCACTGAAGAGAGACGGGCATATTCTCCCAAAGAATCCCTCTGAAATATCCAAACAGGTTAGAGGGTTTGCTAATGAACAAAAAAACAAACTGGCAGATACATTCAAAGACATGGTGAAGCAGGGGATGCGTTTTTCTTTGACCATCGACGAATACACTTCTTCACAAAATAAAAGATTTATGAGCATAAACGTGCATGGTGCACAAACATATTGGAATCTAGGTATCATTAAAATTCATGGAACAATGCCATCTGAGAAAGTCAAAGTGTTGGTTGACAACCAGCTTCAAAGATTCAAACTTGACATGGACAAACACATTGTGTGCTGCACTACCGATGGAGCATCAGTGATGGTGAAATTTGGGAGACAGGTCCTGCCCGAACTACAGCTGTGCTATGCCCATGCGGTTCACCTGGCTGTCACAGATGTGCTCTACCGCCGTGGCGTCCCTGACAGAGTGATCGAGACAAGCGAGGAAGAGGAGGATAGTGACCTCGAGTCTGATGACGAGTCCGGTGAGTGTGTCGAGGATGGTGATTATCGATCAGTCAAGGTGAGAGAAGACATGTACAAGAGCGTGAAGCGAGTCCGGAAAATTGCCAGGTATTTCCACAAGTCACCTGTCAGTAATGACAAGCTGAGGGTATGCGTCAAACAAGATCATGGGAAAGAGTTGGTGCTCATTTTGGATTGCCGTACCCGTTGGAACAGCCTGGCTGATATGTTGGATCGCTATATTGTACTCCATAGACCAGTGACCAAGACCCTCATTGACATCAACCCTGCACTAATAATCACGAACGAGCAGCTCGCACTTATAAAACAACTGAGCTCCTGCTTGAAACCAGTGAGGATGGGAGTCGAATCTCTTTCCAAACGAGACACTACTCTCATCAAGGCAGATGGAATTTTTATTTTCATGATGGATAAGCTGAGTAAGCAGGAGACTCCACTGAGCCTCGAGATGAGAGACGCAATAGAGACCAGATTCACGCAGCGGAGACAGAAGAACCTAACGTCTTTGTACAGGTGAGCCTTATTCGATCCTGGATCCTGGTGCTCTAGTCGCACAAGCACCAAGGCCCACTGAGATCTTCGGCCTGCCATCAAGACAGATGCTGTTGAGGACCGCTAAGGGACTTGCGGAGCGTCTTTTAGTCAGCCACTGCCAAGAGGACGAGGAGAGAGCGCAAGAGACCGATGGTGTGACTTCTTCAGAGGCAGGAGATGGTACACCGTCGAGTGCGCAAGGGGAAGTTCCGAGTCCGGATGAAGATGTCTCGACTCAGAGTGAAGGGAACCTAGCATTAGATCTGCAGCAGGCCATTTCTATGACCACTACGCCAGGGTCAGAGGAAATGAAAGACAGTGACCTCATGAAAGTTCTAACTAAAGAGTTTTCCCTCTTCGATGCCACCAACAGGAGACCACCCCACCTGCAGCAGTTGTTTGACGCTCTAAGCACTGTTCAGGCTACATCTGTGGAGGCAGAGAGAGCGTTTTCTATCTGTGGCCAATTTGTCACGAAAATCCGAAACCGCCTGAGCGCAGAGTCTATCGACGCTCTCTGCTTCTTGAAAGCACACTTCCAAAAGAAAAAGAAAAAAGGACAGGGTGATAAATGAATTGTAAACTGCATATTGATTATTTTTATTATTTCAAATCTATCGTTTTATATATAGCTATCGTTTTATATGGCCCTGTCTTTTTGCAGTGAGTTGTAGGCTACATTTCTGTTGGTTCGTTTTCTTGAACGTGTTGTGTGCGTTTGAACGTGTTGTGTTTGTGTTGTTCTTTATTGAACGTGTATGTGATTCAAAGGGAAATATGCCTGGCCTGCCCAATAAAGAAATATTTGGTTAACTTAGAGTGATTATTCCCGTTTGCAGCCGGTCACGGACAATCCTTTCATAATTCATAATTATTATTTCATAATTAGCGCTGCAGCAGATGTCGTCCAGTAGCCTAGAATTTATTATTGCTTTGTTGATGGGCATAAAGTGTATTCTTTTGTCCTAATAATGATACAAATAATGTGTAATAATTTGATACAAAATGTCCGTTTGGGATTTGGGAACGTATATTTGAATGATACATACATAAGGCCTAGTTGGGCTAAAAAAAAACAACAAACAAAAAAACAAGGTATTTCCCGGGATTCCCGGGAAATAGGTCGTCTTATCCCGGGATCTGATACATGTCGTTTTCGGGAAAAATATTAAACCCTAGTTGGCAGTGAGCAAGTCCATACAAATAGTCATATTTTCTAAATCTGGGTGCAAAAAGGATCGATTGCAGGTATCGTTGATGTTTTGATACTACTTGGTATCGATTTATTTGCCTTAAAAGTATCAAGTACTGATACCCAGCCCTACATTACACACAATAATAATTCATTATTTGCCCATAAAATCATAAAACTATTGAGTGCACACATTCCTACAACAACAATAGAACCCTTTGGACAATGTTTCATAATAGGTCTTCCTACTTCTTTGGTTGAACAGAAGTGTTTTTTTTTAATTCAAGTCATAGTTTGTTGTATTGGAATGAATTATATTGTGAGGTCTCTTCCACCCCCAAACAAAAATTGAATAATACCGTTTAAATCAAGCCTACAGTACCTGGCTCTATCTCTTAACCTCCTTTATATTACTGTGCTGCTACGGGGGGTTGGGGGTTTTCTATTTTCAAAGAAGTGAATTCAAGTGGCGCTGAAAGTAAATGAAAAAGGTTAGAAAGGTAGGGTAGAAAATAACGGATGACCAATATGTTAAGAAAGTTTGAATGAAACAGGCCTTGAGAAAATGATCAAAAGCTGTCAGAGGACTGACCAACTGCTGGTCATTTACGTATCCGCTGAAAGAAGTGTCTGTCTCATTGTTGACACTCAGGGTGTCTGTTCTTTATTTGAGTTGATGGCATGACTAATGCCATCACGCTGAGAGGGAGGAGGAGGTCTCACCACACTGAGGATCATAATGATTGGATTGTGAATACAGTCATTTAGTTTACTGGTGAAAGGGAATGTCATTAACTTTGTTTGTTTCATCACCCAAACTTAATCCCTATTGATGATGAACAAGAGGTGCAGCTGCATAGAAATTACACCCAACAGGCGAAAATAGGATGGAAATAGTGTGTGTTGATCTCATTAAAAAAATATATTTTTTTTTTTCAAAATATTTTTATTGTCAATTTTCAAAGTAACGAACAATATACATACACACATAATAATAAAAATAATAATAATAAAAAAACATATTTTTTGGAAAAAAAACAAACAGCATGTTTTTGTAAGCATACACTGGACTGTGAATAGTTCATAACCTTATCTAAACCTAAATAACCTACTTTTTACTTCAATTAAAAAAGGTAAATGTCTCAACTTATAATGAGAAAAATATTTGATGAGGTCTTGCAAGCCTCGTCAAACTGGCTGTGGTTCAGGAGGAAGAGTGGTCGTCCACTAATCGAAAGATCTGCTTTTCAATTTCCAGCTCCTCCAGTCCACATGTCAATGTTTCCTTGGGCAACATACTTAACCCCAAATTGCTCCTGATGGCTGCACCAATGGTGTATGAATGTGTGAGTGAAGAGGTAGTTTCCTCTAATGGCCTTGTTGGTGCCCTGAGTGGTAGCCCCTGTCATCAGTGTATGAATGTGCGTGAATGTGACATGTAATGTAAAACCGCTTTGAGTGGTCAAAAAGACTAGAAAAGCAATATATAAGTACAGTCCATTTACCATTCATGCAGCTGTTGTTGTCAGTGTCATCATTCTAATGATTCTTTTTCTTATACAAATATAAATGTATGTTTTCTTTTCTCAAAATCACATCTCAATAGAAAGTTGGATTAACAAATCAGCTTCTTCAATACATTGTGAGATTTGAGAGTTTTGTGTGTGTGATGTACAGTTACCCATAACACCCTTATGTTACCAGAACTATAACTTGACTATCCATCCATGACATTTATGGCCGTGTGACATAATAAGGATTAATAATACATTTTATTTATAACGCGCTTTTACACGTGCTCAAAGACGCTTACAAGTAAAAACATAAAATGAAAAGAACAAACAATGTAGAAGGTTAAAAAGACATAAAATGGAAAGAGGATAAAAAACAGTTTACAGATTAAAAGCCAGTTTAAAAAGGTGTGTTTTTAAGAGTGATTTGAAGGTATGGTGGGGGTCTGTACAGTCTCTGATGGGTTTGGGGAGTGAATTCCAGAGGGTGGGGGCGACAGTGGAGAAGGCTCTGTCCCCCCAAGTTTGTGCTTGGTCCGAAGGGGTAGGGCAAGGAGATTTCCCTCTGAGGATCAGAGGGCACGGGAGGGGGTGTAATGGTGGAGCAGGTCTGTGAGGTAGGTGGGGGCCATGTTGTTAAGTGATTTGTGGGTGAGCAGGGTGAGATGGGGAGTTCTGAATGTATTTGGGTTTTTGGGGGGGTTTGGATGATGAACCGTATAAGATGCTGTTGCAGTAGTCTAGTCTGGATGTTATAAAAGCATGAATCAGGGTTTCGGCAGCAGAGAAGGTGAGTGAGGGGTGGAGACGGAGATTAATGCACTCAAGGCGACCTGGTTATCATGCACTTGGTTGTCAGTCCACCATGCGGTTGAGAGTGTATTTTCTTAGGGTTAGGGTTGGAAGTCATTGGCACCACTGTGACACAGCATAAAGATGTTAAACCTCTTATAATACCTGTTAAATGAATTAAAAAAGTCTATCCCAGGCATACCTAAAGTTAAAAAAGAAAGACAGCTGTTCTTGAATCATTTAGTTAGTAAACTTTATTATCCCCATGATGGACAATTTGTTATACAGCCAGCAGGGAATCCAACAATACAGCAATACATACATACAAAAGCAATACCTACACATGCAACCACAATATACAACAGATCCAAGTGCACTAATGTTTCAGAGGGGACCGATCATGACAAGCTGTTGATGAGGCCAATAGTGACAGGCACAAAAGAGCATTTGAATCTATTGGTCCTGCACATTGGTACCATGAACCGGCGACCAGATGGCAGCAGCCGATATTCGGAGGACAGCAGGTGACTGGGGTCAGCCAGGATAGCTTCTGCTTTCCTGATGGCCCTGGCTCTGTACAGTACAGAGAACTCCTCAAAGTCGGTTCCCACAATCCTACCACACATTCTCACTATGCTGTTCAGCCTGTTCTTGTTTTTCATAGTGAGGGACCCAAACCAGCAAATAAAACAGAAGGTTAAAACGGACTAAAAAAATATCTTTATAAAGATGTTTTATTCTTATTATTTGGAGTACATGGATGGTTTTGGTCCCTTTCGAAAGGTAACACTGATGTTTTTTCCTCATCAGTCAGTGCTACTGGAATTGTGATTTAGGTTTTACTTATTTGTTTGCATACAGCTGCCTGCAGATGAACTATAACTGGGACTTATTAACTAGAAAACACAATGGGACCACAGCTTTTAGCCTTTCCTACTCCAAGTTCAAATTTGAAACCGGTACCACAGATAATGTTTTTCTAGGGGTATTATTAGGCGTTTTCCCTTCTTGAAACTAAACTTTGTGCATATAAAAGAGCCAAAACAAGTGCTATGGTGGAAAAGCACCACAGACTATCTTAAACTTGCATAATTTCCTTGTTGTGGCTTTATAGAAACCACTAAAGCTGCATATGGTCACGGTCAGAATTTCTGTCCAATAAGCTTGGTCTTTAAATGAAAAAAAAAAGATGGGCGGCACAGACTCTCACTGGCTAATGTAGGCTGTGGACAGGAAATGGACGTTCCTATTGGGTCAGGTGTCAGCCGAAAGATCACAGCAGGACGAAAGAGTGCATCTGCCATTCTGATACCATGATATTGCTAATATTATCATGTATAACTCAAATTATGCCAACTAATTTGAAATGATGCAGCAGCAGTCCATGGGCATTCATTGATGGAATAATGTGTTTGGAATACATATTTTACTGGATTGGATCGTTTGGGCCTTTGCCAATGTAAAACGTTTTATTAATCAGTTGTTTTGTTGTGATTTGGCGCTTTATAGATAGAAAGAGTCGATAGATAGAGATGATATGACAGAGGTTTGATTGTACCTGCTGTTGTAGTTGTATCTAGAAATGGTTTGCATCAATTGAATCACAAGAATCTTAGCTTTTTTGCAAACAATGTGAGTTATGGTTCGTTTTCACATCCTTATTGCATGAATCTTGACACAAGTTATTAAGTTGGCATTTAGCTTTTGATAATTACCATTAAGTTTATGAACATGCTCTTCAGTTTTTAATGTTCCCTGAAAACGTGCATGTTTTCAAGGAATATTTTGACATTTTGGGAAATGTGCTTATTGGCTTTTTTTTTGTTTCGACTTAAATGAGAACCTTGATACCACTCCTAAAGTGATTTTATTACTGCTAGTACTATTTGGAACTTTGCCCACCACAGAGGACTGAAGATCAATTGCAATTTTCCTCTCTGCCTCGCTGCTCAGAGATCAGCAGTTTGAGAGAAATGTGTGAAGGCTACTTGTGTGAACTTCCTGCAGGGAATAATCCAGACCTGTGCATTCAGGGCCCACATCCCTGTTGGTGAGGTGGAGCTATTGCCTGCTCTTGGAAACCTTACAGCTGATAACTCAGCAAGAGAGGCCATCAGGGTTAGAAAGACCCTCACACCCTCCTTTCATGTAAAAAGAACTGTCCCATGGCAAGAAATTGTGTCTTTTATGAGCTCATGTATTACTAAGAATGTAAATAAGAAAGAAGAAAGTCCTGAAGAAGGTCCAGTCGCCAAAATAATACTAATAATAACTTTATTTATAGAGCACTTTCCATGAAATCAAGCAAAACAAAAAAAAAAAAAGAAAGAGCAAAATTGTTCTGATAAAAGTACAGGCAAACATCAAATCATTAAACAGTAAAAGCAATAATAGTCAAAACCATGAACTAGAGATTAAATATAGAAATGAAAACACAAAAGGATGAGGAATATATTCAGTATAACTATAAGAAGGTCTTTTCATAAAAGTGAGTTTTAAGAAGTGAATTAAAAGACGAAACTGATTCTGCTTGACTGAGATACTCAGACAGTTCCATAGCTGAGGGGCCAGCACAGAGATGGCCCCGGTCCCCCTTGGTAAGAAGACAGGTAGAAGGAACAAGTAGAAGACTCTTGCCTGAAGATATGAAGGCTCATAGGGCAACAGTAAATCTATAATGTAGCTATAGGAGCCACCTAGCTATGGAAGCCCTTTAGCTCAAAGTTTCTCAAACTGAAAAAAAAAACAATAACACGGACACTTAAGTTCACTGTTATAATGGACGAGAATAAGTCACAAGTTCCCCTACACAGGCTGAACGAGGCATTAGCAATCAAAAGCAGATCAGTATTTTACCCAAACAAGAACTTAAAACACAGAAACAAAAGGAAACACTGCAAAATGTAACTTACAGTACATTTTCCAAAAAAGTAAATAAGACATTTTAAACACAGATCATCTTTTTATCCCTTTTATCTTTTTAACCTCTTTTACCTGAAAGGTCAGAGCAATGGATAACAGATAATCTTGATCTTTAGATCATAATGCATTTTAACCCTTACATACTATTCAGAGTCACATTTGAGATCTGTAAAAGGACCCTATACACACTTATTTTAGCTGGACTTCTCCTAATGTGACCCACAGTATACAAAAATAGAAATAAAAGCAGATACACATTTCTATATATTCAAATGTAAAAAAAATGGCATTGACCTGCGCTTATAAGAAACAACAATCATAAATCAGCATTCAAACATGATGTATTCTTCATATTCTATAAAATATTCTCTTGGACCATAAAATAGTGATTGTGAATGTCTTTTTTTCCATAAGATGAATCAAACATTTATTTATAGCTAAATGTATGAATGTGAATTGATGTAGAGACAAATTGTGAGTCAGAGTATGAACAATACATGATGGTTAACTCAAAATCTTTTTATAAAGTAATGAATTCATACCTTTTAAACCAGCTTTGCAATGAACTTAGCAGCTTTAACTTATGCTTTTAAATTCTTATGTGTCTTTTAACTCATATTTTTTCCATTCAATGCCTCCAGAATTACATTATTCTTATAACATTTACACTTGTTCTTCAAAATTC
This sequence comes from Scomber japonicus, assembly GCF_027409825.1. Classification (NCBI taxonomy): domain Eukaryota; kingdom Metazoa; phylum Chordata; class Actinopteri; order Scombriformes; family Scombridae; genus Scomber; species Scomber japonicus. The sequence continues at coordinate 33,382,455 of NC_070588.1, forward strand.
CTACACAGTGTCTGTAAATGACTTGTAGCTACAGCAGTTTATTTACCTTCTCTCGCTCCATATCCACCTGCCAGCTATTGGCAGTCAAACAAGACACACATCAACACGCTGCTCCACCTGGGTGAGACAACATGAAGCATTTCTCATATTCCTCTGCAGGCTTTTTTTCTTCATCATAATAATCATTACTCTTGATTTCAGTTGGATTTGAAGTACATTTAGCTCTCTCTGTGAGCATCTCTATGTGAGCATGTTTATAGGTGACTGGATGTGTTTAAAGACTGTGTAAAGTAAATTCAGACATTTTCTTCTAAACACATTAAATAGGTCATAAATGTATTTCTAAAAAAGGTGTAAAAAGCATTTCAACCATTTAGATTTGAATTGTGGAGCTAGGCTTCACAAGCTGTGTTTCAACATTTCTGTGTTCAGGATTTAGTGGGCGGGTCTGAAAATCATAAACCCGCCCTGCTGCTGTAGAGGTATAAATACATTCAGCGCACACTACTACTACTACAGTCTACAGTTAGCCGATTAGCTGCCGAGTTAGCCGCCGAGCTAGCAGCTGAGTTAGCAGCAGAAAGCTCTCAGACGTAGCGTCCATGTTTCGGGTAGTTTGATTTGATTGACAGCTGACACTTGGTAGGGGGCGGGGTTTCAGCGAACTCGGCAGGCACTCCCACAGCGTTTGGGAGCAGAGAAAGAGGCTGATTTTTACACAACTTTGAAGCCTAATTTCATATATTTGGCGATTTTTTTAATCATTCAAATTTGGCAGGGTGGTTAACAACACACTTTTCTGTAGTATGTCAAACTCAGAACACATATTTATTCTTACTCTACATGGACTTTAAGTGCAGGTTATGGGTTTACATCCATACCGTACTGTTCACTGGAGTGAGGTAAACATAAAAGTGTCTATTGAGAACACTAGAACTCCAGTTTCCTGAGATGCTCGGCTGTTCTTCAGTTTCAACAGTGAGCTGAATGTGAATGTCATATCTCCATTCACAGTGCCTAAGTAGAGAACCAATTGCTTTGGAGATGTAATATGGATGTGATGGATACAGGAGATATATTGAAGCACTTCATTTCCAAGTAGATTTAACACAGTGGCCCCTGCTGCATTGCATTTCAGATGGAGATAGATGACCGCACATCTTCATGAGAGACAACGTCACATGACTCCAAACCAAAAGAGGAAAAAAAAGAAAAGTTTTAAGAATACACTGGGTTTTTCTCATTTATCTCCCCTTTCATCAAATCTTATGTGCTCAGCTCCCAGATGAGATTAAGATAAATGGTCAAAGGCTAAGCTGATTGAATTTGTAATTTAGTTCCTATAAATGTGACTGTAAGTTGGACAGTGTAAATGTAATGAGATGGAATCAGCTTCCCAGAGTTTTTGTCCATTCTGTTTATTTTCTTTATACAGCGGAGGAGGAATCGAGAAAAAAGACACGTTGTTTGATCCTGAGGTGAGATATAGAGTCTGGCAATACAACTGAATACAACTGATTTATGATTCTCTTAGTAGGTAAACGTCATATCAAACTACATATATGCATATATAAAAATGTTTTTTTTTAAAAAAGCATTTTATTTCTGTTTATTTATAGTGTGGTTCACATTAGGACAAGTCCACTGAGTAGAGGTGTGTATATGGTGTTTTTACAGCTCTCAAATGTAAAAAATTGGGTCAAATTTGACCCTGAACGGTATTCTTTTCAATATTTATATTGCAGGGTGAGGTTGGAATAAGTCAAATAAATGGTTACATAAAAGTTACAACATAAAACTTTACATGACATTAATCTGGGACAATATTGGAAAAACACCCCTGATTAACATTTGACATTTTGTCTTTCTAATACACTAAAGTGTGGTACATTAGCAAAGGAAAGGCATGTGATAACTGAAAAGTTTCAGTTTTGAAGCCATGTTGTTGTTGCCTTTGTGGTAATCTAGGAGAAGGAGAGATGAACACATCCACCTCAGGAAACTGACATGCTTGCTTTTAAGTATCTATTTGCATGCACATTATGGTCATCTTGCATATCCTACGAAAGTTTGGAGAGCTTGTCTGCAACTTCCTGCATTTATATACTGTCTCCATGCTTCTCCACAGTGACAGATATGCATGGCAGAAGTGATTGTTAATGATTTAGAAGTAGATCTGCAAAAACATATAGCCATAAGTCCGTGACTGATATGATCAAGTGTGGCAAAAACACTGGAGAAATAGAGTGGAGATGGTGCTGATATTCAAACACCTGGGCCAGCTGCAGAACGTTATTAATATCCATTCTGCTGACACACCAGATTTCCAGAAAATAATAGAGTGACTACCTGTTGCAGTGATGAGCAAACACTGGCTGCATCTATCAGAATGTTGATAGAAATATGGATCCTGATGTGGACACCAGCAAACGCCTCCAACACTGAACACTACAAAAAGCTGGTGTCAGATTTCCTGTGGCCATGACCATCAGACTGTACTGTATGACATAAACACTGTCATCTGATCTTTGATTAAAGCTACAGTACATCATCAACACAGCACATGAACAGCTGTTAACATAGACACAACTGCAACTGAGTCTGACTATTAGAGGTAACCCTTATTTTGACGAGTCATTGCTATGATACAGATGTTTTCTGCTGGTAACAACAGTAGATATCAGAAAACACAAAGCAGTTGTGATAATATAAGCAAGAAGCCAAGATGCTCAAGCCACGTTATGATCTAATTTAATCTCTCAAAATAAACAGCCGGAGACAGATGAATAAATGATGTGTAGCTACACACAAAAACTACACATACCCTTTTCCCCACACATACAATGGTATTTATTAATATAGAATATGCCTCGTGCATATTTAAGACCAAACTGTACACGTTTTCCCAGAGCTAACGCCAGGTTATGATGACATGAAGGTGGAAAAATAAGTCCAAATCTGCAAGATTGTTTAAATTGATGACCAACTGTACTGATTATATCATTTTTATATGGTTACACAGGAATCTGTAAAACACTGATTATATCAGTGATCAAATGCCTGGTTACCTTCTGATCATACTTCTAATTTATATGACAGGCATCATTTTGCTTTTAATATTTTTTTTATCATTAATTGGGGCACTAATGACCCAAATAAAAAAAAAAAAAGTTTTTTCGATATGAGAAATAAAAAATAATTATTGACTACACATCCGTAACGCATCGCCATATAAAATACTGTACAGGTATTGTTTACAGTTATCATTAGTTCAAGAATGTTGTATGTCTCTGAATAGAGGTTGAGGTACACAGTACACAGTCATGTATATGCAAAGTATCAGAGAGGGCTTTTTTTTAATTAAATGGAAATAAAAATCAATCAAACAAGAAATCAAAATAAACAAACAGGTAAAAAAAAAAACTAGAACAATTAACAGTAGGAGGCGATCTTTCAACATAACTAGAATTGATGTGTGAAAACAAAAGAAGCGAGAGAGTCAGACAAATATTTTTGTCTGACTCTCAATATAATGACAATAAAGCTACTACTACTTGCAATGATGGTTTACAGGTCCATGTTATGAATGCATGATATGACATGACAGTATAAATAGGTGTACATTTATGGCTAATTCTGGGAGTGGAAATGAGACTGGTGCACATGAGGTTTTTTTTCCTACAATGACTCCACAGTGTTTCATGCTTCGGGCCCCTGGTGCTGCTCATTTTCCAGTTCCAAGTCACCATCTCCAACAGTGTAAATCCTCAAACTCTCAAAAACAAATGTAAAAAACATGATTTATGTAGTCACATCCTTACGTCATGATTCATTAAAGAAGTCTGTTTAGTGCAGTTTGTCACTTTTTTGCTTTTATTGAAAACAAACTGCTAACTGATAATGATTATTTTGAGCCTGTGTATCAGTGATTGGCACAGAGTTACAGGGAATGTTTGTTGTTCTGACTGCTAGTTGAGGCTATGCTACAGGCTATGCTACAGGCTAGGCTACAGGCTACTGTAGTTCAGAGACCTCATGGCACAGCTAACAGTTATTGTATTAGCTACAGAACACAGTAGCCTGTGTACTATTTGCTGATAAACCAAGGGACGCTATAGAGCAGGGGTGTCCAAACTACGGCCCGTGGGCCGGTCCAGTTTTTATTTTCCCGCAGCAAATTCTGAAAATATAATTGAATATGGCCCACAGAAGAAGCTTGAGCTCAACTCTGTTGCACTTCTCAGTTTCAACAGTAGATGGAACCAGCCACGGAAACAGTGCTGCTCAACCTCTACTAAACAAAATTAAGCAAAGAAAAACTTTTACCACGAGTCACCAAAAATGGCAGCACCCAAAAAACGAAAAATAGCAAGTGAGTGTAGAAGATTTCAAACACGGTGGGAAAATGAATATTTTTTCAAATAAATCAACGGAAAGTGTGTCTGTTTGATTTGCAATGAAGATGTTGCTGTGATGAAAGAGTATAATGTCCGTCGGCACTATGAGACCAAACATCAGAACTACACATCGTACACTGGTGCCGAACAAACACAGAAAGTCAAGCAAATGGCAGCTAACCTGCAAACTCAACAACTGTTGCTAAACTTATTGCCCAGCACGGCAAACCGTTCTCAGACGGTGATTTCATAAAGCAGTGCCTCACCAAAGTCACAGAAATAATGTGCCCGGAGAAAGTGCAGGATTTCAACAACGTGAGCTTATCCTGAAATACAGTGGTGCGGTGAATCGAGGACTTGTCAGCTAACTTGAAACTTCATCTGAGAGACAAAGCTTGTGCTTTTGATTTTTACTCAATAGCATGCGATGAGAGCACAGATGCTACAGACACCGCGCAGCTGTTAATTTTTTTGCGGGGAGTAGACGATAATTTTTGCTGTACGGAGGAGCTGCTTGATATGACGAGCCTAAAAGGCACAACGATGGGTAGAGATATTTTTGAAACTGTGTCAGAGACAGTTGAAAAAATGGGGCTTAAATGGGACAAGCTCTGTGGAGTAACAACGGATGGAGCTCCGGCCATGACGGGCGATCGCAAAGGAATGGCATCGATTGTGTGCGCCAAGGTAAAAGAGAGCGGAGGTGAGGCTGTAAGGATGCACTGCAATCCAATAAGAAGCACTGTGTGCCAAGACTGTCCAGCTGGGCGATGTGATTAACACTGTTGTAAAAACTGTCAACATAATTCGAGCTAGAGGACTCTACCACAGAGAATTTCAAGCTTTCCTTTCTGATGTGGATGCTGAATACGAGGATGTACTCTACCACTCTGACATGCGCTGGCTCAGCCGCAGCTATGTGCTGCAGCGGTTTTATTCACTGAGATCAGAAATTGACCAGTCTTTGAAAGAGAAGGGCCGACTTCGTCATGAACTGAGTGACCCTCTGTGGCTGGCCGACTTGGCATTTTTAGTTGATCTTACTCATCATCTGAATACACTGAACAATAACCTACAAGGCAAAGAACAGCTGGTGCCACACCTGTATGCGCATATGAAAGCCTTCTGTGTAAAGCTCCGCCTGTTTGAGACACAACTACGAAGCTTTAATGCTGCACACTTCCCTGCGCTGTCTGAAATCAAGTCTGCTTTTCCAAAGGCCGACCTTTCTGCTAAAAAGGATAAATGTGTCTGTGATTGCATCTCTCCTGACAGAATTCAACCAGCGTTTCCAAGATTTTTCTGTCATGCAAAAAGAATGATGAGCCTGTTCAGCTCAACATACATATGTGAACAAACATTTTCTCTGTTAAATCAGAACAAAAGCAGACTGAGAAGCAGAATGACTGATAGCCATCTCTGTGAAGTCCTTCGTGTCTCAACCACCAAACTTTCTCCTGACATGTCAGCCATCCTTCAATCCAAAGGACAGCATCACTGCTCCCACTGAGTGCAATGTTCTTCACATTATAGGTGAGTTAGAAATACACACTGTTACGAGCCCCTGTGCCACCTGCAGGTCATAACAACACAGTTTTCATGTGTCAATATGTCACCTCTAGTGTGTGGCTCGGCCCTTTGTTTATTTTTCTGTATTCGGTCCTCACTAAAAAAACTTTGGACACCCCTGCTATAGAATAACAATGTTTTTACATTTCAACAATTCAGCCCATCAGTTTCATGTTTCATTGACTTTTCATGTTACATAGCCTTTATTTTACATTATGACTGGCTGAGTTTGCAGATAATAAATATATGTCAACTAATGCACAAGCCATGTAGAATATTTACATGTAGTGCTATGGTGCTGCCATAAAAACATGGACTTGAGTTTGAATGTATCACTCAGTAAACTTAGCTTCAGTTAAAGTCTGTGTAAAGTAAGAATAAATATGTGTTCTGAGTTTGACATACTACAGAAAAGTGTGTTGTTAACCACCCTGCCAAATTTGAATGATTAAAAAAATCACCAAATATATGAAATTAGGCATTGCATACAGCCATGAGGAAGAAACTGAAGTAGCCTTTATAGCTGTAAAAGGAACTTCCATGGATATTGTTTATCCAGCACAGTTAGGGTTTGGTTTAGTTAGTTTGCTTTGTATTTAGTTGTAGGCGGCGTCTATTTAGTTTCACCCTTGTGTGTTGTTTGGTTTGGTAAAGCCAGTATAAGTGTTCCCTCATGTCATTATGAGCTTTCAATACTGTTCTCAGCTCAATTTCTTTGTTGCTATATTGAGTATCTTTTGTTGACTGCTTTTATAGGTCTAGTTATAAAGTTCTTGGTTTTGTAAAAATATTTGCTTTCTTTTGGGTAAACAAAACCCTGTTTTTAGCCAACATTCCCATCTCCTCATTACCTCTGTTTGGTCCCTAACAACCCCTGATTCTCTTTTCAGAAAGTCACTTGTAGAGAAGTTCAAAATCTTCTTAAATCAGGACTTGTGAAAAGGTATTTTTGTGAGTTGAAGTACTAGAGAAACAAATATGTCAAGTAAAAATGCCACTTTTTAGTTCATCTATAATTAACTCTATGCTTAAGAAATAAAATCAAACTCTTTATATCATATTAAAATTGCATTGCATCTTTTTTTTGCAGTGTGTCAAATAACATCATATCATGTTGAATGGCATTGTCTTTAATTATGTCAAATCGCACTGCAGGTGTGGATCATATCATTTTGCATTGGTAGCTGATTCACATTTATTGGATCACTGGCAATGCATCAAGATGCATATCGCATCGCCCTCAGTGATGGGTCATCTCTGAACTCCTGGACCTTAGAATATAGCTTTTTTAATAGTATGTTTTTGGGCTTTTTTTTGCCTTTATTAAAGTAGATGGCAGTGAGGCCAAGAGGAAACAGAAAGAGAGGAATGACATGCAACAACGGTTCATTGCTGGAGTCAAACCAGGGATGTTGTGATTACGCGGCATGCACAGTGATCACTGGGCTACTGAAGCACTTCCAGTACGGCAGTTGAAATGCTCGGTGCGTACTGCTGCGATGACACAGTCTGTCATGTCATGTTAGTTCTCCTTCTTGTCTTGTTCTGTACACTGAGTTTGTATGAGTCTCACATTGTCTGGCATTGAGTCTAGTGTCCAGCTAAACGTCTGAGATACCACTTATCTAAAGCTGAGATCTTCTACAGTATAACCACAGTCTCAAGATGTCAGCATTCATCCTTCCATCAGAGATCTGACTGAGGAAAGGGAGGTAGATGAGGAGCTCCATCTTCCTCTTCCCTACATCACTGTAGAATAAAACTGATGTGCTGCAGTCCAGGTGCCTGGTGGAGGGGGCTTTCAGAGACACCTGCATCATCGGCCTGACTTGGCTGAAGGAGGCAGACCCAGATACTGAAGTCATCCTCAATCATTTTTTTCATGGTGAGTGCTGATGTGATGACAGATGAGGAGATGCTGACTCTGTGATGGTGCCACTTACATCTCCTGAGGGACCGCACCATCTTTATAATATCATTCTACATTGATTTTTCTTTTTTTACATTAACATTTTATTGTTGATCTTGCAACTAGCTTTCAAACGTTTTTCTTCCCAGGAAGATTAAGAAGATATGAATCACCTTTTTAACAGTGCTTCACTTTGCTGACTCACTAAGCCTCCACTAAAAATGCATTCACACAAAGTCTGAGCCACCTAGTCTCATAACACCCAGCCACAGACCTAAACCACACGAACACACACACACACACACACACACACACACACACATACACACACACACAGGCCCTCTCTCTAAACAGGTAGTTAAAGTTAGTGGAGTACTTTCAGTCCCTTAACTCCTTCCTGTCCCTACATTAATATATAAAGCAAGCAGGCAGGGTAATCAGTGCATGTTGTGATGGTGACATGTTAACGGCAACGGCAAAGACAAACTTCAGGTATCTTGTTTTCAGAATGCATACTTTGCAGCATAAACCTCCTGAAAAGAAGAAAGTAACACTTTTTTTTATATTTGTGTGTATCCTCCACAACTTTAAAGACTGATTTGCTTTGGAATGAAACTGATTTCTCCATATTTTAGAATACCAAGCCCAACCCTTATCTCTAACTTTCACAAGCACTTGGCAGCTGCACCTGTGTTCATAATTGATATTTTTGATGCGTTACAGAAGTGTGCTGTGAGCAATTTTTTTTTTAAAAGCCACCGGAATCTTTAAAGCCACAGATCCTTCAGTGAATGCCAACAGCACAACAAAGCTGCACTGTCACAACAAGTCTAGACCTTTAAAAAGCATGTAATAATTATCATAATGATGCCAGGTTGTAATTTTACGCCTGCAGGAGATGATGTCTCGTCTGACCTTTGAGAGCCAATCCAGTCTGGTGAGATCTCATCATCTCATTTTTGTACAAAACGATTCAGAGCACAGAAAACAGAGCTGACCCTGGAGCGTGACTCATGATCAGTCATGTGACCTCACCTCACTAAAGGAAACCCTCTGAATGCATGATGGTTTTATATTTAACCAGTAAGAGCTTCTCACAGCAGATACTTTGACACATGAAACACATGCAGAATCACGTATCACATCAGGAAACTGACAGAAAGGCTCTGCAGAAGGTCGGTGAAATCAGCCCCCCCTGACCTTGGCTGGACAACAAGGTTTAAGGCCAGCTTCTTTCCAGAGGTTGTGAGACTGTTACACTCCTCACTTCACTAATTGAACCTCAGTGAACTGCTGCTGCTTAACCCTAACATACTGTTCAGAAATGTGATGACTTTTCCTAAAGTGGCCCCAAAATGCACACAAATGAAAATATTTTAAAATAGTACACATTTGTATAGGTGCTACAAATGTTTGTCCATTGAGGCTGTTCTGGGTCAAATTATCTCTGTATCTATTGCCATGTGTTTTAGTGAAATTAATAGTTAAAGTCAGTGTAAAGTAAGAATAAATATGTGTTCTGAGTTTGACATACCACAGAAAAGTGTGTTGTTAACCACCCTGCCAAATTTGAATGATTAAAAAAATCACCAAATATATGAAATTAGGCTTCAAAGTTGTGTAAAAATCAGCCTCTTTCTCTGCTCCCAAACGCTGTGGGAGTGCCCGCCGATTTTACTGAAACCCCGCCCCCTACCAAGTGTCACCTGTCAATCAAAGTCACCACCTCTACCAGAAACATGGATGCTACGTCTGAGAGCTTTCTGCTGCTAGCTTGGCAGCTAGCTCGTTGGCTAACTCAGCTAACTGGCTAAATGTAGACTGTAGTAGTAGTAGTGTGTGCTGAATGTATTTATATCTCTACAGCAGCAGGGACGGGTTTATGCTAACGCAACAGTGATTTTCAGACCCGCCCACTAAATCCTGAACACAGAAATGTTGAAACACAGTTTGTGAAGCCTCGCTCCACAATTCACATCTAAATACATTTATGACCTATTTAATGTGTTTAGAAGAAAATGTCTGAATTCACTTTACACGATCTTTAATAGTTTTAATAAGATAGTATAAGGATTTCTTTTTATGATGTGGCAGTGAAGACTGATGGCTCTAATGGTTCTACAATAAACTCCACAGTTCACTTTCTATAAAATACATTTCCATCATTATTGCTGTTATATTTTCATGTCTACACTCTCTCTGCTCTCTGAAACATGAATTAAGGATTGATCACATTCAGGGGTGCAACTACCTACTTTCTGAGGGGTATGCAGATACATTGCAGGCGCCCCCCCACCCGGCACCCCCGCCTGAATTTTTTTTTAATGGTTATGTAACCCAGCTGTAATTTCAGTCACTTTATGTTATTGTATTAGTATTATTTGTGTTTGTATTATTTGTATGATTTGAGCGAAATAAGGGGTTAAGGGTTAAGACGACATCACATTATGACAGTTTTAAGACAGTCATGAGATTACGATAGTGCCCCTAGTGAGCATCGCGAGCTCAGATGTGTGTCCTGATTCTTTCTCTCCATCCTCACACCTGAATGACATGAACTTTGTGTTAAGGAGGTTTCAAAAATACAGCAGTCAAACCACATGGACCTAACCCTAACCCTGTCCTTATTGGATATCAGTTACTGATTGGACGCTGCATCTGATCTGACTTATCAGATACATCACAACAGCACTGTAGTGTTATATCCGAGTGAAGACATTAAACTCAAGTGTATCCCAAGTTCTATAATTTATCTGTTTTATGATTCACCATCTAGTTAAAAAGTTTATTTTTCTTGTCATGATCTGTTATATTGTAAATACTGATCAGTACACAGATCTGACTTTCAGCAGTCACATCAAATCAATCACCAAAACAGCCTTCTATCAGCTTAAGAACATATCCAGAGTGAAGGGTTTTATGTCTCAAACAGACCAGGAGAAGTTGATTCATGCTTTCATCTCAAGTAGACTCGACGACTGTAACGGTCTTCTGACTGGACTCCCACAAAAAAGCATTAAACAGCTGCAGCTCATTCAGAACGCTGCAGCTCCAGTTTTAACCAGAACAAAGAGATCAGAGCACATTACTCCAGTTCTAAAGTCTTTACACTGGCTCCCAGTCAGTTCTAAAGTCTTTACACTGGCTCCCAGTCAGTTCTAAAGTCTTTACACTGGCTCCCAGTCAGTTCTAAAGTCTTTACACTGGCTCCCAGTCAGTTCTAAAGTCTTTACACTGGCTCCCAGTCAGTTCTAAAGTCTTTACACTGGCTCCCAGTCAGTTCTAAAGTCTTTACACTGGTTCCCAGTCAGTTCTAAAGTCTTTACACTGGCTCCCAGTCAGTTCTAAAGTCTTTACACTGGCTCCCAGTCAGTTCTAAAGTCTTTACACTGGCTCCCAGTCAGCTATAGAATAGATTTTAAAGTTCTGCTACTGGTCTACAAATCACTGAATGGTTTAGGTCCAGAATACATGAATGACATGTTAGTAGAATATAAACCCAGTAGAGCTCTGAGATCTACTGACTCAGGTCAGATAGTTGAGCCCAGAGTTCAAACTAAACATGGGCTGTGTCCGAAATCACCCCCTAACCACTATATAGTGCACTATATAGTGACCACGCCATTTTGTAGTGGTGTCCGAATGTTTAGTGATTATTAATGTTCACTATATAGTGCACTGAATCTATCCCACAATCCACCGCGGAATGTAGTGAGCATCCGATGGTCACTAACCGGAGCAAGATATCCCATCATGCATTGCTAGACGCCGAGCAACGAGCGGAGTAGTGTCCGAGCGTGTCCGAGACGTTCCGCCGTTGAGTCCACTATATAGTCCACTATATTGAATTCACTATATAGTGAGTAGGGAGTAGTGAATGAGTGAGTGATTTCGGACACAACCATGGTGAAGCAGCTTTTAGCTGTTATGCTGCACACAACTGGAACAAACCACCAGCAGAACTGAAATCTGCCCCAACTGTGAACACTTTTAAATCCAGGTTGAAAACATTTCTCTTCTCCTGTGCTTATGATTGAGCTCTTTTAAAGCACTTTACATTTTAATCTTTCATTTGCACTCTATGTCCTTTTAATGATTTTAAAGCTAATTTATTATTTTATGCTGCAATCATTTTATTTATGTCTTTCTATTTTTCTGTACTTTGTTTTTATTATGGGGGGGGGGGGGGGTTAATTGTATGTTTTAAGTTTCTCAAATTACATGTTTTTCTGTTTTATGTAAAGCACATTGAGTTGCCATTGTGTATGAAATGCGCTATATAAATAAAAAACACAGTTGCAAGACAACAGTAACCTGTTGTTTTACTAGTAGTAGCTTTAGCTAACCTGAATGTTTACAAGCCTCCTCTTGATACACTGACATAACTTACCTACTGTCTTTCAACCACTTTGAAAAGCTTTTTTTCATCCCTGCAAAATCTTTCTCTTTCTCCCTCTTCCGTTTTCTGTTTTGTGCCCCGAGAGCTTTATTTTCTGTCTCTCCATGTCATTAGGTCCCTGTCATCAAATGACAACACGATTAAAATGAAAACACTCCTGCTCTAGCGCGTGCTCGAGGGGGCGTGCGCTGGCGCGCCGATAGTGTGGAGAGGCGCTCCGGTGCTTTCACCTCTCTCCCCGGAGGGGAGCCGATTATCTGAGGGGTAGGGGAGGTAGGCGGAGGGGCGCCTAATCAGTGACGTGCCTCTGTTATTGATCATATCATTTACTACACATGCACAAACGCTGTTATATACAGAAAATGCAGACTCGAAATAATTTTACCCCCATCGCTTTGGCGCCCCCTCCATTGTGGCGCCCCTATGCGCCGCATATAGTGCATACCCACTTTTTGCGCCACTGATCACATTTACTGATCAGTCAGATCGATTATTGATGCTTTCTAAACACATCTGTGCTTCAACATTTGGTATAGACATTATTAATGAGGAGATTCTTGGACTGGGTCAAAATTGACCGGGAACATACTTCGGGGGTGTAGAATATGAACAGCATGTAAGGGTTAATCTTAGATAGGAGGTTTTTGTTCTTGATTATTTTTTAGATGATTATTTAAGCTTTAATTTATTTTTTATCACTATAATATATTACACTGCTGGGACCTGAGAGCAAATGTGGTTCTTGTCATGTGAAAGCATGAAAAGAACGAATGACAATAAACAAACCTTGAAACTTAAACCTTGAAACTTGAACTACTAATATAATTAATTATAATTAATTATAATTGCAATAATGATCTTATAAGGTATTTTCAGCTTGTGAGGGCGGTTATTTCTAGTTTATTCTTCTTATTATTATTAGTTGTCAGTTTCTTTCTATTTGCTAAGTTAAGAACAAGATCAAGTATGTGTTATAGAGTAGAACCAATCCTACATACTATTAAAATTCAAATTTTTATTATGATACCTTAAAACTAGTCAATATCAGTGTTGGAAGAGTAAATAAGAGCAAAGATTTATAAGTCTATAACATGAGATTCTAGTGAGGCTAACTATCTATCCGTCTGTGCACAGCAGCTGCACAGTCTATAGAGACCTGCTCTGTTTATTAGGAGCTGGGATATTCTCTGTATGATTTGTTAACAAGACGAGTGAAGGCGAGGAACGTGGGAGTGTTTTCTGATTAGGTGCTTCAGCAGATTGCCTCTCGAGCTGACTGCCGTTACCAGGTGACTCAGACGTTGACGCAAATGGAATGCAATGCTGATTTTCTTCTCCTTGGTGGAGGAAATTCAAAATAATGAGAGTGTTTCCACACGTCGGTGTCTCCTTCCACACATATTTTATTTACATTTTTAAGGGGTTTGGAGATAGTTCTCTAAGCTGACGGGTCTGACAGTCTGCCAGAAGATAATTGTTGGTGACAGATAAAGTTTGAAAGCTGATGGAAAGTTGAGATTCATCATTCAACACTGATTAAAAGCACTACGTCATTAAAGATAGCGTCCCTGTCTGCTACTCATTTCTCTTTAAATGATGATGTCTCTATATAAACTATGGAATAGCTGTCTATGTGTATATATGTTTGTCTTTATGTATGTCTGTATGTCAATCAATCAATCAATCTTTATTTATATAGCGCTAAATCACAACCAAAGTCATCCCAAGGCACTTTACTTATAGAGCAGAGGCCTGTACTACGAAGCTGGATTAACCTATCCAGGATATCTCTCCGTTACCTGGGTTGACTTAACCAGATCTTCGCAGTCCAGGATAAGCGGTACTACGAAGCTGGTTATCAACTCGGTAAATCAACCCAGGGTTTTCCAATCTGGATCACTGCACGCTAACATAAAGGGGAGGTGTTTGCAGCATCTGACCAATCACAAACATGGAGAAACCCTGCAGAGCAGACTACTTTACCCTTTACCATGGAGGAGCAGACAATTATTCTTCATAAATATGAAGAATTCAAACATCATCCAGGCCAAAAGTAACACTGATGCTGCAGCAAAAGCCAGGAAGGAATGCTGGCAGAAAATAGCTGAGTCTGTTAATGTGTACATTCATGAGATCATACAATATTAATTTATCAGACAATATAAACGGACACTCTGATCACACAATGTCACTTTATTACGGCACAGACGTTTGGGGCAGAGCGCTTCCTCAGTGCCCTTCCTTTCATAAGAGACATTAAGTTAGTTTAATATTCAACATTCAAAATACAAACCTATTATGCGCTTCAACCAGTTGAGTGAATGATGTCAAACCAACTGTATAACATACAGAATAATATCCCTCATGTGCCTCAATGATTATTTTTTAAATATATATTTTGGCCAATTAAAAAATTGCATCTATCCCTAAAAGCTCTTTCTCTCCTAAGCGCTCCTCTCACGATCCACGTGTTGACAGGATCTTTTAAGAATGGGCAGGTCATTTTCTAAGAGAGCTGATTGGTCAGGAGGTGGTGCTTTTGTACTCATTGATCTCTTATCCAGAACATAACCTGCTCCGGAGCAGGTTAGCCGTTCAGCATAAGTTACCATGGTGATTTACCCCGGTAAGAAGTGAACCAGCCTCGTAGTACGGAAAACCCAGAGTTAACCCTGAAGTTACCTCGATAAGAGAAAATCCAGCTTCGTAGTACAGGCCTCTGGACGAGAATATATGTATGTATGTCCTTTGCGTAACTCTTGAACCGTTCACCTGATTGACTCCACACTTGGCAGGTGCATTGTTGAGGAAGAGGGGGAGTGTCATGTCGAATTTGGTGCAATTGGGACACACAATATCAAATATACCCACCCATCCAATCTGAACTGAGGGCACATCTGCTGGATTCATGTTTCCATTGAATTGCATTGAAGTAGCATGTAGTAGTAGCACCGGTTATATTCACATGTTTTATCAGAAACAATGTTAATGTTGTACATGACAGCATTCATTATTTGGCTATTCTTTCAATACCAAAGTCTTCCATGATGTTTGGAAATGTGGTACTGCTTCTTTTTTCTTCTTTTTTTAAATCAGCCATTTATTTTCATACAATTCAGGAGCTACTAGAAATGTGTAATCCATCAAAGTAGTCAGAAGAATTGTGGTGGCTGCACACATCCAGAAGAAGAGGTGCTGGATCAAACAACAAATGAAAAACGAGAAAAGTGTGCACACTGCAGCTCATAATACAGGTATTTATTAGCATATCACCAACCACAATACTCTTCTTCAGACCAAAAATCAACTGAAACATCGCCATCTTAAATCATGTTGATTGATTTGTGTATATGTTGTAATATTTAAATGAGGGATATCTTGTTTAGAATATAGAGGTGGCCCTTTTTTTTTTTCTTTTTTTAAATCTAGCTATATAGATATTATGACGGCTGTATGGCCTGAGGCTCTGCTATTGTGCTCTGGGGGTCCAATCTATGTCTACTACTTATATTATTCACAACTATTTCATATTATAAAATATTTCATTTTGTGTTATCAAATATGGGTCTAGTACTACCATTTTGTATCTATGTACATAGATTTTTTTTATTTTTTTTCTTATATATATATATATATACTGTATATAATGTATGACCTTGTGTATATCTACATGGCACCTAACCCTGTTTGTATATCTGAATAACTACATCCTCTGATCTTAAAATATTAGTCTATGTCACAGTCTGTTCTGCTCTTCTCCTGCTGCTGGTAACTTTCCATTCACCACACCCCTGCTCTACTCCTGTTAATCAGCCACACCCACCTCATCAGTTCTCACTCTGTTCACCTGGGCACTCAGCTGCAGCTCATCAGTTAATCACCTGGACTCTCAGCTGCACCCCATCTGTAATCAAGCCTGTGTGTATATATACTCCTGTTGTCCACTCACTCTTTGCCAGATCGTCATTTACATTTGCTTCATGCCAGACCTTCCAGCACTTATTCACGGACTGAGTCCCTGGTTTCAACCTTGCTTGCTTTTGACCTCCTATCCTTGTGTCTTCCCCGGTAAACGCACCAGCCTTCTGTCTCTGACCTCAAGTATCGCTTGTTCCTGTTTGCCTGTGGCTGTGTGGCCAAATCTGTCTTTGGTGACCCTGAGCCCTGCCTGTTGCCCTACACATTCTGTCTGTACCTGTTCAGTTACCTGGCGGACTAAAATAAAGATCATTTAAAACTGCTCACTGGTGTTCTGTACTGCAACTGGGTCCTACCACCTCCACCCGTTACAGTCTACTTAACCATGAATCGATTCAAGTAATATATCTGGTGAACTCAAATCATTTGCCTTCCTTTTTTTGTTTTGCTTCTTGTAGTTTTTTTGTTTTGTGTCATTGTCTTTAGTTGTTGACAATTGCCTTTCAATTATATGTAATTCCAGCATAATTTTTTTTTTAATAATTAAAAAAATACATTTAGAGCAACATTAAAAAAACAAGTAAAACAGACTTGAAATTCATTGTAATCCAGACAATCCACATACACTAATATAGTACCTAATGTTTACACAGCTAGGCTCACTTTGTTTAATGGATTGAGGTATGGTAGTCAGGGCTAAATGATAACAATATAAACAATAACTATCATGTGACAGGATGTGAATGTAGGATGTCAAGGTTCAAGGCAAACACACACATCCATTCATCATCCCCAAACCAAACTTCACTTCCTGCCTAAACACTGACCTGCATGAAGCTCACAGTAAATATAAATAGATGACACACAATAGTTTGTTGTGAGGTTCATTTAAAGAAAAGCTCGTCATTTCAAATGTAAGATGACCTCATTCAGCTGTAGTGGGACGTTCAGAAAAGCAGCGTGTTTGTCACATGTCAATAGCTACTCAGAGGTTGGTGTTCCTTCCTTTGTTTAGCCACTTCCAGCATTTCTTTCAGAGGAACAGCTGGAACTGACATCTCTTGCAGACTGAGAGCTGAGTCATGCTTTAGTATGCTTAACTAGACTAAACTGCTGTTTAATTTGCTCACAGTGTGTACGTACCATCGCTGTTACAGAACGTTCACTCTGACTTTGCACATTTTCCATTCAGCCAGTTCTTTTTTTAAAGATAACACTGCAGTTATATTCTTTTTTTTTTAAATTATTTTTATCAACAAGTTCCCAGAGGAATCAGCAATGCAGCTAATTATAGACAGAGCCTGGTGTCACTTCTGCAAGAGTGTCAGTGTTTTAACTGAGCAGATAGAGCAAAATAACAAAGTCAACAGAACTACATCAGGACCTGAGATTCTATACTTACACACACGTAGAAATCCTTTTCCAGAAGATGTGGTGATTCTGGCATTCAGGGTTCTGCAAAGTAAACATCAAATTATAATACAATTCATACTGAGTCATTTCTGATCGTTTAAACTGTTGGTGTTGACATGGAATGAGAAACTTCACGTGAGCTGAATCTACATGTCTAAAGAGTGACTCACTTGGACTAGTGAAAGTGACATTTTTTAACTTTTTAATAATGCTTGGAATTTCTTCCTTCTGTTGATCTTTGGTACAAACTTAACATTCATGTTGCAGCAACAGCCATTAGCTCAAAAATGAGCTATAATTTAATTTAAATGAGAACTATTGACCATCATTTCCAAAAATATGTGTAAACACTGTGGTAATAAGTGGGTATGAAGGTAGCTGAAAAGGTCTAACGCAGAACTGGGTGATGATTTATAAACAGTCGAACCAGACCGGGTCAACAGGAAGACAACAGGAGGGTTAAATATAATTGTTATAAAAACAGTTTATAAGGAGGATTATATGAAGCAGCATTTAAACAAAAGTCATAGGTGTCTGTGTGTTACACTCATGTTCAGGAACATCAAGTTTAATATTCCTCTTGAAGATGAAAGGTTTTGTATGGGTGTGATTTATGGGACATGGTATACAAAGTCAATTTTGTATTTTATTGCTCTTTACATGATGATTGAAGGATCATATTTTATGTTAAAATGTCCTTTTTAAAGTCAGTGTAAAGTAAGAATGTTCTGAGTTTGACATACCACAGAAAAGTTTGTTGTTAAAAATTAAATTTAAAAAAATCGCCAAATATATGAAATTAGGCTCCCAAAACGCTGTGGGCATGCCCATTGAGTTCGCTGAAACCCCGCCCCCTACCAAGTGTTACCTGTCAATCAAAGTCACCACCTCTACCAGAAACATGGGCTGTGTCTGAAATGTAGTGCGTAGTGTGCACTGAGCACTTACCTCTGTAGTGCACACTGTCGTGGGTAAGTATTGTCTCAAATGGGGCACTGGCGTTTTGCACTTAGCGGAAGTGACGGGCTAACATTTGATCGCGATTCTCCAACCCGCCAAAATATCTACGGTTTTGTTTACATTACAATGGATTTCCTCCTGCTTTTGCTTGCCTTTATTTACCCCGTTACCCAAGTGGAGGCTACGCCGAATCCAACGTGATCGTAGGATCCTCCTCCTATTGGCGGAAGCTGAGATGGTACGTAACCTACGTTATTTTAATTGTTTGTTTATGTATGACCAACGTCGCGCCGGTTTTAGGCTTACCTTTTCAGGCAGTGTGTCCAACGACGTTTGTACAAAGTTTTATCAATACATGCACTGGTCAAAATAAAGTTCATATACATGTTTTGCATATCACCATACTTATTGCAATTAAATGCCTTTTGTTGCCCACATTTGTGTAACACTGTACCGTGAGAACTAAACCTCATGCTACACACTTCATAATTAAAAGCACCATCAGCATACATTCCGGTATTCGTGTCTGTGCATGTCTCTCCCATACCCATTAGTATTAAAGTGCAATTCACACCAGTAAAATAGCTTTTGAGATATATATATATATATATATATATATATATATATATATATATATATATATATATATATATATATATATATATTCACTAAATTAATGTATTGTTTCATATCTATTGTAGTCTGATGTTTACACTAAGTATTTGACAAAAGATAACCAATTATAGTTAGGAAATCATCATAGTAAGAGCAATCTAATAAAAAAGTAAAGAACAGGCTAAAACACAGGGATGCAGCAAACTTTCGTATGTTTTATTAAAATAAAAATTCTCTTGTTACTTCACAGCGGCGTCCTAACCCCAGGCAGTACTGCCAGCTGAATGTGTCAGTACCACTGCTGGCACGATATTTCGACGGCCACAGTGACCTGCGGGTCGACTTCCGTCTCACCAGGGAGTCCTTCAATGCCCTAATGGCTGTGCTGGGGAGGGAATGCTACCATGGTTGGGCCCGGAGATCGACACCTTGGTATTTCTTTTCTGGCTGGCCAGCGCCACTTCTTACCGCCCGTTGTCGGGCAACCATCCACCAGGCAGTGCACAGGGTGAGTGCGAAGATCGCTGCTCTCCTGTATGACGTGGTCCGCCATCCCACCGCGGAGGAACTCCCTCGCTTGGGTGCCCGCTTTGCACGCCTAGCCGGATCTGCTGCCTTTAACAGGGTGGTAGGAGAGATTGACGGATGCCACATCCGCGTGAAGCCCCCGGCAGAGGAAGCTGCCTGTTACTTTAACAGGAAGCTATTTCACTCCGTCCAGCTGCAGGCCATCTGTGATGACGGTGGAAGATTTCTGGACGTGTTTGTGGGATATTGTGGGTCAGTCCACGACGCCCGAGTCCTACAAAATAGCCCCATCTACTATGAGCAGTCATACCCCCCCGCAGGATACTGCATCATTGGAGATGGTGGCTACCCCTGCCTGTCACGCCCCATCTGCCTCATGACACCCTTCAGACAGCCTGTTAGAAACCACCTCCAAGCGAAATACAACTGCTACCTGTCAAGGGCGAGGTGTGTGGTCGAGAGGTCTTTTGGGGTCCTGAAAACAAGATGGCGGTCCATTTTCCTCCAGGCTCTGGAGGTGGAGGTGAAGTACGTGCCGGTCATTGTGTGCTGTACTGTTCTCCACAACATCTGTGTGAGCAACGGGGACCTCCTGGAGCCAGATGCTGATGTCGATGTTGGGAGAGCAGCAAGGGACCAACCCGCACCAGGACCAGCACCAGCACCCCCAGGAACCGCCGCTGGGGCTGACAACAGACAGAGGATGGCAATGGCATGTTACACCCCTGATCACGATTACATTTAAATTACCCATATCGTGACTAACTTCATTTAAATAATAATAAATAATTTGGCTGATTGACAAAAATAACATGCACTACAGTTGCTGTTTATATAATTTAAATATTGTGGTAAAGTTCTTTAATTTCACAAATTAACATGAATAATGGCTGGAAATATTTCACTTACTGTCTATATAATGTACGAGTTTCACATTTTACATTGAATTAATGAAATTAAAGAACTTTTCCACAATATTGTAATGATATGACTAGCACCTGTAATATCCAGACATGACTCAGTGTATTCACATGCACACCAAAAGAAACAATCACTATAAGACTATTGTTGTTACACATTCTGATTACCTAGAAATGTAAACACTTTTAAACATTTCCCTCTCCTTCCTCTCCCTCATCTCCCTATACAACCTCCCCTCCCTTACTATTCTTTCCATGTAAACCTGTGGTTTTAATTATTAGTTCCCTATATGAAAGTAAAATGAATGTAAACCAATACAAAAGGATTATTAGTGACCGGTTATATCCGGTTATTATTGTCATCATATAAACATGCTCAACCACTTGTTTACATAGCCATACTATTTTACTGTACCTGGGCAAAAATCTCACCTCATGAAAATATCTCACCTTGTATTTGGCCACCAAATTCTCCCACCTCTTCTTCACCGCCTTTGGCTCCACCCTCCCCTCAAGGCCTCTCTCTTTTAAGAAGACACTGGTGAACACAAATTGGCAGTTGATATGAATGCATACATAATGTAGGCCAGGGGTATCCAACAGGAGCTACCCATAGATCCCCTTCTGCTTAAGAGAAGCTCTCGAAAGGGTCAAGAGAAATGTAAATAAATATGATGACATGGTCATAAGGTATTAAATCTGTCAACATCAAAAAGTTAGTCTAACATCTTGTCTGGTATGGTAGATAATTATCCCAGTTTCACTATTCTCTGGTGAAAAATATTGGAGACCCCCTGATGTAGGCTATATGATTATGAGTACTTTGTAGAACAAAAATACTGCATTATGAAAATGATGTAGTCACAAATTACAAGAACCAAAAAGCTTAGGCTTTATGATTATGGGTACTTTGCAGACTTTTGTTCAAAGTGATGTACAACAAAAATACTACATTATGAAAATTATTTAGTCACAATTACAAGAACCAAAAAGCTTACTAACTCTCATGCCCACATGAATTCAACACTTACCGTAAACAATTTGGTAACGTTACTGTTATACATGTATACAAACCTGTAGGCGTCTGTACTGGCGTTGCGCTTCCCTGTGAAAAGAGGCACATTGGCCATCCGCCACAAAATGACGGCCCTGGTGTCCTCATCTGTCCCTGCAACATCCGAGATACCTCCACTACGTTAAAAACAAGACCTAGGATAGCCAAGTAAATACAATAATACTACAACACAATGCTGAATTCGCCAGCACATGACCTAATTTTGATTTCGTTGTGACAATCGTTTAAGCCAAGGTTCGTTCACCTCAGAGACTGTAAAATGCTCAACCTGCAGATTCAAAAACAACGACATACATACACTACAACATTGAACGTTTACAATATGCATCACCTAATATTATCAAAAACCGCTTAACCAGCTAAGAAACAACAGCTAACAACGCGAACAAGTAAATCATAACTTTTGTCAGAGAGGGAGAGAGGTATACAACATACTGTTGTATACAATAGTAAAACAATTTCATTATAGTTACTTACATTTATACGAAGCAGTTGCCTCGGCCTCCACCGCTTGCATCTCGCTGCTGGCCGCCATTATTGAAATCAGAAAACTGGGCAAAAAGTCCCTCCCCTTCCGCTACGTAGGCAAAATGGCGTCCGTTTAGTGTAAGTTGTGACCATCATCTCACACTGGATTTTTTGTCCGTTACGAGTGCACCATCCGGGTACTTTCAGAGCACTGAGTTTTTGCTTGTTTTTCAGTGTGAACGCACTATGCCCTAAAACATAGTGCTTGAAGTGTGCAAGTGCGCCATTTGAGACACAGCCATGGACCCTAGGTCTGAGAGCTTTCTGCTGCTAATTCAGCTGCTAGCTCGGCTACTAGCTCAGCGGCTAACTCAGTTAACTGGCTAACTGTAGACTGTAGTAGTAGTAGTAGTAGTATGTGCTGAATGTATTTATACCTCTACAGCAGCAGGGGCGGGTTTACGTGATTTTCAGACCCGCCCACTAAATCCTGAACACAGAAATGTTGAAACACAGTTTGTGAAGTCTAGCTCCACAATTCAAATCTAAATGGTTGAAATGCTTTTTACACCTTTTTTAGAAATACATTTATGACCTATGACCTTAATGTGTTTAGAAGAAAATGTCTGAATTCACTTTACAGTCTTTAACCCTTCTGTTGTCTTCCTATGGACTGTACAACTTTTGTCCCTAAAGGTTAAAATCAACCCGGTCTGGTTTGACTGTTTATAAAGTGAATCATCAACTAATTCTGTGTTAAATAGTTACTGTAACTTCATTCCATTTTAATACCATTTCAATTTCTTTCTTTTAAGAAAAATGGGATCACATAATTATATCTGTTGTCCTGCTGGGTCAAAATCAACCTGAGGACTACAGGAGTTAGCCTCTGCTGACTTTTATGGTGGGATGATAATCTCCATGATTTAAATATAAATACTTTTGTGCAAAGCCTTTAGTTCCAATTCAAAGAGAACTTAATATAGCTTTTTCTATTTTAGACAAGGATCTCCCACGGATCAGATCTGGACCATGAGAACATTTCATAAGGCTCTTCTGAGAATTTATTGTGAAATACCTCACATCTGTGTTGGTTCCAACATCTGGTGGGAAACCCTGAAACCAGAAGAGCTGAGGCAACATTAATTAGCCATGAAATCGGATATTCACACACTCCTCACAGTCAGCCTACGACATTCATCCTCTCACTCTACCCAGAGAACATCAGTGCCTGAAGGTGGAGCTTCACAGGATCTACAGTGCATGCTGGGATATTGTGCAATAATATTTCCATTTGTTTCATGTGGGAATACGTAATATGAAACCATATATCTAATATATTAAGCATCCATCTTCAATCTGTCGCTGAGCCTTAATGTTATATACAGTCAATGGTTAAAGCAAGCATCTTTTTTATATGTTTATAAAAGCCAATGCATTTTATCAAGGCGATGTCTCACACTGAATATAAATGAAGACATTTTTATTCTGATCTGGTTGTGTTTTTTTTTTTGTAGAGATGGAAGCTTTCTTACTTTTAAAATCATGAAAGAAGAATTTATGAGGTGAATGTAGTGTAATCTAGTTTCAGAGACATGTGGCGGCTGCTTGCTTATCAGAAAGGATATGGTGGCGTATAAACCCAGACTCTCATTTATTGCTGACAGCAGCCTCAGAATCACTTCCCACATCTTCACCTTGTCATTCATCATGCTGATTGTGAGGCTTGATAATGAAAATACATGAGCAAATCAATCATTCAGCTTTCCTCTTTTTTCCTTTGATTGTCTGCACTTGTTTATTTTTAGGCAGCATTGTTTAGGGATGTTGTTCTACCACTTTGTTTCAGAACTGCTGAACTAAACAACTATTGGATGCATTACAGTGAAATTTGGTGCTCTCATTCAGAATGAACTGGTCATACTTAACTTTTCATCTAGTGCCATTAGCATGAAAAGTATTGAAATTATAATTCAATACCTGCAAAACTCATAACATTCCCTAAACCTCAGCTGTATTTTTTGCTTAGTAATAATTAGCAATGGTTAGCATACTAAGATGCTAAACTTACATGATAAACATAGTAAATAATATACCTAGAAGAATCAGCATGTTAGCATTGTCTTTGTGAGCATGTTAACGTAGGCTAATGGACACCAGAAATAATCCTGAAATCCAAAACAAATTGAAATATCAGCTGTATTTTGTGTTAGTGCTAATTAGCAATGGTTAGCATGCTAAGATGCTAAGCATAGCAAATAATACACATGGAAAAATCAGCATGTTAGCATTGTGTTTGGGAGCATGTTAACAAACTCATATGTATTTAGTGTGCTAATTAGCAATGGTTCACATTCTAAGATACTTAACTAAGATGGTAGACATAGTAGGCCAAATAATACAGGTTAGCATTATCATTGTGTTTGTGAGCATGTTAGTGTTGGCTAATGGACACCAGAAATAATCCTGAAATCCAAACTAACATTGCCATAAACCTCTGCTGGATTGTGTGTGTAGTGCTAAAGTTAGCATACTAAGATGTGTTGTGCTAAAGTTAGCATACTAAGATGGTAAACATAGTAAATACTTGGAAAAAATCATTCATTAAATTATTCATTAGAAATATTTCTACGTTCTATGGAGTGATGTATCTTATTTTTGATGTTGTGTTTCAATCAATCAATCTTTATTTATATAGCGTCAAATCACAACAAAGTAATCTCAAGGCACTTTACACATAGAGCAGGTCTAAACCGAACTCTTCAGGTTTTAACTTTAAAGAGACCCAACATTCCCATGTCTCTGTGGGGGTTCTGAACTTTATAAATGATTCTGTCTGACACTTTAAAGTGTGATTAAACCTCACACGTCTCTGCTCATATAAACTTGTTTTTAATGCTATATTTCCTTTAAGTTTAGTAAAACATCTGAGTTAACACTAATTCACATCTAATGATGAACATGAGAGCACATGTCTGCCAGTAATAACGATTTATGCGAAGCCTCACCCCTCCACAATAATAGTCCGTGCCATGTGGTTGTTTAATCAGTGACAATAGTTTTGCATAAAACGTTATAGACAAATATATTCTCTGTAGTAGACCTGCTGTTTGTGTTGTAGGTCTGTGTCTCTCAGACAAGCATGCCAGTTAATTATTACACTTTGAAACAGTGAAAGAACAGTGCATCAGTGTGACTCCTGGACCAGAAACATAATACTTGATATGGAAATTACGGAGCAGCATCATTTCATTTACAACGTATGAGATTTCTCATGTCTCATTTTTTATTGGACAATTCGGTATAACATTTCGTTCTCAGTTTCCTTTCTACTTAAACCTTACATACTGTTCATACTCTGACTCATAATTTGTCTCTATATGCCAATTCACATTCATAAATTCCCCATCAGTCATTAATAAATGTTTGATTAATCCTTAATGAAGCTGTCAGAGAGTGAACAAAGAAATGTCAAAAATACATTAACAATGACTATATTATGGTTCAGGAAGACATTTGATAGAATATGAAGAAAACAACAACATGTTTGAATGCTAATTTTTAAAGTTTGTACATTTGTATATATAATGTATCAGCTGCACAATAAAAAAACGATGGATTTTATTTACATTTTTGTAAACTGTGGTTCACATTAGGAAGAGTCTGGCTAAAATAATGGTGTATATGGTGTTTTTACAGCTCTCAAATGTAAAAATGGGTCACATTTGACCCTGAACAGTATGTAAGGGTTAAAGGTTGAATATGTAGAATATTTATTAAAAGCTATATTTTTTTTTAAATAATACAGCCACGGGGCGTTTTGAGGGGTACAGAATGAAAGTATTGCTTTTCCATAAAAAAGAAAAAAGTAGTCTGAATTAATCATTTTAAAAATTTTTGACGGGTTTGACAATGACGTTCTGACACGTTCTGTGTACATTGTACCAGCGGCCGGAATTGCGGGTTGCCAAGGTTGTCTGTTGTTCCGGTGCAGCTACTGTAGGCTGGCACTGGGTGAAATGGAGTTGTAAACAAGCAGAGCCGTGTTGGACTCACTAAAACCAGCGTTTTTTGCTCTCAAGTACAACTTTTCATCACAAAACTTCGAAGGTAAGACAGAATATCTGTTAGTCGCTGTAAATAAGTGGTTGTTTACCTTTGTATTCTGTGGCTGCTGGTTCACTGAGTTTTTAGCGCAATAATAGTGGTACTGTTGAACTCGCCAGGGTCAAGGTGTACCATGAAGTATCAAAACGGTAGCAATGGAAATGTGGAGAGTGGGTTGACTTTCTGACGCTATTCAGATTTTGATATTTGATCATTAATATGCTTGGTGTTTGGTGTGTGTGTAAAAATGACGTGCTTGTAGCGGAGTTTCTCCTGTTTAATTTGATGTGCAGTATGACTGTATTGCTACATCATTAGGGGATCATCCCTATGTTCCCCGGGTCCTATGTTCCCCGCTTTGTATGTGACTGGGGAACATAGGGATGATCCCGTCTACAGTTAACCAGTTAGCTGAGTTATTCGCCGAGTTAGCAGCCGAGCTAGCAGCTGAATTAGCAGCCGAGTTAGCCGCCGAGCTAGCAACCGAGTTAGCATAGGACCCGGAGAACATAGGTACGCTCCCCAGGTTTAACTGCTACTCCCACTGGCGTTACAATGTAATGTACCTCGGTGGTTTCAAGTCAGTTACAGCGAGGGTATGTTCGCTTCCTTTTTTTCAAAATAAAAGCACCAACTCTATCGTTATGGTTTTCTTAATAATAAAAGGCAACGGGTGTTTTATTTTGTGAAAATGACCGGAAATGCGTTACTCGCTACGGCTAACTTGAGTGGCCCCGAATTCGCAGGAACAAAACTTTAAGCAGATGTTATTTGGACAAATTAGCGTCACATTGTGGATCTAAAGGGCTACTTTACTTTCTCGCCTAAAAAGGTTAGACATGTGGATAAAGTGGTATATTTACAGAGTTAGAGCTAAAATAAAATCCAGCACCGGACCTGGCAACCCGACTGCTGGAATTACTTTTTGGTTGTTGCGACTACGATCTCGAGACATTAGATGGCGTTGTTCTGCTCATTCTACATATTCTACCTTTAACATAAAGCATGTGTATATTTTTATGTTTTTTGCCTCAACGACATGCCCAACTTGTGAGCAGCACAGATCCCACATAGTTTGAGACTCAGAGATGTGTCTGGTATCATTGGAAAGGAAACACTCTCAGGATTCCTGTAAAAGTGTCTGTGTGATTCTGTGACTTACTGACAAAGAGTGGCAGAGGTTACAATGATGGGGTTGTTTACTCGCCCATAGGTTTGCCTTTACAATGACATGTGTACAGAGAGAGCTCTCCGTCCACTTATTCAACGTGCTTAAGTATGGGTAATATTTCAGAAAAACGCTCTATTTTAATCAATGTGTCAGATCGTGCGGGACAGGAAATCGTGTACAAAATAAAACACCGGGTTAACTTTCAAAATAAAATGCACCGTGTTTACGGTGGATCATATTTCCCTCACTACAGGTCTGAAGTACAGGTCCGAGGTTTAGATATAAAGTTTATATTATTAAAGTTATTTACATTAATTTCCATATTGTGTAAAGGACTGGAAAAAAAATTCATGCTGCCCCTTTTCTGAGTTTGAGCCCCTGCCCCTCTATAATCTTGTGCACGTCCCTGACAGACATTCAGGGACCTCTAAGCAGGATATAGACACAATTAGGCCACAGCCACAGGTCTTGCTTCATGCAGTCCAAATTTAAGCCTCCCCCTCGTATGTGCGGGGCGGACGCATAGAAACTGGAGCGCAAGCGGTGAATAATGTCATTTGTTTATGGACAACCAAAAAGATAGCATAGTATCATACACTGTTGGAAACCTCAGACTATTGGCTAAAAGGTTATCAACTTTCACTGAAAATTTCCATTGGCTGGAACAGCTGTCAATCAAACCCATGTTGTTGGTCACATAGACATAATGTCTATGGTTGGTCACATGTCCTCATCGGTCCTCATTTGCTTTGGAGGCATGTGCTCCTAAGCATCCATCCTAAGCACTGATTGGCTGGTGTGTGGTGTCGTATGAAACAGGAGGAGCTCACGGATGTAAACAAAACAGTCACGTGTCTCACAGATGAACGTGCAGGTCAGGAAATTACGTAAAAGAGACCGTATATGATTTGTTCCACGTGTGTCACATTACGTTTTGGACTAAATACATGGACATATTTCGGTTTTATGGAAAGGGATTTCATATTTCACAAGAATGGATACTTGGCGAGCTGAACAAAAAGTCCTGTGTCATAAGACTTTGAAGCATGGGCGAGCGGTCATAATAAACTATAAATGCAGTGCATGCCCAAGCCCTTCAATAAAAATAATTGAAAATATTAATCTGGCAGTGTGTTCAATTATACAATACCTTAGTTCTACTGTTTTGGTCTTAAATCCATGCTTAATCTGTCCCGTTTTGCTTGCGAAAAGCTGGAAAGCCGACAGCTTGTTTGGTGCATGCGCACTCAGAAGAACCTCCTACCCGTCCCGTGGGCGGAACAGCGTGTTTTCTGAATGTATTCAATTCCAAGAAAAACAGTCAGATTAGAAAATGACTGACGCTGAGTTTAAAGGACATAAATGTTGAATCTGAAAAACTGTGTTCAGCGTTGTAGTCCTGACTTTGTGACACATTGCTTCTTTTTATTTAAATGTTTCCAGTGTTTTTATGAGGTGCAGTTTTTCCTTGTTCTGAATGGAGTAATCATACCTTTTAAATTAAAGCCTGAATTAATTTTACTATGTGTAATGTAAAACGTGTTGCTTGTCGTGACAAATCACAGTGTAGCTCTACAACACATTAAGTGTATCATTAACACGCTGCCTGTCAACACTAGTTTCAGCAGCAGCAGACAAACAAGATATATTACATAGCTAAACATCAAATGCTTTTCTCTGGAGTTGGTGCAGAACCAAACCAGAGCTAAACTAGGAAGAATATTGGACTTATTCACCAGATAACACATACATTTTTCATACTTTGAAGTTATCCAATGGGCTAGATTTGACCCCTTGGCAGACCGGTTCCAGCCCACAGGCCGTATATTTGACACCCCTGCTCTAGAGGACGTACTAAAAGGCTAATGTGCAACAATAATAATAATTATAATTATAATGAAAATAATGATTATGGTAATGTTGCTCCATGTTAGAAATGTCAACTGATAATAATGTGTCAATAGTGTGTGATGATCAGCTTGTTTACTGGTTAAAAACAACAGCAACAGATGCTTTGAGTATTATCAGTAAATGTATTGAACACTCCGAGAACTTCCACATCTTATCATTTGATCATGCTCAAATCTCCTCAGAGTGAGGAAGCTGCTTTCACAATTGATCCACCAAAACTGTGGAACACCTTGCTCTTGTATATCAAACAGGCAACCTCTGTGAACATTAAAAAAACAAACTTAAAACATACCTTTACTGCAAAGCTCTACAGTTAATCTGTTTTTTATTTTATTTTAAAATTTGTATTTGTTTTAATGTATTTTATGCTGCTGAAATGTCTTACTATAGACTACTTATTTGCTCTTGTTTTATTGCTTGAATTGTAAAGCAAGTTGAGCTGCATTTTATTTATGAAAGGTTCTGTATAGATACTAATTCTTCTTCTTCTTCTTCTTCTTCTTCTTCTTCTTCTTCTTCTTCTTCTTCTTCTTCTTCTTATTATTATTATTATTATTATTATTACCATCAATAAAGTAGCAGCAATAAAATGACCACTCAGAGTGTTAGCTTGTATATTAGCTATATTATTGTATATTATTAAGGATGTCTTTGTGAAATGATCTGTAAATCTGTTACTAAGCTAATTGTAGCTTTCAAATAATACCACATGAGATAGATAGATAGATAGATAGATAGATAGATAGATAGATAGCAGCCTACATGAAAACAAATATATGTATATGCATATATAAAAATATATGTATGTATTTCAGATAAATAAATATATGGATGTATAAAAGTAAAGTGCAGCAGTACTAGCATAATGTACTTAGTCCCAGTGTGTGTGTGTGTGTGTGTGTGTGTGTGTGTGTTGGGAGAAGTTCACTACATGAACGTCATACGTCAGTGGAGCTGAGTTTACGTGTATAAGTGAAGCTACTTTACATATCTGACGGTTACTAATTATTATTATATAATTATAATAATATAATAATAATTATTAATATTATTATTAATACTAAGTGTATTATCAGTAGTAACATATTGTTGCAGGCTGATGTTTGTAACGCTAGTTCTGTGAGGTTTATAACTTTGTTATAAACTCTGTGCTCTCACAGATGTTTTATTACTAACTTGTGATCAAATGAAATATGTTGGACTGTTGAAATATTGAAATATTGTACATTCCTGCGTGGAGTGGCTGGGAGTGACATCATGTCCTTATGGAGTATGGAGATGTGTCCCGGTGAGGCCCCTCCCTGCCCCGGTGACATCAGCCGGGGCTCTGCTGCTTTCCTCCAGGGGGAACACACACACACACACACACACACACACACACTCAGTCCACACATCCACAGCTCCGGGCCAGTTTAGCAGAAACTGCGCCTGCTCTGCTCTGCTCGGCTTATTATCGCTTTCTTCATGGGACCAAACAACACTTCCTCGCTGCCAGGTAAGCTGCCATCTTCCTCTTCCTCTTCTTCTTTATCTTCCTCTTCCTCTATTGCTTTATAACCTTGTTTCTCTCTCTCTTTCTTCAAATGGAAAAGTGTTGTCGCTGTGAGAAAATGTAACAGTCTCTCCGTGTTCATCCCAGAAGCTGAAGAATAAGCTGCAACTTTTCACTGAGAGGGGAAAAAAATCCACAGCGGGTGGAAAAAAAAAAACTTTGAAAAATGTGAAAATGAAGTGCTCGACATAGTTTATAAGTTGATCATGTATTAAGAGTTGGCGTGTTCCTGCTACGTTTCTCTTGTGTTGTGTGTGTGTTGTGTTTGTTGGAGCGTTGTGAATCGCAGCGAGCTTGTCTGCTGGCTGGAAACGTTACCGTAAAACTACAGTAAGAGTAACGGCTGCTTCTAACGGTTGAACAGCAGCTCTTTGTTACGCTGATGTAATCAAAAGCGTTGAACAAATAAATCGTCCGTTCGTTTTGAAGTGAAAGCCCGCAAGATAGACGAGCACAACGCCGTGAAAGCTGTGCTACGCGTCGGGTAAGTGAGGCTCGCCGTGCCGTTAGTGAAGGCGGCATCACGGTGCTCTGAATGGGACTGACACCGGTTGCCATGGCATTAACGAACACAACACAACTCCACTGATTTCACATCATCTCCGTATATATATATATATATGCTCGGTTTGCTTTGAACGGGAATCACGGATCAACAGAGGTTTCACACCGACGACCCGTTTCTTTCCTCCCTCTAGTGTGTTTGCAGGCTGTCAGCAATTCATGAGAAAATAAACAAACACAGAGAGGAAGAAGAGGAATGATGATGAACAGTAAATGGCAACAATTGATGAAAGTGTTTTTGTCGTTTTATAGTCTACCATTTGTTTTTTTTCTATCACTGTGAACTCTCACAGTCTCACAGGCAGACAATCTATTTTAGTTCAGTTGTCTTCCAGTAATGAAAGAGCTTTGATAACAATACTGATTTGTTCTTTCTTGTAGCTGAACAATGCTCTAAACATATAACATGGGGAGGGAAGGTTGGGGGGGGGGGCAACAAAGGTTCTCAGCTGATAACTGGTGATGTGTGGTGGATAGATGGGGGAAGTCATAAGCTAAGATCGAACTGTAAACTTCACTTGGATTTAAATGACAAAAAATGACTTAAAACTTGAATAAAAGCAAGTTCCAGAACGTCTATAGATAGATAAATAGATATTTTATTGATCTTTCAAAGGAAATTGCTTGGTTTACAGCAGTTACAGCCACATATAAGTTCAAACACTTCATTGCACAACAAAATGACTTTTGTAACTCTCAGAGGTGCATTTGATGCACAATGATGCCAGGCTCAGTAGCACAGATTGTTATTATACAAGTGTTCACTAGTACTATTATTGCACATATAGTAAGGAGGTAAGGAGTGAATTGCGTATCACAGGCATACACATAGAAACCCATCTCTGACTATCCAATGGAAAAAAAACAGTGCCGCTAAAAAGTGTCAGTAAAAGTGCACTGTAGTATCTAAATAATATAGATACAGTCTAAAATAAAACCACAGACTGCAGACATATTCAAACAAGGCAAAGAGAGGCATTTAAACACCCTTAACAATACAATTTGGAGGACATCTAATTATTTAAAGTAAAATAACAAGAAGTAGAGTTTGAGCTTATGAAACAAGACTATCTGTGGACAGTAGTGTTGGCCTGCTGATGTGTCAGTCTCATGGTTATGACTCAGTATTGTAAATGTAAAGCACACAGCAGGGATTGTTGATGTCATTTAATAATGGATCAGAACAGAGATGTAACACTGCTTTACAGCTCCACTTATAAGAGTTTAATCATAGAAATAGTCACACTGTCAACTTCTACTTCTGTTACATGAAACAGACATAATATAGCGTGTTGTGCTTGGTTAGCTTTAGCTGTCTTGATAGCTTGTTCTTACCTTTGGACAGAGACTAGCTAGCTGTTTCCTCTCACTTCAGTATCAACGCTAAGCTAAGCTACGCTAAATGTCTGCTGGCTGTAGCTTCTTGTTGAACAAACAGACGTGAGTGGTATTGATAATGTGAAGTGTTTTACATTAGCAGCAGACGGAGGGGCTGTTTTTTTGGGGGGGGGCTGCTGTTTCCTCTACAAAGTCTACAGGAATTTGAGAAATTTTATGACTAATAATGAGGCTAAACAGCTACCGACATCGTTCATTTTAGCCTAATAAGAAGTTACTGTTAGCCGCTATGCAGGCAAAGCAGTTTAAAGCAGCTGTGGTTATTGTCAATAATTTGACTGGCTTTTTTATTCATGAATGTTTTATAGTGCTTACAGTAGAGAGGTTAACTGTTGTTAACTCAAGTAAAACATTTTCTTTCGCTTCATCTGGTTCACTGTCTCCTCCACGGCCTCACTGCTCTGCTGTCTGCTTTATATGTGTGTGTGTGTGTGTGTGTGTGTGTGTGTGCGTGTGTGTGTGTGTGCGTGTGTGTGTGTGCGCATGTGTGCACAGAAGGCTCAGCCCCGCCCTCGGTCAAACGCCGCCACAGAGAGAGCAGAGGAGAGGAAGACCATAAAACTCTGATCCGTTAATCTCACTCCCTGCTCTCTTAAAGTACTGATACAACCTCCAAAAAATCTCTCTGGCTTCTTATAAATTTAAAAGCTGTTCACATTCAGACCTGAGTTTTCTGAGTGTCATAGTGAAGAAAAATATTTTTCCTTTTCTAATCCTTCACCCATATGTTTGTTTTCCTGGCAGTTATAGACTGAAAAGCTGTTCAGGTGCTGAGAGTCTCACCTTCTGTTCTAATAATGTGCCGACTTTCTTGCTGAGGTCGGCGGATGATGTGACTTCAGTGGAATGGTCCTTTTTAGACAGTCAGGTTGTTAACAGTGTTTAACGCAGCTTATTTAGAGGAAAGTGGTTTTGGATCATCTGGCTTTGTTTACAGCCTCTCTGATACTTTATTAAACGTGTGCAGTCTACAGATGGAACTCTTGGATTTGAAGTTTTTGACATAAGAAGTCAACAAAAAAACAACAAAAATAAATAATTAAGTAAGGCTGAATGATTTAGGAAAAAATATCAAATTGACTGAAACTGCATTTGCGATAATGATTTGCGGTATTAGAGGGAATGATCATGTTGACATAATTTTTTTATTCTCATTGTAAAACACATTCAAATTAGGGCTGGGCGAAAATATAATGATATAGTTGACTAAATATCAATATACAACAACAATATTGTAGGGATGACTATTGGTGCTTTCACAGAATATTTACATAATGAGAGTTTTGGTAAATAATCATCAGTAATGTGGATATAATGATTAAATGGGTAAAGGCAAATGATAGAACAACTAGAACAGTCTGAAAATGACATCACTTCACTGTAAAGCAGCCTTTAAAACCAGGAAAAGACAACACTTCTGCAATATCCAATATCTAAGACTATATCTAGTCTCATATCACCATACCTTTATAATATTGATATAGTGCACTGCTCTATGGACTCATGTGGAAGCTGTGAAGAAGAGAAAGAACTTTGAGCAGCTTCCATAAGAATGAAACGATGCCTTGCCTCCTTTATTCTGCATCCTCACCACTAGAGGCCACTAAATCTTACACACTGCTCCTTTAAATGGTCTGTGTGGGAGTAGTGAATACATAAAGAATGGTTTGGGGGTTTGTTCAAGAAGACGGATCTCTAATTTACAGAACTTTGATGAAGAAAACTAAAGGATCCAACACCTAATACTGAAGAAATAATATTGATTTATTGCCCAGTCCAAATTCAAATGATTGCAGTGTGATTTTTGTGAGGATCTATACCAAAGAAAGATGTTTTCTTAAGTGTGTAAAACATGGTGTGTAGGTCAGGACCACAATATTTAAAATGTTATGTTGGCACATTTAACCTTTAACAAATATTGCACCTCTTGTGATTGGATTATTGCAGGAGGTCATATTGTGATTTCAATGAAGATTCAATTAAATGTTCAGCCCAATTATAAAGTCCTTTCATTGGACATTAAAAAAAGAAGCTAAAGCCAGGTGAGTGTTAGCTGAGCTGCTAAAGAAACACAAAGTGGTGATTGGAAAAACTCACAACAGCACACTAGAAACATAAAAAGTGTTTTATGTGTAAAAGTGGTTAAAACATGAAGAAAACATGTCTCTGTAACCTGCTGCAGTACAAATAACATGACAAGTTATAAAGTCAGAACACTAAACAACATGACTCTGTTATCATAGCCATATACAGTACCGTTACCCTGGATTTCATCTTCCTGTTTTAAACAATACATGAATAACATCAGTTAGATTTTGAACACTGTGATCATGACTCGCTCTGTTTCCATGTTGACCTCAACACAAACAGACTGTGATTAAAGGAAGGATGCTATCTTTTTTATGCTTTTGTTATATCTAATAACTTTTCCTATCATTAATGAAATCAAAGACTTCATGATGGCTCAGATTTATTAAAATATGGTGCATACTAGTTGACTATGACGTGTCATACTAGTTGACTATGACGTGTCATACTAGTTGACTATGACATTATAAGCAGGTGATTTTATGCATGTTTAATACTTACACTGATTTTCAATGTGAAGAAGAAGCACAGCACTGTTTCTCAACATTTGAACCAATATGCTACAAATCATCTCTGTGAAATTAGATATGTTCTTGTTGTCAACTAATCCCTGAAAAAATAACCCAAAACCAACAATGAGTCAGTCTGTCTCTCACTCTGTCTGTGACTCTCGGGTCCAGGCCAGAATATGTAAATATTTAAAAGTCGCTCACAGTTATATATAGCATCATTTTCCCAAAAAAACCCCCCAAAAAACGGCTCGGTTATTTCCTGGAACAGCTGGTAGAACAGCAGTTTTTAACAAAATGTTCCTCAAACAGGAGGAAACAGTGCATTTGTTGAGGCCTATTTTCAGCAGCAGATAAATACACATTTGGTGTTTTAGTGAGTATTTCTGGCAGCAAGACGGACGGTGTGTGTGTTTGTGTGTGGGACTGAGTCTAAATAAACTACAATGTCTAGTCATAATGAAGAAACATGTCACCCTGTGCAACACTGTGACTCACTGATGTGTTTTTATTAGTTTTTGGACAACAATGGGGCTCTTTGGCACTGAGACTTTTACATACATAATACTTGTTAGTAGATCAGTTCATTGTTGGTTTTGGTCTTCAAATGAGACTTATCAACAGAAGTAGTGTGTGAAAGACGTCCTTAAAATTAAAGAAATCTCATTTAAAGAAGAAATTTCGTAATATACCTTTCCTGTTGCACAAACATCCTTAGCAACCAAAACAATTAAATAGTACATATGAGATAGAAAAACAAGCCGTGTGGAAGACGTTATCTGTTATGTCTTGCAGTATTTATTCATTCACGCTAGCTGACGCCTCCAGAATGTTTACTTTGGACTTCTCATTTGGCAGATTGATGGAACAGCACAGTCCAGTCTGTCCTCCCTCCCTTCAGCCGTTCATCAGACCTTCTTAACGACCAGTGCTGTAAATTTACCAGTCACAGTAAGAGTCTGGATTGATGAACCTGAGCGTGGATGCTGTTAACACCTGCTGCACTTTCAGAAATGATCCACAGTTTGACCTCTGCTTAGAAATCAGAGAGAATTTTTGATGATTTTCAGAGCAAAACCTGCTTCCATCCCTTCATCGTTGTGGAGCAGCAGATCTTGGGTTACAGCTGGACTTGAATAGACCTCATTGTTTAAGTGAATGCATGTGATTCCAGATAAGCGTTGACCCCCCCCCCCCCCCCACCACCACCAGACGTGCGTCTCCTGGTGTCGCTGAAGCTCAGTACCAGCTGATTACAGCACAAGTTATGACAGAGAGGGCACGGCTGTGGTTGGCATGAGACAGGCGGTTGGGTCACCACCCCCCACTCCCAACCCCCAACCCCAGGGCCACCCATGTCAGCTTTACTTGTCAGGGAGTGAAGCCAGTCATTATGCCATGCGTGAGTCATCCTGGAGCTCCGTCTTTCCCTGCCAGCCACCCTCGTCTTCCTTCAGCTCAGGAGCTCACAGTGAGTGTTCACTGCTGTCTTAGTGATTAACCCATTTCACTATTGACCACGCTTTAAAACGCCTCCGCTGCACCGACTGTTTCTGTTCTCACTCTCAAAAGTGGATGTCTCATGGTACGCTTCACTGGTTTTACTGTGAGGAAAATTAAACAAAACCAGACTGTTGTGTTAAAAAAATATTAAGGTGCAACCAGCAAGCCCTTCGGAAGAGCACCAGGTTTTAAAGCCAATTTGGCATGGTGGCCAAACTGTGTAATTACATCATATGATGCTACTGGGCCCAAAAATACTTTTTACCATAGGTTTAAATTGTTACAACCTCTGCAAAATGACTAATATTATCAGAATTTGATCCATTCAGTCCAGAAGAGTCGCATGATTAGATCATTTTGTCCTCATTCAAGTTAGCCAGAGGGCTAAACCGAAAGTAGCTAGCTGAAGTCGCTAGTGCCCTTGCTCTATGGGCTCAATAATGTGGAAGCTATGAAGAAGCGGAAGAACTTTTTTTGGCTTCATGCACCACTGAGTAGCTTCCAAAAGAATGACCCCGGCTCCTTCATTCTGCATCTTCACCACTAGATGCCACTAAATCTTACACACTGCTTCTTTAAATTGTCAGTGTGGGAGAATTTTGAATACATAAAGAATGGTCTGGGGGTTTGTTCAAGAAGAAATCTCCAGTTAGCAAAACTTGCTAAAGAAAAGTAGTTGCTTAAGGATCCAACACCTTAAACTTAACTGCAAGATCACCATCCAGGTATACTGCTCAGGTTAAGTAATACATTAAATAATAAAACATTAGTGACAGTTACTTAAATACACATGCAACACTTACAATCAACGAAGTAGCAGTGAATTAAGAGTTAGGCTTTAAGTAAATTGATTAACTTAAATTATAAACCAACAGCAACACAGCTGGAAAAGGAGCATTGCACTGTTTATACTTGAAAGCTGTAATCCCCTCAAGGGCTTCATTTACATCCTGTTACCTCCTTCCATCTGTGGTGAGTAAACATGAGGTATGGTAGGTAAATATGACAGGTGCAAAACACTCACTTAACCCACTTAGACTTGCAGCACTATAGCATGGGATCTAACTAATTGCATTTCAGTGATTAATAACACCTGCATCCAATGTTTCCAGTTATTCCTTTCTATCAGAAAAAAAACAGGATTTTCTTCAGCCTTCTAATTTAATTATTAAAATAGATGATTAAAAATGGCATGTATGACAGTTGGTGTTTAAAAACACTTCAGTTTATTACCTACATTAATGATCATTTCTCCTATGGCTATCTTGGCATGGATTATTTTTTTTATTTTATTATTCACTCTTAGTTTAAGGCTACCTCTGATACTGCTGCACTTCAACTCTCTGTTGCACAATCCTCAGCAAAGTGTGTCTTATGCTCCCTGTTCAGAACAAACATATTCATGTGATATCACCCACACATATTATTGTTAAGTTAATTAATGTTCAATAATCATGTAATCGTGTGACTTTTACCCAGAATAGAATCATACCATCAAAATCTATAATTGTTGTTATTAAAAGTCATCTTTACCTGTTATGAGGAAGGAAATCAACTTGTTTCAGTTTGTTTTGCATCAAACTGGATTCTTTATGACAGTGAATGTGACTTTCTGCATTTGTATTTGGAAATCATGACTGGAGCAGCATTTTTAGCATGCTAGCAGTGTGGCTAAAGGACTAGCAAAGGTTGAGAACTTAAAGAACACATGTAGTCTGAGCAGAATTTTGTCAGAAATAACATTCTATAGTATTTGAAATATTTTAGACATATTTCAGAGGATGAATCCTGCTCAGTTTGGTGATTTTGTGATTTTTGGTCTTGTGCCACCAGTTCATAATTCAGTGTACTTCAGTTCATAATTCAGTGTATACTTCATTTCATACTTCAGTGTATACTTCAGTTCAATATTAAGTGTATACTTCAGTTCATACTTCAGTGTATACTTGAGTTCATACTTCAGTTCATACTTAAGTATATACTTGAGTTCATACTTCAGTGTATACTTCAGTTCATAATTCAGTACATACAGTAGTAGCCACTTCAAAGTTCCCCTCCAAGCTGAATGCCAGCTGAATGGCAGCCTCCCCTCCCACTCCCAGCCAAGTTCCAGCTGAGTTCCAGCAGCTGGAGAGACCCCCTCCTTCTCCTGGGCGTGTCTATCTTTTCCTGTAAACCCACCTATTCATTGTAATACAGGGTTTGACCAGGAGATGGCGCTTCTGTCACAAACTAGCCCACATTCTGATGTTTTATGATTTTTTACTGACAGGTCAGTGGTCATCCGAAATTCATCGAATCAAATCAAAAAATTAAATAACCTACTGACTACTGATTATTTTGTTATTTGTTTTGAATCTAACACAAAAAATGAAAAAAAAGCCTTTTCGTATTTTACTTTTAGGCTCAGATAAATAATACGAAATGACAAAAATGGACCACAGGACTGTATTTGATTTTAGGCAATTATACAGCACATTTGTACCAGTCAACCCCGGTCTATTCAGTGCATGCTTTAAGCCAGGTAAGCCCAGCCACCTAATTAGCATTATCATTGCTCAACCTTTTGTTTGGGCTTAATGGGCCATTTGGTTCCATGGTCACACAAATCACGCACAGAGATTCAGAATCAGAATAGTGTTCATGGACGTCGGAACTATTTTCTGAGAGGAGTCACTGTTAGCTTTAATAGTCAAATCTCTCCTGCGTCATGGTGCTGCGCAGCCAGGTTTTCAGCCTGCTCAAGGCTGAGAAAGAGGCTCAGATGCCGCGACAGATATGGGCCAGACAGAGTTGAATGAGCATTAATTATATGAAAAAGATAAATATAAGTCAGACAAATTGAGTTTACATTCAGATTTGTTATTATTATTACAGTAACTAACTAGTTAATTAACTATTGGTGTAAAACTGAAAACTCAACCACACATGTGTGCTGGACAGAGTGGGGGCACCACACACATCTACAACTACACCCCTCACTCACTTAGAAAAGATGTAAAACTGAAAACTCAACCACACATACAGTAGCATATGTGCTGGATATAGTGGGGGCACAAGCAGTGTCTTGATCTTGATTTTCGGTGGGGGAGGTGTCCAGCTCGAAGGTGATGGGTTGAGGGGGATGGTTACAGTGCTGTCCTAATTCAAAGCGAATGCCCCCCGTCCCCCGCTGGCCCGCACTCACATTTCCTCAAAACCCAAGTGTACTCAAGCACAGTTGCCTCCGGCACATACGTTGAGCGAAAACATAACGCGTGCTGCGCCGGTAACACACAACACAGCTGATCAATTAACACAACGCACTATGATTAAAAAGTACAGACATATTCTTCTGAGTCATGGCTGAGTCATGCAGTAGCCTACTACAGATACTTGTGTAAAAAAGACGCACTGATTTCATTCACGCTGGCAGCCTCTCCAGCAGCAGCTGAACAGACTTAGTTTAACTGAATGACTTAGAAGTCGCCAAATGACTTGCTTTAACGAATTTCGTTAGTTTATATAATGCAGATTTGTAAAATATTACTTTTATGAGGGCCACAGTCACAGACTGTAGAAACTTAGCATTTCATAATTGTGGTAGCAGCGGTGCAGCAGATGTAATGAAGTCCACGCAGCACGCTGGATGAAAACTAATATTAAGCCTATAGTCTATTCATTATAATGTCCATGGACATAAATTGAGTTATTTTGCCTTAATAATGATAAAATAATACACAAAAAAATGGTCGGATTGGGAACCCATAATATTAACACTACGTATTAAATAGCGCGTCCTGTTTTAAATCAGTAGACTGGGTTTGTCTCATGTGCTGTTTCTTGGTTTGGCAGTGATCAGTGATCAGTCAGAGGAATTATTAAGTGTCCGCGAGTGTTTCCTGTGACGGACGGTGTCCTGTCAGATGTACGGCAGCTTCAATTGCATCCTTACTTTCTAATGGATTAACTATATTGTACCCTTCATTAGGCGACTTTATACAGAAGAATAGAAGTAAATACAAGTAATATTAGTGTATATAATATTTAGCCTCGTATTTTAATCAGGTTTAATCACGGGGTTGTAACGTGATGAATCCAGTTAATTTTTTTAATCGTTGGACAGCCTAGTCTTTTCTATGAGCAGTGGGTCTAAACCGGTCTAAACACACTGCTCCTCCCCGTGGACAAATGAGGCATTGCAGCTGGTTTTCACTCGGGCAGCTTAGGGGCGTTTCCAGTCGGAGCCTCATTGACCGCGTCATCGCTGGGGGATCGCATTTCCCCCCTGCTTCCATTATCGGCCAGCCAAGGACCGGTCAAGGACCAGTCAAGGAGCCATCAAGGAAACACGGGAACTTTGAAATGGCTTCATCTGTACTTCAATGTATACTTCAGTTGAGGCTGACAGGAATTCAGATTGATTCATGCCCATTTACAGCTAATATGGTAAATATTAGCATGATATGCTACAATGCTACATTAGCTTGCTACAGTTTTTCATTTTTGGAAAGCTCACACAGCAAAGTGAATAACTGTCAGAACACCAAAGTCACTTACAAGTAACCAAGACAAAGACTTCTGATTTTTTAAAAAAAACCTTAAATATGATTATAATAGAGTTGTATTTACTGAGCGAGACATTTTACAGTTGAAAAAAACACATTACTTCTCTGCAATGGAGACAATGTTTCTAAAACACGTCTTTGGCGCTTCTATGCTAACATTTCTTGTTATTTATTGGCTGACATACAACAGTATATCTCTGATAAGCTAATGTCTAGAATGAGTTATCTACCAGTCTGAACAAAATGCAGCTTAATGAAATATAACCTCTCTTAGGACCAAAGTTTAACAAAGCAACAAAATACTAAGCTCATAATCATCCAGCTTACATCACTTTCAGTTCATATAGAAGCTGTTTTAGTAGTTTTACACTGTTTCATTCATCAGGTTTCACAACAATTTGTTGCTAATTTTTATGGCTATAGCTTCATAGCTAGCTAGCTATGTAGTAAGATGACACTTAGTCCCGCTTACTCAGCTGAACAGCTATCAGTTTTGTTCTGTGGAGTGTAATGAAGCTTCACACCTCAACACTAACACAGCTGTAGACTAGCTGTATTGAAGAAAGCAAATAGAGTGAAGTGTGTACGTGTCACAGTGTGTGTGTGTGTGTGTGTGTGTCTAAGATGGGCAGTGGGCTTGGGGGGATAGGGGTGTGTGTGTGTGTGTGTGTGTGTAACGTCAGTGTTTTCTGAATCGTGACAAGACTGGCAACAAGGAAAAGCAGCCCAATGAATTTCCTGATAAAAGCCCACAATGACAACGTGACACTGTGTGTAACCTCCTCATTGTCGTTTAAAAGAATGACTCGTTTCTCATCTTTTTTTTTTCTCTCCTCCTCCACTTGAATAATGCATGATTTCATTTGGAGCTGGGCATTCCTCACATTCCTCCTCACTTTATCCCTGCAGACATTCCACCTTGGTATGTTTATATTGTGAAGTGAAGGAGTGAATGATGGCTGCAGCTGCACACCAGCTCACACAATACATCTCTGGCAGCAGCAGCAGAAGAAAACAAAACAATTCAGGCATCAGCTTGAGCCTGTGTGTGTACAGGTGTAGAATATTGAGCATAAACATGTGAATATGTTGTTTGACTGACAGAGTTGGAGGTGAAACATGCTCATGTTCAGGCTCCAGGCTGTGTGGACCTCAGGCCATCAGAGTCCTGACAGTCACAACACTGCCAGATAATGAACTCAGTTTGTAAAGAAGCATAGCAGGAAT
Source organism: Scomber japonicus (assembly GCF_027409825.1). Taxonomy (NCBI): domain Eukaryota; kingdom Metazoa; phylum Chordata; class Actinopteri; order Scombriformes; family Scombridae; genus Scomber; species Scomber japonicus. The sequence continues at coordinate 33,425,203 of NC_070588.1, forward strand.
GTCATATGTCCTCTCTGTGGTGTAAAGGTGAAACTTATTTAGCCCTCCAGTTGGCGCTAACTCAAAAATGAGGTATCATTTAATGTAAATTAGGCTTTTTGACCATCATTTTAAAAAATGATGTGTAAAACCCTGGAAGTTGGAATGAATTTGTCTAAAAAGGGAAGGTAAAAGATCATTTACACAGTATACTTCATAAACAGTCAAACCAGACAAGGACAATTTCGATCCAGCAGGGCCTAGTTTTGAACCTAGGTTTAATTTTGCTTTTATTAAACCTTTTATTTCATTTTACTTTTGTTTCTTTTGTTTAATGTATTTAATTAGGGGTGTCATGATTCTTTTTTGGGGAGTCCTTTTAACACAGATGCCATTTTTAGACTAATCATGAGTGATATAATCTCCATCAGTTGTTTGTAATGTATCACACTAAGGCCTTACTGTCAAAATGAAATCATTTATTAACAATATAATGTAACACTAACTTGTTTCAGCAGTCAATTAGAAACTTATTGTAAACAAAAGAATCACAGTGACCCTTTAGTAACTGCAGTGTACACTCTTCATATTAGATGATATTCAAGTTCACCTTAAAACAGCCTAATGTCCATAAACATCACTGAACAATGAAGTGTGTTAATAGTAGCATCTCTATTTTATTTATGTTTTATTTTTTTCATTTATTTTACTTTATTTACACTTTGAACTACATGAACCTGTATGAAAGCTGCTATGAATTATAAATAAAGTTTGATTGATTAATCAGCTGGTTGATCAACAGAAAATAAATCTTTTTTTATCAAGCAAAAAGGGCCAAAGAGTCTGCTTCTATTTCCAGCACATCTGGAGAAGCATGATGCGACCAGATGACAGTGATGATGGATTACAAACAGAGGAGTTTGAGATGTAAGACATGAAGAAACACACCCCAGAAACACACCCTGTTGTTTGTGCTGAGCTGGATTCAATAAAGACAAGACTATTTATTTATTTTTAGAAGCGTAATCATTTAAGCTATTTGCAAAATCGTGTCGTACTTGATGTGAATATAGGCAGGCAGGTAGGTCCTAATGTTTTCATTGAAACTGATCATAATAAGGTTGTGGTGTCTTTAAAACTTCACCATAGAGTATTTTTATTGCAACTTCGACATTTTCTGTAGCCTTGCCTTCAAACAGCACACTGCTGCTTCACGGAGCAGTCCTCTCCTCTCCTCCTTCTCTCCCTCTCCTCCTCTCCTCTCCTCCTCTCCTCTCCTCCTTCTCTCCCTCTCCTCCTCTCCTCTCCTCCTCTCCTCTCCTCTCTTCTCTGTGGCGCTACATCTAGAAGCTGCAGTGTTGATTGGCTGTTACTTGTGCCGTGCAGCCAATCAGTGGGCGCTGTAGGCGGGACATTGTTACACAGCCAAGAGTGGTGACTTCAGGCAGAGAGAGACGGCTGCATAAGAGCCAAAGGAGAGCGTTTTAAAATAAACTTATTTTATCGGTTATCGGTGGAAAAAACGGCCGGATTATCATAAAAATGCCGAATATCAGCCATGCCGATTATTGGTCGATCCTTAGTTTGGATTGTGAGTTGGATGAAACAAATAATTCACCTTTGGCATTTTTCTATACTTGATGTTTAAAGTGTAAAGTGAATTCAGACATCTTCTTCTAAACACATTAAATAGGTCATAAATATATATATATATATCTAAAGAAGGTGTAAAAAGCATTTCAACCATTTAGAAACTGTGTTTCAAGATTTTGTGGGCGGGTCTGAAAATCACTCCTGTGTTAGCATAAACCCGCCCTGCTGCTGTAGAGGTATAAATACATTCAGCACACACTACTACTACTACAGTCTACAGTTAGCCAGTTAGCTGAATTAGCCGCTGAGCTAGCGGCTGAGTTAGCAGCAGAAAGCTCTCAGGTGTAGCATCCATGTTTCTGGTAGAGGTGGTGACTTTGATTGACAGGTGACACTTGGTAGGGGGCGGGGTTTCAGCAGACTCGGCGGGCACTCCCACAGTGTTTGGTAGCAGAGAAAGAGGCTGATTTTTACACAACTTTGAAGCCTAATTTCATATATTTGGTGATTTTTTTAATCATTCAAATTTGGCAGGGTGGTTAACAACACACTTTTCTGTGGTATGTCAAACTCAGAACACATATTTATTCTTACTTTACAGGGACTTTAATGATTAGCTGGAGCCCGTTTCTTCCAGTGATGAAGAGCAGCTCTGACACACGAAATACTGGAGCTTTTTGTTTCCAAACACTCAAGGCCTTGGCAGTGTTGACTCAGTAATCAGTGTTTGTGTTCTTTCTGCGAGCTGTGGCCTGAGAACACAGCATCTGGCTTTCTCTCATTATCCCATCAACTCAGCAGCTGATTCAAGGTCTGCGAGCTGGTCGGACCCGCACTCCTCACCTCCTCAATCCTCCCTCACCAGAGAGAGAGAGGGAGAGTGAGTGAGGAAGCAGACGACTCGGCATGTTTGCGGCTCAGACTGTGAAGCAGTTTAACTCGTTTCAGTTCGTATGTGGTGAGAAAACTGTTGTTGAGTTATTGATGTTCAAATCAGAAGCAGATGAAAAGAAATGAGCTGCAGATCACTGAGAAGCCTATAATGATTCCAATGCATGTCAATCAATCAATCAAACTTTATTTATAGCACCTTTCACAGAACAAGTGACAACATAAAGAAAAGGAATAAAAAAGAACAAATTAAAAGACAAAAAGTGAGACCAATGCACACTAGAGAAAAGAATGATATAAATGTTTGAAAATTTCAATAAAATACGTTTTTTTAAAAAGGAAATGAATGCAATAAATAAGTCAATGGGTTTATTAAAAGAAGGTTAAATAACTAGGTTAAAAAAGGAGATTAAAAGACAAAAGAAACAGATGAATAACATTGATAAGAAGATAATAAAAATGCAAAATAAAGTAGAAAAAATTAAAAGATACAAAATGTAAAACATCAAATACAATAAAATAGAGTAAAAAGACAATAAAACAATTCAGTTCTTAATGAAAGGCCAGGCTGAACAGGCAGGTTTTAGTTTCATTTTAAAGATGTGGACACTTGAGCGGCTCTTCTAGTGTAGAATGTAGAAGTGTTCATCATCAACTCTATTTAAAGCCGCTGTTTCTATTCAGTGTTTCACATCAGTGTATATTGTGTATACATGAAGCTGGTTCACTTCTACAACACATTAAAACACAAAAACGGCTCATTCTGCTACTGAGCATGTGCAGAGGACAGAAGGACAAGTCAGTCATGGACACCCAGCGAAGAAGAAACTGTTTAATGTTAACATTTCCATGCAAGCTTCCTTACTTTTTGAATTATTTTCAAAGTTGCATATTCTCTCTTTCACATATTGAAACAGTAAACTCCCATTACTTATGCATACTGCACACCTTCAATACAGTTTGAATGTTGCTTTTAATCAATTTCTAGTGAGAGAATATTTCAATAAGATCAGGTAACTTAAACTGCTTCAGCCACATTCAGAATGCAGTATGAGGTCATTTCATATCACCTGTATTTTTTTCATTTATAATTTTTATATTCGAAAAATTAAAAACCCCAACAAACTCACTTCTTGTTAACTCTTTAAATACTTATTTTAATGTGAGGATCAAATGCTTTAGATTCAACACAGGTCTGATGTTCAATGCATCAGCCGCATTATTTAATAAGAGCATATAAAATAAGGTAGTGCTTTATTAGTCTCATGCTGAGGACATTTACTGTATGACAGCAGCAAGTGATGAGCAAAAATAGAAGGAACATCAATAAAAAAGGATAAAGAACACAAGCAATAAAAACAATTGTTGTAAAATGAAGTAAGAGTAAATTAAAACAGTGATGCAAACCTTGTTAATATACCATATGGATAAAGTAGTCAGTAGCTCAGATATGAGATGATTTCTGATGCTTAGAAACAGGACAGAGGAGTATCCTGATGTTAACATCTGTCTTGATGCTGCCACTGTATTAGCACACATGTGTGTTTTCATGTTTATCACCTGTTGTGTGTGTTGAACTCTTTAGTCCTATTTCAGACATTTTTCATTAGATATTTCCTGATTTGAATCTTTTGTTTCTGTTAGACTGTGTTTAGGTGAAGTTCCTGAATGTGTTTATCTTACATTAATCTGATCCGATATTGGGAACTCTTTTCTGTCTTCACTCTTTAAGCATCCTTCTGGACTGTGACTGAGCAGAGGAGAACAATGTGTTGAAGGCGGTGCTTTGAAGGAAATGTGGTAGGCAGGGAGAGTCAGCAGAGATTTGGCTGCCTCTCATCACAAAGGCATTTCCTCCTCAGCCACTTCCTGTTCTGTGGAGCAGTTGTCTTTAAAACTCACAGCACAGTCTCCGCCTGCACTCAGGGCTAATATAGAGTCAGTCGTACGGTCATCATTTATCGCTGCTGGGTGAATGTTGTGTCTCTGACCTTGCACAGTGACCATATTTACAGCCTGGGCCTTAATGCTTATCCTCTCCATTCTTTTCATCTATCTAGAGTCACACACACAATATACTGTCCTATTAATGGAAGCAACAACATAAAGTCAACATGATGTGTCAGGAGGAAGGCAGGGTCTGATTGTGGAACCAGCCAGCAATGTTCAACATACAGTATAAGAATGCAGTAGAGCTGGGTGATTATGGCAAAAATCAAAATCCCAATGAATTGAACTTTTAACCTCGGTTACAATTAATGAAGGATTATCTCCACCCTTGATGAACAATGATGTAATTTCACAGTTTCAGTTTCTTTAGTTTAGTGTTTTCCACTGCTGCCCTCACACATGAGGATCTTTAGGGAGGTAAAATAAAGATGTTTTAAGGTGTGACGCTGTGGTTAATGTCTAGTTTACTTGATTAGAACCATGTAAAGATCATGGTTTGGGTTCAAATGATCACTGGAGACAAGTTTTACAATTCCTTAAAGATATGCAACCTTTACTGTCATGGCAACAGTGAACACCACCATTTATTGACATGAGCAAGAATGCCCTAAAATGCAGTGTTTTTAACTAGCTTACTGTACACATCAGTTATCATTGAGCTTTCACTTCAATTAACAAAACTGATTATGCTTCCTGCTATTTTACAACTACTTGATGGATTACTGTGTAATTATGTAGACGTCCCACAGGGGGTCGGCTGTCGGTTAGGAGGTAGAGTGGGTTCAATTCCCAGCTCCTCCAGTGCACGTGTCCATGTGTCCTTGGGCAAGATACTGAATCCCAAATTGCTCCCGATGGCTGCACCAATGCTATATGAATGGATCAATGTGTAAAAGTGCTTTGAAAGGTGGGAACACTAGGAAAGTGCTATAAGTACAGTCCATTTACCATTCGACATTCAAGGTCCACAGATGATCAATCCTACTGGTTTGTCCTCTGGTGTCTCCAAAAGGTTTGACATTTTTGGTCTTTAGTGAAATATCTCAACAATAACTGGATGCATTGCCAAGAATTGTGGGACATTTTGTGATCCCTTAACTGTATTTCTTGTGCCATCATCACTTTTGCATTCCTATTTGTACAGTACTTTGGTTTATGAGCAAATACCTGCAACAATAATGACATTTTCATCAGCCTTAAATGCTCTTTGTGTTTACTTGCCATTTAGAAAATGCTAGCATGCTAACACACTAAAGTAAACACTTAAACAGGTGAACATCACCTTGTCAGCAGTGTTAACAGCTGTTAGGCACAGGGCTGCTTTGAGCTTAATGCTACTGGCAGCCTTCCATTGCTGGAGACTTTTATGGTTGTTTTATGGTTGTCATGAACTCCCCAGAGCACAGAGCAGGTTTGGTGTTTTTGGAGCCAGGACAGAATGAGAGAACAAAATCAAATCGGCTAAAGAAAAGAGACCATCTGGCCTGTCTGGAGTTCAATCATTTGGCAGATTTGAGATATTCAAGATTCTTGTGATCAGTCCAGACCTGAAATGGCTGTTCAGCCCCCTCGAGCCAGTGCCACCACTCCTCCAGAGCCACCTTAACCACCAGCAGTTCTCTATCCCCGATGTCATAATTTTGTTCCGCGCTGGTGAGCTTTTTAGAAAGGAACACGCAAGGGTGCAGTTTACCGTCCTCCGGATTAATCTGTGAGAGAATCGCCCCGACACCCACATCGGAGGCGTCAACTTCCACTATGTACTGCTGGCAAGGGTCTGGGAGTGTGAGCACAGGTGCTGAAGTGAAGCTCTTCTTGAGGCGGTTAAAAGAGGTTTCACATTCTGTGGACCAGACAAAGGTTTGGTTAGGAGAGGTCAGTTATGCAGTGGAGCAGCAATGGAACTATAGTTGCGGATAAATTTGCGATAGAAATTGGCAAAACCAGGAAACCTCTGAACCTCTTTCCTAGAACGAGGCGTGGCCCACTCGGCAACCGCAGAAACTTTGGCGGGGTCCATCTGGATCTCCCCCTCAGCTAACACAAACCCCAGGAAGGACACCGAGGGCTTGTGGAACTCACACTTTTCCGCCTTGACATACAACTGGTTGTCGAGCAACAGCTGTAACACTTTCCAGACATGGCCTTTGTGAGTTTCCTCATCGGGGGAGAATACCAGGATGTCGTCTAGGTACACAAAAACAAATACACTGAGCATGTCACGTAGGACGTCATTCACAAGGTTCTGAAAAACAGGAGCATTGGTTAAACCAAAGGGCATGACAAGATATTCATAATGTCCTGTGGGGGTATTGAATGCCGTCTTCCATTCATCCCCCTGCTTAATGCGTACAAGATGGTACACATTACGTAAGTCTAGTTTTGTGAAGATTTTGGCTCTGTACAGGAGTTCAAAGGCCGTGGAGATGAGCGGGAGAGAGTACCTGTTCTTGATTGTTATATCGTTGAGCCCCCGATAGTCAACGCAGGGGCACAGGGACTTATCTTTCTTGTCCACGAAGAAAAATCCTGCTCCCGCAGGTGAGGAAGACGGACGGATAATCCCTGCTGCGACTGAGTCCCAGATGTAGTTTATGGATAATCGTGTTTTGGCTCACCCTTAAAGCAGCCTTGAGTCCGTACTTGGAGGTCTTGATATGGCAGTCCGAGACCTGATGTCCGAAAAGTCCGCAGTAGAAGCAGCGCCCGTCCCGTTGCCGGCGAAGACGCTCCTCGGCGGGGAGACGGGTGTTACCCAGCTGCATGGGCTCCTCCGTGGCATCGGCTGGCGGGGCGAAGAAGGTGGAAGACGGGCGAAGACAATTCGGCCAGTCCAGCAAAGCGCCCCTCCCATCCCGGTGAGGTGAAGTGCGCACGAGACGGCGACCCTGGTCCTGTTCATGTTCCGTGAGCCTCTTGTCGATCTTGATGGCAACCGCAATGAGCAAATCCAATTCCTCCAGTAAGTCTATGGAGACCAAATGATCCTTAATGTCTCCGGACAGCCCCTGAAAAAATGCATCGGCTAACACAGCCGCATTCCATTCACTCTTAGCTGCAAACGTACGAAAGTCTATGGCATAGTCTGTGACCTTACGTTTGCCTTGCCTCAGTCTGATGAGCGCCCGGGCAGCCTCTCGACCTGGTGAGGTGTGCTGAAAGATCTGCGTCAGCGCCCTGGTGAAGTCCGCAAGCGGTGCACATGACGCAGCGCGGCGACTCCACTCAGCGGTAGCCCAGGCTTCAGCGCGTCCAGACAGGTGGGAGATAATGAAAGCAATCTTGGCGCGCTCAGTAGGAAAGGCTGCAGCCTGCAGTTCAAAATGGAGATCACATTGGGTAAGAAACGGCTTGATATCACCTGATTCGCCCGAGAATCTCTGGGGCCGAGACAACTGTGGGCATGACCCTGCTAAAATCAGGCGGCGGAGTGGCGGCAGCCACGACAGGTGGAGAGTCAGGCCCGACGTCCGGCGCATCCGCAGTGGGGACAGTGATGTCGACCTTCTCCAGAAGCCTATTGAACAGTGAGCCCAGATCTAGCATCATTGAGTCCTGCCGTGTGGCCAGGTCTCTCAGACCAGAGCACAGGGTAGCAAGCTTGTTGCTCCTGCTGAGCTAGCTTCTGACCCTGAGCTCTAAGGGCTTGATGAACCGGGTCCGTGTCGGCTTTGTCCATTTTGGCCAGTTTGTTCTGTCATGAACTCCCCAGAGCACAGAGCAGGTGGACACAAATACACAACACAGACTTGGCTCGGATGAAGAAAGGCAGGTTTAGTCCAGACAGGCTTCGGTACACGAATAGGCAGTCAGACAGGCAGAGGTATCAGAAAAGCGAGAGGCAAAAGGCAGGGTCGAGAACACAGACGAGGTCGTACACAAACAGGCTATGACTATGACTAAGAGTGCTATGAAAGACGCTGGGACGAGGACCATGAAGTGCAACGAACTGGCGACGAGACTGTGAGACACAGAGGGGAAAATACAAAAGGAAACGAGGGAAGATGGGAGACAGGTGGGGAGAACAATCAGGGAGCAGGTGTGATGAGACGGGGGAAGGGCGTGCAGGAAGGTGAATCTAGAACAGAGACAAAGGGTTAGTGATTTCAAAATAAAACAGGAAAGACAAGACATAACATGAAATGTGCAAACGTAAACAGAAACTTAGCAGACATGACAATGGTAGATAAGATTTGGTGTGTACAACGTGCTGTTCAACCTCAACGGAAATGAAAAATGTTCCATTGTGCCAAATGGCCGTCCCACAGCTTTTCACATTCAAAGTGACTTAAAATGGTTGTCAGATTAGTAAAAAAGAGAGCTAAGACCCTGCCAGCTCTCTGTGCTTTCATTTCACCTAGGAGTTTGGCTTTTCGGAAAGAGCTTGAACACATTTCATTTCTGGCGTGGTCCAACCATTGTCAGGATCCCTGTGGTTCCTTAAAACGTCTTAACATGTCTTCAATTTAATTTTTGATATTTAAGGTCTAAAACTGTCTTCAAATGTCTGGAAGTGTAGGAGTTAAGGCATTACATTAGATTAGAACTAGGGCAGAGTGAATGAGTGTAATTATATTATTTATCATTATTATCATTATTTTCTGATTGTTTTACATAAACCAACCAACTTATTAATTCAAGTACAAAATAATCAGCAGTTGGAACTATAATGAAACTAATCATTAGTTACAGTTCTATGACTTCACTCACTACAACAGTAACATCCTGCTTTTATATTATTATACTGTATATATCATAATATATTATATGTGACAGTTTTCATTGAGTACTTACTTGAAAAATTACCCATCACCACTGTTTGCCAAGCAATTTAATACAAGAAAATGTTCTTGTTATGTTAAACTCATAACTATGTATACAGTAGCCAAATTAGTCGTATTCTTTTGTGGCAGGAATTGTATTATATTTTCCATAAAGAGGTTTTAAAAATGTCTTAAAAGTCATTACATGTGTACTCTGATCGATCATAAATTGAACTTAAGTCTCATTTCAAAATGTAATTTTTCTTATATGTTTTCATTTCCCTTTCTTCCCCCAATTTCCCAGTGTTTATTTTCATGACGCCAACTTGCGTCACAAAGCCTTCTTCCATCTACAAACAGTAAAGAGACAGTTGTATGATTTGCTGAATAAGGGAACACCTTTTTGAAGGTCTGCGCTTAAAACATTTTTCACGTTGGAATGAAAATGTGTTGTGGTGTTGGATGTGTTCAGTTCTTTATAACCTTCAGGTCTGTTAACAGTTCACTGGACAAAGCAGAAAAACAAAGGATACATTTAATAACTAAGGCCCTTAATGAGATCTCATTATTTCTAAACCTCAAGTGAGTCTTTTAACGTGTTGGTGTAGCCTCCTTTGTTTTCATAAATAAAGATAAGCACCTGATGTTCCCTGACAGAGATGTTGTTTGTTTTCTCTGTGAATCTAATAAGAAACATTTGGCACAAGCCTTTTCCTGAGGAACATCCACCCTGACAGGAAGTGAACTGCTGAAAAAAAAAGGATTGGCATGGATGACAGCTTCATGTAGCATTTCCTATGCAGGCAGAGTGAAGGAAATGCTGAGTGATTTTGAGATGAGCTGGTCTCCCATGGCAGCTGCAGTCAATTGAAGTGTTGAAATTAGCTTATGGAGCCTCAGTAGGGTCAACTCGCTGCTGCTCCTGCTGCTCGATGTCAGTGACCACCTCATGGCCCCAGGCAGGAAATGAGATCAGAGGTTGGAGAGGAGCAAAAATGATTATAATTTTATATTTATAGCTTTGGTTTTCCACTGGGAGAGTTCTATCAGTCTGAAGCAGCAGTTAATGCCACAGAGCCTCTCCTCTCTTACTCTCCTCCTATAGTTGGAAGTAATTTTCGGAGCATACCATTAGGCTACAGGTATGGTTATGTATTCACCAGCTGTAATAAGCTACAGCAGACCCTAATGTCACCATGACTCACATTGAAAATGCTTGTTCACCATGTTCACCCTCTGAGCATATTAGCATGCTAACATTTGCTAATTAGCAGTCATTTGTGGGAGTGTGATTAGTTTTGCAGGAATATGTATTGGATCATTATAAACTGACATGATGATGCAAGATGAAAATCAGAGTTTTTACACTTCATCTTGAGGTAGACATGAATTACAGCAGGGACTCCCATACATTTATTTATTAATACACTGAAACACTGTATAGAATGTCATGGCAGTCCACCAGATAGTTGTCAAGTAGCCAGGAAAACCTCATGGTGGCTCTGGAGTAAAGGTCACTACCTTTACTACCAAAGGGGACCAGGTCAGTGACAGATAATGTTGGCAAGATGAGCAATTCAAAAATATGTTAAATAGTTTTAAAAGCAGCATCAGGTTTGTTAAAATGTACATTTAGTATTTTTGTTGGTTTTATGTCATGACTTGCCATGTTGTCAAATATTCTATATTTTATCCACCTACAGTGTATTTAAGTGGACTTATACTAAAAATGACTTCATTTAAAACATGTAAATGTTTCCTGATCTCCATGAGTCCCCAGATTAAATGTAATATTTAGAACAAATACATAACCTTTATTTAATATAAAAAGTTATAATGTAAGATCATGCCAAGCTAGTTGATATGGTGTTTTATTGAGAATTTAGCGTTTCTAAGCAAGTTGAATTATTTGTTGCAAAGTTTTTATGGTTACATCACTTAGACATTTTTGCCATAAATCCTCTATAGGCATGGGCCGGTATGAGATTCTGACGGTATGATAACCTTACGTAAAAATATCATGGTCTCACAGTATTATGATTACAGCTATAAAATGTGATATTTTGAAATGTCTGTATTTAAAAACTTTTTTTTTTCCATTGAACAGTTTTTTATAAATAATTAAAACAAATAAAAGCACTTCTAAGAGAAATATAAATAAATGCAGGCCGGAGCTTAAAACTGAATCTCAACACTTTTTGGAGACTTGCTCACGATCATATTGGATGTATTGCCTCCTCGCGCTGCTACTGTCCGGGACCTTCTTCCTCCAAGCTGTGGCGGTCTGTCTTTTTACAGTAGTATAAAGTATAAATACAGCCGACTTGGTCCTTTTTAAACGGGGGGGGGGGGGGGGGGGGGGTTGCTGTTACAAGCTACCTGCTTGTAACAGCAACCGGAGGAGCGGGAGGAGGGGCTACTTTACGCTACGGACACGACCAGTGACCTCCACTCTCTCTCTGACGAGACGTCACATTAAAAAAAAAAAAACCCCTGCTCATACCGCAGGAACGGTGTGACGGAAAATTCTAGTGGTTTTGAAACTGTGACTTTTTCATACCGTGGTATACCTTGAAACCGGTAACCGGCCCATGCCTAATCCTCTAATATATTCTCTCAAAATGGATTAAAAGCAGAAATTTGATGCTGGGTCCACAAAAAAAGAATGTGTGCAAGTTATTCATACATTTATTTTCACATTTTAACCCCTTTTAAATATGACTAATCCATGTGGACACAAACAATGTCAATGACCCGACCATCAAATCATTTATAATAGTCATTATAGGAACCATGAACAAAATTTCATGGCAGTTGTTGAGACATTTCAGTCTGGAACAAAGTGGTATAGTGATTGTGAGACCAACAGTAACCAACAGCTGCAGCTATCCAAAGAAATCTGGTTATTAGGTGGTGGAAAGGACTTTGCTTTATAATCTGGAGCCCCTTTAAAACGTTCAGGAACATTTCCCGCATGGGGTCATGTGGGACTAGGAGCACGGTTGGGTATTCCGGGAAATCTGTACTACTAAGTTCCCATGTCAAGACAAGGCTGGTTCAGTTTAGTTCAGTAAAGTATATCTATCTCATCTGCTCACAGTTACACAGTGTGATACCTTCATGACCTTCTTCAATGCCAAAATTGAAAATATCCACCAGACACTGACTGCTACTAAAAACTCTCCATCCTCTCTGCACTCTTGGCCTACATCTTCCTCTAGCACCAGTTTCATACTGCCAACTGTCTCTGAAATAAGTGGTCTCATTCATAAATCCAAGCCATCTACCTGCCAGTTAGACCCACTACCTACCCACCTGGTCAAAAGCTGCCTACCTGCCCTGTCCGCGTTAATAACTGACATCATTCATTCCTCACTGACTTCTGGTGTTGTTCCATCATCACTAAAGACTGCTGCAATAACACCAACACTCAAGAAACCTGGCGCCGATCCTAATGACTTGAACAACTTCCGTCCCATCTCTAACTTGCCATTTCTCTCCAAAATACTAGAAAGAACTTCCAAATTCCTGGGTGGGGCTTGAGTTTGACTCGATGCTGATTGGGTATATCCAAAGCGGGATGTTACATCAACAGAAAGCGCCAAAATAACAAAGATTATGCTGCGATTATCCTACTCTGCAATAGAGACATAACGGCCCAGAAGACCGAGTGAAAGGACGTTCCTGTAAAGTTCCCACCTCCTAGATAAATTGTTCATGCAACTCTCTGGTTACAAACTTCATCACATCTTTATTTAGTCCACTTATCTACCTATTTCTTCTATCTGAATATGTAACTCTTGCATAGATTTAAACACCTGAAAGAGCCTAATCAAACTGGATGTTCTTCATGAGTTCTACACATCCTGTAAATGATGGGATTTCTGTGATGATTCCTTATCACTTCTGCACTTTTAAATGCTTCCGAATGTGAAGTTCCACCTCAAAATCTTGAAAGCCATTCATAGGACCCATTTGTGAGACCGATACACCAACATTAGCAAAATAAACAATGACTCATGAGCTAGATCTTGTCTCTATGTTGTTTGAGCTATGTTGTATGGCCAGTAGAATCAAGTATTTTCCTTTCATGACACATGAAGCCTTGAGTGGTATTTCCATACAGTGTGAAAGGTCTGTGCTGAATGTTGAGCAGTTTAACACCACAGAAATGCCATTAGAGAAGTGTAAAGGGAGAGTTTTTGACATGCTGTTAGCAGAAAAGCTGGCTAAGCCTCATAATAGTCTCTCCAAGTGCCTTATTACCAGGCAACATGTGGTGATTTACATGACAGAGTTTTTCTTGTTGTTGCTTTCTCAGATTCACTTGCCAAGCAGCCTCCACCCACTATTGTTCTGTGGTGGGAGTAAGACAGTGCAGGGTGGTCAGGCAGAGGTTTAGATAGCCAGACCACCCAGACTTTACATTTGACCTCACCTCACCCCCACCACCCCCATCTTCAGACAGATGAGATCCAAATGTCAGAGCTCACTAACATTAGGATTGAATTAACAGAGTGACAGAATGGAACCCTCTGCTTCAAACCGGAAGTAATCATTGAATGTGATGCTGATATCAAAGCGTATGATAGCTACTGTTTATTTATCACATTTCACACAGGCTGCTCCACTTTAATGAAAATCAGATAAGAGCCAAAAAGCAGAGGAAACTAAACTGCACCTGAAATATATTTAAAATGTATAAAGGTGAACGTTCTCTGCTCCTCTCTGGATGTAAAAGCTGGAAATCTGCCTCACTAAAAACATGAGCCCTGCACTTTAGAACATGTACTCAGGAGTAGGCATGGGATGATAACCGTGTTCAAGGTATATCGCGATATGAAAAAGCCACGATAACCGAAACCGCCAAATGTTCTGTCCTACCGTTCCTAAGGTATGAGCTGTTTGTCTGGTCAAAGACAGAAAGTGCTGGTCAGAAATCCCTCAGGTGGTGCAGCTGCAGTGTAGAGTATCATGACCCCTCACACTGTCATTACAGTGTATATTCAGGTTAAATTAACTTGTCTGTCTTTATTTTTCTTCCTTTTAGGAACATTTTAGAGCTGTAATCGCAATACTGCCATACCATGAAACCGTGATATTTTTGCTTATGGTTATCATACTGCTAGAATCTCATACCGGCCAATGCCTACTCAGGAGGTTAACGCAGTAAAGGAATATTCCTTTTTGAGCTACTAAAAGAAATGTTATTTTGAAAACCAAAATAAAAGCAGACAACAAATGTCAACTGTGTGACTGAAACAATCTGCTCAGATTGTTGGTTGGATGATGAAGTAATCGTCTTGTGAATGGCAAAGTTCACGTTTCTCCTTTTCTGACATTTTACAGACAAATTGAATCTGAGGAATAATAAAAACTGATCATGGATATTTTGGTCAGTATGGCTCTAGTTAAGTCTAGCGGGGCAGTTTTTACACTAAATATTACACAGTGTAAAAGTGTGACTAATATTGGATTTTTGATGCCAATGTCCATGTTGTCTTTCAGGAAGCTGTGTAGCTGAGGCCTACACAGCAGCTCAATATTTTACTGTGTCTTGACTCTTTTCTCATGCAAGGTGAATGTTTTACTTGTTAAGATTGTTTTTATTTTTTCAGTCAGTGGATGTGATCTTTGGCCTCCTCTACTGTGGAAAACCCAGTTTATATATGAGCTTTAAGAGCTTTCCATTTTTGACATGGCTGTTAATTGATTTAATCAAGAGCTATTTAAATACTGGACTTATTTGAGCTGTTTTATCTGCTTGTTTGCTTGTGTACACTGGTACTCACTTCACAAAAGAAGTTCCTAACAGACAGAATAGAGTTGTTTGAATTGAACTGAACTGAATTGATACTGATGTAATAAAAAGTGGATAACAGTAGCTGATAATCATTTACGGACAGACAACACAGCACACTAATGTGTGAATGTTTTACATGTAGAGACAGAAACTGCAACATGAACAGCCATGTTGGAAATGAAACAGGGAGGTGTGGCACTACTGTGGAACTGGTGGGAACATGAAATCACTCTTTTAGACAAACTGGTTCAGTGAGCGTAACTGTTTTTTTGGGGTCAAACTAGAGCTGGCTGATGTGAATATTCAATTAATATACATTTCAATCAGTTAAGCTAATTTATTGGCCAACTAAAACAGCTAGCCTATGCATACCATGTAATTAGTCACATGGCAGCAATGATTGTTAAGAGTTAATGAGTAAAATTTGTGATGCAATTTTTTTTATGCAAATAATGTCACACCATAAGACACAAACCATTGACCACCATTGATGATGTCAGATACAGAGCTTTTTATCTAAACATCCAAAAAGCAGAACTCACAAACCACTTCAGTGATGTTAGTGTAGCTTCCTGGTTGAGAATGGTCCTCTTCATCATTACCATGTCCAAATTATTGCCCGTCCAAAATACACTGTCGCCTATAAAGTTGGAATACTTTTGTTTTCAGACACAATCCTCTGTTTATTCCTATTTAAATCTTCATTGTGATATGTTTGGAAGAGATTGATTAATAACGTTTTGAGAAGTTATATACTTTATCTGTCAAGAATTAATCAAATTGTCACAATCATTTCATGGAAAGAAGTAAAAAATATTTTATTCCAACTTTATGGGCGAAAGTGTATATGTTATAGTATCACTCCATATGATGCCTTTTTATGGACACAATGTATTTGGTCAGAACCTGCTTTTTCAAATATTTATAATTTATTTGGAAATAATCTCTTATTATTAAGGTCTCACACACACCGGACAGTCACATCATATGACATTTTTAATGTGTGGATCCAACAACTGTGGTATTATCACATTATCAGTTTTAATAGTATGTGATACATGGACAGTATTGTGTTATTGGTCATATCATATCAGTGGTGGGAAGTAACTGATGTTTTAGTCACAATAGCTTTCATATACAAGCTCCACTAGTACTGAGAAGTGTGATTTTGAGGTCTTGTATGATGCTCACATGAGAAGACAGAGCAGATACAGGGTGAATACCAACAACAGAACTAATCCTTATTGATTTTGTCTCCTGACAGAAGAGGCCACCAACACAAGGTCACAATGTTCATTATTCACCTCGCGTCTGACATTCAGAGTGCTTGAGACAGCAACAAATAAAACCGACAGACTACATTATATCAAACTGGGGGGGGAAAATCCATCAGCAGTGTCTTATATCGTTTATGGTTTCTATATTTGTCCAATCAGCTGGAACAAAGAGATTAAAACTCCTCACTGAAGCGAGGTGAAATTATAAAATCCCTGCAAAACTGTCCGCATCATTAAAATCACCACAACTGAGTGTGTGCTGCTGTAGCTGTGTGTCAGTAGTAAACTATCATCAGCCTCTTCCTCTCCATGCAGTGTGTTGTCCCCTGAGCTGACACTGTTATGAATTATGAATTCAAATAAAAAGCCTGGTGTTTCTCAAACTGTGTTCTACTGACCCATATCTGCAGCCCGCAGTTTTTTTAACCCCTCTTTTTATTGTCGTCATATTTAAATTGCAGACAGTAGTTTGAATATCTAACTGCAGTTGGTTATGTGTGCAGTATATATAGAGGTGGAATCATTGATGAAAAGTTAAGATAAACATGTTGTGTTGGATGTCAGTCTTCATCCGCTTTGTTTGGCCCTGTGGTGGAGATCTTTGGGGAAAACATGGACCCAATTCACAGCTACAAGTGGACCCCTGTGTATTTGTTTGTTAGAGACTCGTTTCACTCATCACTACAAAGCACATTTTTTCACTTATTTCAAGTGATATCTATCCATGCTGATTGGTTTATTTTGGTTGTGAGATACTATATATGTCTTCATCCTAAAATAATAGAGTTGAATGGAGATCAGTTTGCGATGCTTCCAGCATGGTAAACATTACTTTACAAATCAATAGAAAGTGTCTCTGTATGGGAACTACTACTTCTACTGAAGTAATAGCTCCTGTGAAAACTGAAACACTTACTAGAGAATTAAATGTGTATTAATCCACCACTGAAAATAGTCCCCAACAAATGCACTATTTTTTCCTGTTTGAGTAATGTTTGTGAAAATTTACAGCTGTCTTAGGAGATGATTTAGTCTTTTTTGAAAATCAAAAAAGATGATGATTTGTTTTTAAAGATGATGTAAGTCTTCATTTTCCATTTACAGTGTGTGTTGTGTAGTTGTATTCATTTTAAGTAGTAAAATAATAATATGTATATAGTGATACCAGAAACTTTTCAATTACACATTTTAGTGCGCTTAATATATGATTCTGGTTCACTCCACATGAACCTCAGTCAGTTGTCAAAACTACCACTAAAAATGACTTTTCAAATTTAAAAAGTAATGAAATGAACTGACTTGTAAATACTTTCCACATAATTTAGCAGTGTGGTAATGATCCTAGAAACCATCACTAGCATCACATCAATAAGGGATTTAATTGGTATGAATAAATAAACTGATATCTGTGAACATTAATCTGACATCTGTATTTATGAGACAGAGAGCAAAACTCAACATAAAATAATTTGTTATTCTGTTTATAAAGCTTTTCTATCTCTCCTGTTGGTCTGATTCTGTGTTTTAAGATCCAAACTCCAAAGAGGAAGCTGGAGGATTAGTTATATAGAAGTCTTTAAATACATGCATATTTATGCAAATCCATTTTATAACAACATTTATTGCTTAGTTTATGTAAATTTGTAGCAAGTTGAAAACTTATAAGCAGAAAACTGGAAAACATTCCAAATAAAAAGTGAGTTCAGAGCATGATCAACATCAACAAGATACATTTCAAAAGGCAAGAAGACAGAGACTCTGGATGTTTGATGGTGTTTCACACACTGTCTTAAATAATAAATGACAAGCAAAGAAAAACTTAGATTTATTAAATGTGTTATATAATTGAATATTTTTGTGTCTTTCAGATCATGGGAGGCTGTTGACATCCAACTTTGCCACCAGTTAAAGGAAACCCATTAGCATAGCCTGAAGACACAGGTTGCTGGACAGTGACGGGTCCAACCATGGCCGCCCATCGAATCAGAGCCACGACCAACAACAATGCTTCACTCCCTCGCTGCAAATCTGAGGGGACACTCATCGATCTTAGCGAAGGAGTGTCGGAAGCTACCCTCAATGATGTCAAAGGTCAGCTTCTCAAACTAAAGAACGAAAGGAAAAACAAATCAATGGAATTCGAACCGGGCGATTAAAAGAATGTATAATGATGACGCCCTTGCAAGCATTGCAGTTCTTTTGTTATTCTTATTAACTTTGCACATTTAGGCCTTAGAAATATATGCTCCAATCTTGTTTTAATTCTTCAATATTTTTTGCAAGAAAACTGCTTTGCATACATAGAAAAATCAAGAATAGATATTGAGACCATATCATCCACCTCTACCTCATGTTGTTTTTTTTCTAGTGCCTTCTCCCAGTGCCTTACGACTGGATGCTACCGCCTCCATTGGCACTGCCAGGGAAGTCATTGCTATTAAGGACTATTGCCCATCCAGCTTCACCACCTTGAAGTTCTCTAAAGGGGACCGCCTCTACGTTCTGGACTCATCAGGAGGAGAGTGGTGGTATGCCCACAACAACACAGAGATGGGTTACATTCCTGCAGCCTATGTGCAGCCCATCAACTACAGAGACTCGTCCTTCAGTGATAGCGGGATGATTGACACTGTGGGAGACTGTAATGAGGAGGCAGCCAAAGAAATGGACCTTCTAGGAGAGTGGGCAGGGGTGATTTTGAAACCAACCACGTTCCAAAATGGAAATCCTTTTACAACAACCCATACCTCTACAAACCCTTTCCTAAATGGGGGAACTCAGAGCTCACTTGATCAGAACAGTAATGAGAAAGCAGTTGACCTCCTTCTGTTTGACACACTCACTCCATCAGTGCCCAACTCCACCAGCAACACTGCCGACATCAATGGTTTTGGCAGTGGCATTTTTAACCTGAACCCTATTAGTCCCACTGTAGGGGTGGGGCAAACGCTGCGCAGGGACAACCCCTTTTTTAGAAGCAAAAGGTCCTACAGTTTATCTGAGCTGTCCATCCTGCAGGCTCAAACTGACGCCCCTCAGGCCTCCACAGGTTTCTTCGGCGGCCTTAAAGCACCGGCGCCAGAGCAGTTCCAGAGCAGGGAGGATTTCCGGACTGCGTGGCTCACTCACCGCAAGCTTGCCAGGTCCTGCCATGACTTGGACTCACTGGGTCAGAACCCAGGCTGGGGCCAAACACAGCCCGTGGAGACCAACATTGTCTGCCGGCTTGACAGCTCAGGAGGCGCTGTCCAACTTCCAGACACCAACATCAGCATCCACATACCCGAAGGCCATGTAGCTCCAGGGGACACCCAGCAGATCTCAATTAAAGCCCTGCTAGACCCACCGCTAGAGCTGAACAACGACCGCTGCACCACAGTCAGCCCTGTGGTGGAGATCAAACTCAGCAACATGGAGACTAAAACTACCATTACCTTGGAGATGAAAGTGTCGGTTGTTGTAAAAATGGAGAACAGGCAGACCACTGAAGTCTTGTGTGTCAGGAGTGATTGTAAAGAGGGACCATATACCCCTATTCCTCAGGCGTACATGTACGGGGACACAGTCCAGGTGTGCCTGGATAACCTGGAACCATGCATGTATGTGTGTGTTGTGGCACAGTCCCAGTCCCTATCTCCAGACTCCACAGTTTGGGATCATGTGGTTAAAAAGATAACCCTTGGAGTATATGGTCCCAAACATATCCACCCCTCCTTCAAAACAGTTGTGGCCATGTTTGGACATGACTGTGCCCCAAAGACACTATTGGTGAGCGAGGCAGGCAAACAGGCTCAGTCTGCGCCACCAGTAGCGCTGCAGCTTTGGGGTAAACATCAGTTTGTCTTGTCCAAACCGCAGGATGTTCGTGTTGGGGTTTACTCCAACATGGCCAACTACGAAGTAAAGGCTAGTGAACAGGCCAGAGTGGTCCGGGGATTCCAGATCAAACTAGGCAAAGTGAGTAGGCTCGTCTACAACATTGCCTCACGCAACACTGATGATGTTTCCGATTTCACCATAAGAATCCAGGTCAAAGATGACCAAGATGTTATACTGGCCCAGTTTTGTGTCCAGACACCAACTCCACCACCCAAAGCAGGCCCCAAAACATCAGTGCAGCGGCGCTTCTTGAAGAAGAAGGAAGTGGGCAAGATTGTCTTGTCTCCTCTTGCCATTGCCACCAAATACCCTGTTTTCCAGGACAGGAGAATTAATAACCTGAAGTTTGGAAAACTAATTAAAACTGTCATCCGACAAACAAAAAATCAGTACTTGCTGGAGTACAAAAAAGGAGACTTTGTAGCTCTGTTGAGTGAGGAGAAGATCAAGCTGAAGGGCCAGTTGTGGACAAAAGAATGGTACATTGGATATTATCAGGGCAGAATGGGACTTGTCCATGCAAAGAATGTGCTAGTGGTTGGCAAAGTTAAGCCCATCTACTTCAGCGGGCCTGATCTTACAACTTCATTGTTACTGGAGCAGACACTGAAGCCCTGCAAGTTCCTCACATACATCTACGCCTCTGTAAGAACTATTTTGATGGAGAACATCGGCAACTGGCGAGCGTTCGCCGATGCCCTTGGATATGTCAACCTGCCCCTGACGCACTTCTGCCGATCGGAGCTCGACAGTGAACCTGAGAGGGTTGCATCGGTGCTGGAGAGGCTGAAGGAGGACTGCAACAACGCAGAGAGCAAAGAGCGGAAGTCCTTCCAGAAAGAACTCCTGACAGTAAGTTACAGCTTTGGCATCCTCCTCTGTTCCAGTGACTTTGCATATTCTTCTAATCACTGATTTGAGAAAATGCAAATTGTACTTCCCTGTTTAGAGTCTCTGTTGCATGTGTGTTTGTCCTTCATATTTGCAATTAAATGAGTGTGTTTCTGTCTGGTTCCTCCCTGTAGGAGATTTCTCTCTCAGAGCACAATTGTGCCTTTCTCTTGTTATCTTCTCACAGCTGCCTTAGGCTTTAGGCTTTAGGCTGTGGTCCAGTCAGTTAATTCCGCAGGCAGAACAGTCAATAACTGCTGTGTAGGCATCAGAGTGTTGTGAGGACCTGAGGAGCAGTGGAGAGCAGCAGAATACTTTGTTCACATATGAACGTTTGTTGCTTGAGTTTAGGAATTAGTGTGCAGTGCGTATACAAAATGCTGATCTTATAAAACCAATTGATTGCTCAGGCTGCTCTAATAATTTTCTATCTTTATGTGCATATGAATCAGAGTCCACAGGGATAAAACAACACAGTAAAACAGCTCAATGAATCAGACCCTTAGTGTTGTGTTAACAGTATAAAGTAATAGAAATGGTACTACAGGCAACCTTAGAGCAGCAATATTACTGTGAATAAATGCCTTAAAAACAAATACAATGGGTAATTGTCATGTATAGATCACCAGTAAACTCACAGTGCAACCTTTTTGCTCCGTCAATGGTAGAACTGTGTACTTTTCCTAGAAACATTTTGCTGCAATGTGGAGATGTGTTCACAGTTACACAAAAGTCCTGTACATACTTCAATCTTCTCTCTTTTCAGTATATTCAGCTTTTCTTCAAAGACAAAATGCTGAGCTGTAAATGTGCAAACCGACTCTGTCTGGCACCTCGTAGTGCATCTCCAATCATGGAAATGTGGATTTCCATTGTCGCCTCAGGCAGTACAGATTCTCATCCTGAGACACTGAAACACACTGAGCAGTCACATCGTATTTAGTGTGACTTTTAGTGTTAATGGCTGGATGCCCTATAAACCGTAGCATTTTCATTTTTACAGTTTTTAGTTTATGTATTTGCGCCTGTTTAGAATACTACACCCTTTAGAGGTGTAGTATTGCCTTTAGTGGCATTAAGCTTCCCTTGTGCCTTTCTTCTGTTTCTACACTTGGTTTCTCTCTCAGTATTCTACTGAGAGTCTCTGTCAGAGGTCATACAGCTGAAGTAACATTGAGCAGAAACACTGTAATTTATGCAGGGCTGTAAACACTAGTTAGAACCATTTATAGACAGAGAAACTGCAGTATGGAAAAGAACATAATAAAAGGTGGTGACTGAAAATATGCCCCTTTGGGGATACAGTACTTTACAATCCATTTCTGAATATAGGTTGGCACTGTGTTTTCTGTTTCTTCTGTCAGAATTACACCTAAATTACTGGTTACTGTGGGGACAATCAAAGCACGCAGCAATCCAGCAAATTTGAAATTACGAAGGCTCTTTGTTTAACCAGCACAAATATGCTGTTTATGCCATTTGCAAACATACAGTGTTTGGTTTTTGTCCCTTGAAAAAGTGGATTTGGTTGTGTGTGTGGGCTTCAGAGTAGCTGAGTGTCAGATGAAATCCTTTTTCTTCTTCCACTTCTCTTGCAAATGAACTATTTTCTATTTCAGAGGAGACAATTTCTTATAATTTGCCAGTGTGTCATTTTAACATGGACGGAAGTGTATTTTTAGAAGAAACCGAACCAAATCAAAAGCACTGTGGTCATACCAGAGAGCTGCCTTTGTGCTCCAATGTCTGGATCTGTACATGTCTGCTTTGATTGTTCATGGAGAAAGAGATCATCAGCACTCTATAAATTCATAGTGTATTATTACAAATATACATTTTTGTATGCCTTGTCCTCAGTTAGGCTATTCATTTAACTTCTTCTCAGGTGAGTCTGTATATTTAGATATGATAACATTAAGAATGTGCAGAACATCCAACTATTTTAATAATAGCCACATATGGCTCATATAAACCAGTGGACGAGTGTGTGGTGCAACTACAGATGGGTGACAAATTAAAGGAAACCAAACTATTGCTTAAAGGTTCATGTAGCTGCAGGTTTTCATTCCAACCAAGCAGGAGCACACCAGGCTTGATTCATTGAATCAGCTGATCTCAGTCTTCAGAGACAGTTGATTGGTTGAATCATGAGTGCCCTTGATTGGTTGGAACAAAAAACCTGCAAGCACACGACCCTCTATGGAATAGTTTAGACATGTCTTATGCTATAATGTGTTGGGACATCACATGCTGCCAGAACAGCTGCAGTGCTTCTGGGCATCCAATCCTTGTTACATTCACCAATGTAACAGAACAGGAGAACCTAAGATTGATAATATCCATCTGTTCATTAGTGTAACTTTTTGGTTCAGAACAAACATCTCAACATACATCAAAATATTTCAAGTTACTGCCTAGCTGTACAGTCATGACATCCGTACATCAGCACAGAAATGTCTCCACACTCAGGTATTTTGAACATTTACAGCACAGAGGATGAATTCTAAATATTTTAATGACCCTCTGACCTTTCCTCTAGTGTCACCATTAGGCCACACTTTCCACTTCTACACAAGAGATGTCATACTCAACTCATTTACCATCAGGGTCAACTTTTGAACTTATAGATATTTAAACATTGAACATCTGACAGAATCTGCATTTTTCCTGTTTTTGTACCTGTAACATTTGAAACAGTCAGAGTTGTTAAATTGTTTGCTTATAAGTGTATTACGTGACTTTATTTGCTACTGGGGGGCAGTGGGAACTGAAAGTTGCTAACTCCTAGCGGCTAATGTTGCTCAGCAGGTGTAGTATTGATTCTGAACAGTTCTGAAAAAGTGTGTGGAACCAAAAAGTCAAGTGATAATTATCTGTGAGTTCAACACTAGCAACACCTTTTACATACACATACACATGTGATCAATAAAAAGAATTGATCATAGCCACAGTCCTTTCGACAACCTTCCCCTTGCTTTGCTGCATGAGGTCTCACTTTAAACAGTTTTAAAATGAGGAGCACCTCAGCAGTGAAGGTTGAGATTGATCAGCTACCCAATGTGCTGGTGTTTCTCCCAGTAAAAACTAATCTGTTGGTAGGCTGAGCAGAAGGGAACAGAGTGCACCTCCAATCTCAAATATCTGATCAGGTTTTTGCATCAAATTTGCACAGCTGACATGTCATTACACTGCATGGTCTGACTTCTGGATTTCCTTCTACTTGTCCATAATTTCATTGAGGATGATGATTTACAAGTATTAACACTCTAGTGGTAGTTTTCTACAAGGTTCTGGATGTAAGGTCAGAATTAACCATCAGAAATGTTCTCTGTGCAGAATGATGCTGGTTAGAAGATGGACTTCCAGTAGATTTCTGTTAAGTGACCAGGAGCCAGGACTAACACCACACTGGTGGACATTAGAAAATGTGTTGAGGACGGACAGGGATCTTCCCCGGAATTTCTCTGGGATGAAATTGATTTAATACATTATTTCTTTATTCATTTGAAATTAGCACTGGGACTGGGCAATATGGGCGCAATCAAATATCACAATATTTTTGACCAAATACGTCGATATCAATATGTCGTCAATATTGTAGGGATGACTATGGTGCTTTTACAAAATATTTACACAATGAGATTTTTGATAAATAATCATCAGTAATGTGGATAAAGCAGGAAAAGACACTTATTCCATATCATGATATTACGATATCCAAAATCTATAACATATCACAATATCGATATATATCAATTAATCTCCCAGCTAACTAGTATTGATCTTCTCATGCTGTTGCTATAGTAACTATCACTCGCTGGCAGGATGTTGCGCTGGTTAAAAAAAATACAGTTTGAGTTTATTAGCTCAAACATACATGTGGACCATTTCATTATATTGAGAGCACAACACTTTTCTGTTATAATCTAAGCTTTAAACACAGACATAGTTTGTACATGGACAGTATCGTGATGAATATAGTCGTTATATTGGCTCTCACAGCTCAGGTCATAGGTCAGAAATGAACATTGTGATTAATAGTGGATGAGTTGCAGGTGGTTAAATTTTCCTCATCACTTAAGAGGAAAATATGAATTGAAGCTGCAGTCTGTTGCTGCTCAGCTTAATTTTTCATCCGACATGAATTATTGACGTAAACTAACAAATAGGAATACTTTGACATCTACACACACTAATAGCAATTATCTCTACAGCTATACAAGAGACACTGCTGGATAAATTGGAGCAGTCAGCATGTTACAGTCTTTCCAGACAGCATGAAAACATTCACAATTCCAGAAAGCGGCATCTCTAATCTGTTAAAGTAAATCCTTAAAAAAAAAACACACACATCAGCAGCAGTGATTTCGGTAGGGCCTAGGCCAACGCTCCCTTACTTTACAAAGTAAAGAAACAACATTTTAATTTAGGGATGGTTACATTTGTTTTTCAGCGTGGTTCCGGGATGGACCGCTGGAGTTACATAACATTGTCTGATGTGAGTGTGGTAGGTTTGTGGAGAGGTAGTATGATGTTGTTGTTGTTGTCAGCGGATGATGGAATGGATCCAGGTTGTGTGTGATGAATCGCATGCCTGCAGATGTTTCCTGTCTCATTGTTCACAAACTAAACAGAAGCTCCAGTTGGGGACCTGCAGGCGCCTCCTTGTCCTTCCCATAATATCTCCTTGACCCAAACCCCTTCTGCACATAGGACCAGTCACACACTCTTAAAGTGTATGCAGGTGAATTCTGTTAGTATGACAGGAGATGATTTGTAGTCATCCATTATTCATATTGATCATAATTAACTATTAATCAAGCATTCATTTCATTTTAGTGCATAAATAAGGATGTGAGAAATGAGTTTTGTGCTCTGATGGTAAATATGAAGCCGGTTAGCTTAGCTTAGCATAAAGACTGGAAACAGAGGGACACTGTTAGCCTCGCCCTGGCCTACCATCACCTCATATTATCAGCTTCATATTTAATAGACAGAGAGACATGTTGAACTGCTCCTTTTAAAGCACAATTGTATTTCTTCACAGGCTGTTAGATTTAGACAAAATGCAATATAATCTAAATGAGTTAATGTCTCTTCTTTCTTTTTTAAGGCTCTTTAGGTTGTTTTGCTTTTATTGTATAGTAGCTGTTGGACAGTGTACAACGAGCAATAAAGGTCATAATGTAAAATACAATCATTGTTCATTCTTGGGGAGCGTTTTCCATTTAAATATGTAATTTCATTGCTGTTAAAGCATGACTGGTAGTCCTCATTTGTGTAATGTGATAACATTACTCATGAATGGATAATTCTGGACGAGTCTTAACAGACTCTCACCCTCTGTGTGTCTCTCTCAGGCTGCTGCAGATATTTCTGTAGATATAAAGGAGAAATTAAAAAATCCAAAACAAGAAGTAATCCTCTCTCTCTCTCTCTCTCTCTCTCTCTCTCTCTCTCTCTCTCTCTCTCTCTCTCTCTCTCTCTCTCTCTCTCTCTCTCTCTCTGTCTGTCTGTCTGTCTGTCTGTCTGTCTCTCTCTCTCTTACACTCTGTGTGTGTGTGTGTGTGTCTGATCATGTCCTCTCTCCTCATTGTGTTGTAGCACGTTCATGTTTTATAGTAAAGTAGAACACTATCAGCTGTTTGCTAACTACAGTTTGTCATTAAGAAGTTGCTGAGTAAGCAAGCCTGTAAAAACCTCTATGGATGGATTGATTGAGATCTGATTTCAAATAACCATAAATATATCCTATACAATATTACCACCAACTTCAATTCAGAAATCTAATAAAGTATGTCATCTCAACAGTTTTACAAAAATGTTCAGTCTCCATTTGTCAATATAAAGCAACAAATTCTCAATTTCATGTCTTTAAAGTACATTCTGGTCACGTCTTCTCTCTCAGTATTTATTGATAACCTCATTTCATTTCAAAGTCAGTCTACAGGAACTTTTTTCACTGGCAGTAAATATTTTAAAAGATATTTTAAAGCAATGATGTCATTGATTAATATCTCCACTGATCTATAAGACACATGATCAATGGGCCGTCTATAAATATACCAGAACCAGCCTCACACATCATATGAATGAACCCTAACCATGTTCATCTGATGGTTACCATGGTTATTATTTTAATGTAGTGTGCTAGCATTCTAACGTTTGCTAATTAGCAGTAACAGTAAACAAAAATACAGCTGTGGCTCATCATTAGTTTTGTAGTTTGATTGGTTCAGTGATATATTGATACATTTTGACTTGATGGTGATGCTGTATGAAAGTTAAGGGAACACACTGTATGCTAATAAATAATCCAGACTGATACTAGCATCCCTAGAGCTAACCTGCTAGCATGGCTACAACCAGGGATGGGAATTAATAAGAT
Organism: Scomber japonicus; assembly: GCF_027409825.1. Classification (NCBI taxonomy): domain Eukaryota; kingdom Metazoa; phylum Chordata; class Actinopteri; order Scombriformes; family Scombridae; genus Scomber; species Scomber japonicus. The sequence continues at coordinate 33,452,617 of NC_070588.1, forward strand.
ATTATTCATATCGATGCCATTATTGATTCTTTATAGATTCCCTCATCAATTCCTGATCAGTTCCTGATCAGTGTGTAAAAAAGTTGGCCGACACAGGTTTCAGTGACAACTAGGGCTGGCTATCGTTTAAAAAGTTATGATACCAGTACTGATCCTAGTACCCTTAAAGTCATACTGATACCAACTGAGTACTTCATTACATACCCATCATTCTTTATTTGGTGTAACAGGAGTGTAGTGTAGACACAGATGGGTTGTAGCTGCTGTGACAGTGGGCCAATCACATGTCGCATTAAAGCCAAGAACGCCTGTGTTGATTGGCTGTGAGCAAGTCCATACAAATAGTCATATTGTAATGTGTTCATTGGATAATATATCTTTTGAAAAAGTCTTTATTGTGTGTATTGTCTTTGTAAATAGAGCCTGAAAATGAACACTTGACACCAGACTCATTGATTCACTTTCTTTCCCACATGACGTGAAACAGACTGAATCCCACTGTGAGCTTCTCTCAATCCCTCCCATCCAAGTGAAGAAAGAGAAGCACCAGGGGAAACCCTCATCCTCCTCGTCCTCCTCCCTCTCTTCACCCTTGATCTTCCTCTTCTTGCTGTAGACAGTGAACAGACTACAGATTCCATAAAAAAAATCTTCAACCAGGAGACCACAGAGGTGGAACTTTGTCTTTGTATCTCGGCGCTAAAAGGGGAATTTTCATTTTCAAAGCTCTCGCTGGGCTCGGCAGTGAAGCATCCGGCCCTTCTGAATTATTTGCAGTGAGATCAGAGTGGCAGATAGAAGCCTGAGAATAATAACAACATCCTATTTCTGGAGGAGGACTTTGAGAGCTGCACAGCAGAGGAGAGGCCACCAAGGCCCATTATGTGCGATTAGCTTTCTGCTTTGCCATTTTTGTACACAGATCTACTGTTTTTTTCCTCCTTCCTCTTTTTTTTTTTTCGTTCACTTCCCCCCCCCCCTCCCTCCTCCTCCTTCAATGATTGGGTGTGGCAAGCTGCTGCTTTTGGAATAACTGCCTGAACAACAGATCAGTCACTCAGGAGATTTGGCCTTGTTTGGGAATGTGCGAGTCCTTTCAGTTTAACAAGAATGAGAGAATAAGAAGAATTTCGACGAAGGGTTAAATGTCAAAACCTGCAATCTGTAATATCTTCCAGCATCCCCAGGTGTCATATTTTGAGATTGAGGTTCACTTATGAAAAAAAAGGTAAATAGACAAGAAAGAAGTGGCTTCATAGGAAAAGTGGGGGAAATAACTGGAATGAAACTGTGACACTAAGATGAGGCGGAGAGAGAGGCTGCAAATGGGAGAGGTGGAGGAAGTCAGACGGAAAATGAAGATGGGATAGAAAAATAATAAAGAGAAGATTGAAGCGGAGAGATTGAGTGTCAGCTTTGTAGCAGAGAGAGAGAGAGGAAAAACAGACGAGAAAGAGAAAGACGACGATGACGGAAGAAACAAAGTAATTTATCAGAAAAACCTCAATGCTGCTCATAACCGCACTTTAGTTTTCTTCTAATGAGAAAAGAGATGGACTATGCGTGTGTGTTGTTTCTGTGTGTGTGTGTTTGTGTCTGTGTACATGTCTGAATCGCTTGCTTCAATCCCACATCAACGTTATCTCTGAAAATATGTCTGCAGGAATTTTCTTCTCGTTTTGACAAGCAGATGATTTATGCAGCGGGGGAGGGGGGGCTGTGGGGCTTCAGCGCACTGATTGCTGAGCTGGTGAAACAAACTCTATGGCATTTAACTAAAGCACACACATACACACACACACAGATTCCCATAACCCAGTCTGTAGATCAGCTGACATTTAAGAAAAACACTGCACAGCATTTCATATTCCTCCACAGTCTGACTATGTTGTTGCAGTGTGTAGCAGACAGTGTGTGTGTGTAGCTGTGTGTCCAGTACACTGTAATTATTTAATAAATGCTTTACAACACGCCATCAAAGAATTTACAGCACAACGTTTCCAACCGCTGTGACACACCAGAAAAAAAAAAGATGAAAGTTCAGCTTCACAAGAAATTAAAGCTGTGAGCAGAGAGCTGGACGGACCTCATCACGTCATAAAAACAGACACACGTTTAACACACACTGTGCTGTCATTAAATGTTATCTGCTGCTCTCCTGCTCTCGAGTGTGAGGGTTAGTGTCGCCATGACAACTTAGCAAATTCCATCCTCTAATGAAGTCAATGAGTTGTGGTTAAAAGGTCTGGAAATGCTAGTAAGTGAGTGAGTAAGTGTTCTTTTTATTGTCAGTCATGTTTTTTTAACCCTTTGAGGACTTTAATAAGCAGCTTTACACTGCATGCATTATAGACTGAGATTGATGACATGTATCAAACTTGTCTTAACAATTTACCATGTCAGTGGTGTTATATCTGTTCCAGGACACATTTGATCATATCAATACATCACCGATATTTATCATTAATATAAATCATTAATCAGGAAGTTGTCCACTAATCGGAAGATCGTTAGTTTGATTCCTGGCTCTTCCAATCCACATGTTGATGTATCCATGGGCAACATATTTTACCCTGAATGCTCCTGATGGCTGCACCAACGGTGTATGAATGTGTGTGAACGGGTTAATGTGACATGTAGTGTAAAAGGTGGTCAAAACACTAGAAAAGTGCTATAAGTACAGTCCATTAACCATTTAATATCTGTATGAATGAGTTATATACCAGGGATGCTGATAGGACACCCTTGTTCAGTGGTAGTTCTAGCTTATTTTAGAGGGGAATTTTTTTTTCACCATAATTCCACCTATAAGTAACACAATGACAGAATGTATGATTATTGTGGTCATGGGTGAGCATGACCACGTGTATGGAAAAACAAACAAATACACAAACACTGTGCTGTGCAACAATAATAAACTACTCTAACTGTTCTGAATACACACCAGCAGTGTTTGTATCACACATATTATTCACTATATCAGCTATTCTTTCATTTTAAATAGAAATAGTGTCTCTTACATGGTGTTGCATTATGGGATGGTTGTAGCCAGCGTGTTGCTAGGCTAGCTAGTTTCTTCATGCTTATTTACAGTGTGTCAGTCACTGTTAATAATGTTTGTGACGGGCTCATATAACATGTTTTACTGCTGCTGACACATCGAAATCGCCTCACATGGTCGACTGTAGAGACAAAGCATTGGGTCGAATCATCTATCCGTGGATACATTGTAACCATGGAAACAGAAAAGCACCTGGATAACTTTTCTTACAGAAGAAAAAGGTTAAGTTTGATGTATTTATGAGGCAAAATCTGCATTCATAAAGGTCATCTGAGTGGATTTATGGAGGTTTATGCTTGAAAGCTATGCAGACACTGGAATTCAAAGGGTTAATAAACTTGAATCATTGTCAGTATTTGTTAACACCCATATAAGCTCATAAAACCTCCCACGTTCATGATGTTCGTGTGGAGGATTCAGGTTCACATTAGAGCTGCAGTTAGTTGGGATCTAGAGGAAGACTGAATAGACTGAAGCAGGGAGTGATCTGAAGAATTATTGATTAATTCACTCACATCCACTCTGTGTATTAGTGATGGAGAGGTTTAGTGGCAGTGATGTCTTCTCTAAGTCTCGGCACACTTCCAGCACCGGCCTACAAGAATATGTTAACCAAGTTCTCTTAGCAGACAGGCTCAGACAGGAAACACCACACCTACCTCTGAGAGCTCATTTCATTCTCATAATTAAAACCTTTCAGACAAATGAAAAAGGTGGCAGAACAAAGCAGGACAATATCTCAGACTCTGCAGATCTTACTGATGGTTAATTATAAAGAATACAAAGTGCCATATCGGAGGGTGCAAAGATAGCCCTCAATTTGAATAGTAGAGCTTAAAAGGATTTATGGCTCAATGACGTGATGCAATCTAGTGTCCAGTTGGTGTATTTAAACAAAAAAATCTGATTATATACAGGACAATAAATGTGAACTAAAATGTGGAATAACCCACTATTGGAGTAAAAGAAAATGATTTGTCAGAAAACATAGTTTTTAGGTGATGTATTGACAAAATTTAAATGAAGAAATACTCTTTATACTATTTATCATTCTTATAGATAATATATTAGAAGATTATGGAAAAAAATGTCTAAGTGGTGTAACCATAAAAACTTTGTACCAAATAATTCAACTCTTTATTACATTTAATCTGGAGAATCATGGAGATCAGGAAACATTTACTATAATGACTTTACTAAGTCATTATTAGTATAAGTCCACTTAAATACACTGTAGGTGATAAAATATTTAATATTTATCATTCTTTTGTGGTTACACCATTTGACATTTTCAGGAGCATTCAGTCTTACTTTTGGTAAAAAATGGTGCAAATGTCATTTCAAATGACATAAAACCAACAAAAATACTAAATGTACATTTTAACAAACCTGATGCTGCTTTAAAAACTAATTTTTTAACATATTTTTAAATTTGATCCTTATTTGTCACTGACCCATATCTTTAGGTCCTGATTCCAGAAAAGAGCTCTAATTGTTGCTATGGACACCAGCTTAATGTTGATTCAGTATCTAAATATTTGCCTGACACTGTCAATCAAAGTAGAAATGATGTTGGAATAGAGGAAGCATCACATACACACCCAGCAGCGCTCTCTCCACAGAATGACTTAAAGCCACTGTTAGACAGGAAATGGGCTCCTTTATTTTGACAGGGATTTCCTATGGTTTTTTAGTGAGGAAACAGGTGTTGTTCAGAGGCTTATCTGCCTACATACAAACAAATACTCTGTGTGTCTCCATCACAAGCAGAGAGGAAATCAAACTCTACTTCACTTCAGTTGAATTTGAATTTTCTTTTTCTTTGAGAGTCATTTGGTGGCGTTCCTAAAGTCAACAGTGTGTGATTGGCCCACAGCCAGAGTTGCTATCCCATCCTCCGGTTCTTGTCTCAGAGTGAGAGAAAGGCTGCCGGAGCATGACATCGAAATTCCAACCCCCCAGCCCCCCCTCCACCCTCTTCCCCCACCCCTTCCCCTTCATATCCTGTCGTTCCACACATTCCTGCACATGGAACCCAAGGCCCAAACTGGAGCTTTAAATTCACCTTCGCTCTGTTGAGTCTGCAAATCAGAAGCTGTGTCAGAGAGGGCCAGACCCTCTGTGGGGTTTGTAAAACTGAGATTACTTTTGGAAAGTGGATAAACTTTTGTAAAGTAAAGACATATTTGGAGAGTTTTTTAATAGTGGGCTCTTCCTTCTATCTGCTTCTCACTTCTTCAAATGGCTATTTAAGAGTTAAGACTTAGTGTTAGGGGTTTTGAAGATTAGGATGAGCTTTGGGTTAGTCATGGAGCTGTGGTGTGGTGGTTCAGTTTCTTCTCTGTCCCACAGTCCAGACTTAAAAGTGTGTGTGGGGGGGGGGGGAGGGGGGCACAGCCTTTGATTTTTGCTTTTTGGTTGACTTGGATGAAGAAATACAATGAGCTGAGTCAGTATAATAAAGTCACTATACAGTTAGGTCCATTCATATTTGGACACTGACCTGTTCAATTTACAGCTGGGTTTAAAGTGCCAACCCTAACTCTCTTAACTTTACTTTGAGGGTATCCACATCCAAATTGGAGAAAGGGTTTAGGAATTACAGTTCTTTTATATGTACCACCCTCTTTTTGAGGGGACCATAAACAATTGGACAACTGATTTAAAAGCTGTTTCGTGGACAGATGTGGACAATTTTTTTGTTATTTCATCATCAATTAAACAGGTAAAATATCTGGAGACTCAGCAACACAAAAAGGGTTAGATATACTGTCTGCTCACATTCAACAAAAGGTCATTGGACAACACTTCACAGTAACAGATGGACAATGACCCAAAACATACTGTGAAGGCAACCCAGGAGTTTCCTAAAGCAAAGAAGTGGAATATTATGTAATGGATGAGTCAGTCACCTGATCTCAACCCCATCGTAAATGTAAATGTGATATTATATAAATATCCATTAGTGCTCATGCTTTTGTATTTGCATGTGGAACATTTGTATTTGCAAATCTCCTCTGACGTTTAGCAGCAGCAGCAGACTGAGTCTCCAGTCTCTGTGCAGAGTTGATTGGTTGCAGGGGCTGATGGGAGGAGCCATACAACAGGAGACATATTAGTACATTGCATTTCTCTCTCTCTCTTTTTATATTTGGTCTCGCTAGGAATAAAGTTTGAAGATGAAGATGTTGTTTGACAGTTTAAACTTTGATCCACTGTAAGAGAGCTGATTACCATTCATTATATAACCCTGACCTCTTCTCTGACGCCCCCTTTAGGACAAACCTGCAACTAAAACATCACCAGCAGGATTTCACTTCATTCTAACTAAACACTCTATCGCTGTAGGAGGCGTCTTCCTCCTCTCCTCATCCTCACTTCAGATGTGACATAAATCCTGAGCACTGCTGCTGCTGAAGCAACACGAGGCTCTTATTTCTATTTAAACCAGAAAGCATCTGAAAAATGCAGAAAGCTGAGATTTGCAGGGGGTGAAGGGGGGGTTGGGGTTAGGGTTGGAGAGGCAGGCTTTGGAAAATTACAGAGGATCAAGTCAGTGGAACGAAACCTGTAGATGTACATTTATTAGTCTCTTTGTAGTGTTTAGTTTTAGTCAAATTTGACTGAACTCTGCTCAGTTTCATC